>NC_057809.1:604827308-605153209 GCF_018294505.1 Triticum aestivum
AACCAAGGCTATGACCACCAAAAGCTATGGAGATCAAAGCAAATGGAGACCAAAGCTCTGATACCACTTGTAGGATCGAAAGTATGTCTAGAGGGGGGGGTGATTAGACTACTTGACCAAATAAAAACTTAACCTTTTCCCAATTTTAGTTCTTGGCAGATTTTAGCTATTGTAGGAAAAGTCAAGCAATCATCACACAATTCAAGCAAGCATGCAAAGAGTATATTGGCAGCGGAAAGTAAAGCATGCAACTTGCAAGAATGTAAAGGGAAGGGTTTGGAGAATTCAAACGCAATTGGAGACACGGATGTTTTTCCCGTGGTTCGGATAGGTGGTGCTATCCTACATCCACGTTGATGGAGACTTCAACCCACGAAGGGTAACAGTTGCGTGAGTCCACGGAGGGCTCCACCCATGAAGGGTAATGGTTGCGCGAGTCCACGGAGGGCTCCACCCACGAAGGGTCCACGAAGAAGCAACCACCCATGAAGGGTCCACGAAGAAGCAACCTTGTCTATCCACCATGGCCATCGCCCACGAAGGACTTGCCTCACTAGCGGTAGATCTTCAGGAAGTAGGCGATCTCCTTGCCCTTACAAACTCCTTGGTTCAACTCCACAATCCTGTCGGAGGCTCCCAAGTGACACCTAGCCAATCTAGGAGACACCACTCTCCAAGAAGTAACAAATGGTGTGTTGATGATGAACTCCTTGCTCTTGTGCTTCAAATGATAGTCTCCCCAACACTCAACTCTCTCTCATAGTATTTGGATTTTGTGGAAAGAAGATTTGAGTGGAAAGCAACTTGGGGAAGGCTAGAGATCAAGATTCATATGGTAGGAATGGAATATCTGGTCTCAACACATGAGTAGGTGGTTCTCTCTCAGAACATATGAGTTGGAATTGTGTATGTGTTCTGATGGCTCTCTCCACGAATGAAGAGGAGGTGGAGGGGTATATATAGCCTCCACACAAAATCAAACCGTTACACACAGTTTTCCAATCTCGGTGGGACCGAATCAACAAAATCGGTCGGACCGAAAAGGTAAACCTAGTGACCGTTAGATATTTTCGGTGGGACTGACATGCAACTCGGTAGGACCGATATGCTTAGGGTTTGGGCACAATGTAATCTCGGTGAGACCGATTACACAAACTCGGTGAGACCGAGTTTGGTAATAAGCTAACCAGAGAGTTGGTCAGGCAAACTCGGTGGGACCAATTTGCTCTTTCGGTGAGACCGAAAAGTTACAGAAGGGAAACAGAGAGTTTACATTGCAATCTCGGTGGGACCGATTCGCTCTTTCGGTGAGACCGAAAAGTTACGAAAGGGAAACAGAGAGTTTGCAATCCCATCTCGGTGAGACCGAGATCCCTATCGGTAGAACCGAATTGCTAGGGTTTGGCAGTGGCTTATGACAAGTGAAACTCGGTGGCGCCGGATAGAAAGAATCGATAGGACCGAGTTTGGCTCAGGGTTTAGGTCATATGTGGATATGGGAAAGTAGTTGAGGGTTTTGGAGCATATCACTAAGCACATGAAGCAAGAGGCTCATTAAGCAACACCTCACCCCTCCTTGATAGTATTGGCTTTTCCTAAAGACTCAATGTGATCTTGGATCACTAAAATATAAAATGAAGAGTCTTGAGCTTTTGAGCTTGAGCCAATCCTTTGTCCTTAGCATTTTGAGGGTTCCACTTTCACATCCATGCCATGCCAATCATTGAGCTTTCCTGAAATAGTCATCTTGGAATAGCATTAGCTCAATGAGCTATATGTTGTTATGAATTACCAAAACCACCTAGGGATAGTTGCACTTTCTGTCTACGGCCACAGCTGGCCTGGCGGGTATCCATAATAATAGTTGGGGTCGTACTGAGAAGAAGAAGAAGACTCTGATTGCCACTGGCTGGCGATCATCTCCGGATCCCACTGGTAATTAGACTATCGTGAAGGATCAACTTGTGGTTCTGGCTCTGGCTCCATGGCTGGTGCAGGGTTCCGGTAGGCGTGAATAGCCTTTAACAGAACAAGGTACTGGCCTGCAGATAAATCAAACAAAGAAGGAGCAGGCATGGTAATAGTCTTAGGATGATGTTTATCAAAGAACAATTTGTATTTAAGCTCTCCTTCCCTATTCTTAACAATAAAATCATGTGCCACCATAATTTTATAATCTAAATAAACACGAGTCAACACTTTTTCTTCCTTCTCATAATGCCTAATAGGTATGTTAAAATGTGGAGCTAGGCGTGAAGCATAGATGCCTCCAAAGATGGGGCCCTAGGTACGGTTCAGACTTAACCGTTTAGCAATAACGCCGCCCATACTAATAGAGTTATCACCGTGTAAACCATGGAGCAAAATAATAATATCAGGGATTCTAAGGTTTCCACAGTTTCCGCGACCAATTAAACAACGACTAGCAAATAATGCAAAATAGCGTAAAACAGGAAAATGTATGCTAGTGATTCGTGCATCGGAAACCTTCCTTGTTTCCCCTGCAGTGGTAGTATCAATAAACCCGTCCACATCCTCGTGATGTGGTTCCTCTGTCTTGCCCTCGAAAGGGACCAAACAAACCCGACAAAAATCATAAAGTGACATCTCCTTATGCTCATCATATAAATAAAACTCCACCGTAGGTGGTGAGCTCCTAGAATGGAAATGAAAATTTTGCACAAAGATATTTGTGAGTAAGAGATACTGATCGCATTGGTCGTGGTGGAAAGCGGTGCGGCCTGCATTCTTAGCCAATTCATGAAAATCTTCATAAATCCCGGCTGCTCTCAAGAAATCATCGGAAGACCATTCACACGCCCGAACCTCCGCGGTGCGAGGCAGATTATACTTAGGCTTCGATGCCTTTTCCTTCGAGCTTCGGCTCGAAGAGCCCCTCAAAAGTTTCTTCATCATTTTTTGAAAAATTCTGAATTTTTTAGTAACTTCAAAATAAAAGTAAACCAAACTCAATAATATTGATGACAACTACTCCTACAAGTGCCTAAAGCCTATATCATGCATCAAAACTACTTTTGACCATATAAATTTGACATGCAAGCTCAAGAACGGGGTCACCTAAGCAGCAAAAATTTGCAATGAATAAAGCACTAGAACAAAAACTAATTGGACCAATGGAGGAGTCACATACCAAGGAACAATCTCCCCAAGCAGTTTTGTGAGAGGTGCTTTGAGCAAGGAGATCGAAAATGGCAGCAAAACGAGCTTGGACTCGGGTTTGAGCTGGTTATTCGTGTTTGGGGGATGAAGAAGGAGTGTGTGGGTGAAAGGATAAGTGGAGGAGGGCCACCGTGGGTCCACGAGGCAGGGGCGCGCCCAGGGGGGTAGGGCACGCTCTCCACCCTCGTGGGCAGGTGGTTGACCCCCCTGCTGTGTTCTCAGTGCCAAATATTCTCAAATATTATAGAAAAAATCATATTTAAATTTCGGGGCATTTGGAGAACTTTTATTTTCGAGGTATTTTTATATTGCACGGATAATCAGATAATAGATAGAAAAATATTTATTTATATTTTATTTAATATAAATAACATAAAGCAAAAGTGGGGTACAGAAGGTTGTGCCTTCTAGTTTCATCCATCTCATGATCATCAAAAGGAATCCACTAACAAGGTTGATCAAGTCTTGTTAACAAACTCATTCCGAATAACATGGAACCGGAGAAATTTCAAATAACACTATGTTACCTCAACGGGGATATGCACATGTCCAATAATAAGAATATCATATTTCTTTTTGATAGTAGGAAGAGAAAATTCGAAACCTCCAAATATAATCGATGGATTTTTCTTCAATAGAATTGATATTGTGGACTTGAGGTTGTTTTCTCGGAAAGTGTACCGTATGCTCATTACCATTAACATGAAAAGTGACATTGTCTTTAGTGCACTCAATAACAGCCCCTGCAGTATTCAAAAAGGGTCTTCCAAGAATAATATACATACTATCATCTTCGGGAATATCAAAAATAACAAAGTGTGTTAAAATAGCAACGTTTGCAACTACAACAGGCACATCCTCACAAATACCGATTTTTTTAAGTTTACGAATTTGAAAAAAAATCATAGAACCAGGAAGAAGAAGAAAGAAAACAAAACAGAAAACGAAGCACAAAAAAGGAAAAAGGAAAGAATAAATCAGAAAATATTGATAAGACGTAAGTGATCAGGGAAGGTGGCGTGATGGTTACTGCAGCGCACCTTCATGCGGAGGTTGCTCCGCACGCGCGGGGGCGCGCGGGAGGGGGGTGGGAGTGGAGGGGATAGGAAACGACAGCCCATGTGCAGAGCGAGATGCCCCTATTTTGTCAGTCTGTTTTGCTTTCTTGGCTTTATTTGTTTTCTTTCAATTCTTCTTTTGCTTCTTTAGAGAAAAAATGGGGTTAAAATTTCTTGATTTTAAAAATGTTCATGAATTTTTCGGGATTTCACAAAAGTTCATACATTTTAAAAGTTTTTCTAGTTCAATTGTTTTTCACAAATTTGAAAATGTTACCAGATTTCAAAAGGTTCATGAATTTCAATTAATATTCATAAATTTGAAAAAGGTCAACAAATTTTACAAATGTTAATGAGTAAAAAAATTATTAATTTGAAAATATGTTTTGATATTCATAAAATATTGGTGACATTCACAATGTGTTAACCAATTCAAACAAATCACAAATATAAAAACTATTCCTAAATGTGAAAAAAATATTATGAATTTGAAGTATGTCAATGGATTTCAAAAAATGTTCGCCAGTTCAACAAATTTGAGCGAATTTAAGAAACTGTTAACTGAATTAGTCATGAATTTGAAAAATGTTCATGAGTTTAGCTTTGTTTAAAAATTTCCAAAAATGTTCACAATTTTTTTTCGAATTATATAAAATTGTTGGAATTTGAAAATGAAAAATGCAAAGAGCAAAAGAAAAAGGAAACAAAAATACCAAAGGAAAAAACAAATTAATGTTCAAGAATTTAATGTGAAAAAAATAATTCAAAATAAAAATGAAATTGGAAGAAACAGTTGAGAAAAAAAGGCAAGACAAAAAAAGTAAAAAACATTGGTTCATAGATTTTTCTAGAACTTTCCTAGAACTGGCCGGATAAAGACTCGGACAAACCTCGTAATGGGCTAGCCCATGTATCGGTTTATGCTGAGTCCGGTGTGCATGTTTAGTCGGTATCTATTGCGGTACGCAATAAATAAGATTCCCAGGCGAGATATAGCTCTCGCGGTATAGCAGATCCCTGTATCCATATGCATATACGTTTCCCAGGCGAGATTTTCAGGTTGTTCATCATCTTTATTTTGGTGGCAGCGATGGTGGCGCTGAATAAAGTTTCTTCAGATCCTACTCCCACGTGGCGATCGATCCTATGGTTGGGGATGGATTTGGAAATCCGTCTGTTCAAGCAAGCATGGCGTGGCGGAGGCAACATCCTTGTGGTGGACTTGTGTCCTCGGGCTCCGCCGTTGCGACGGTGTTTGCTCCAGCGTCGGCGCGGAGCTTGGGAGGTAATCCAGGAGCGGATGCAGATTGTGTTCTGCATCGACGACATCTGAAAGATGGTGGACCATGTGTTTGGTCCGTGATACGTAGATGGCAAGTTTGGTTTTCTCTTCTGGCGTCTTAGTTGTGTGGGGGTGCCAGATATGGAGTTTGATGACATGTTCGGGGTGTTGCCCCTGTCTAATTCGTTCAACGGTAATGGTTTCACTTTTGATGAGTCACATTGGGCGTCCGCAAATCTGCATATCAGCGATGGAGCCGCTTCGAGCTCAGGTGTGAAGGTGATCCGTCATTTTTTTCCTTTGATGGCTGCTATGGTGGTTCATTGGTTCTAGAGGCAGGTGACAGGCGAGGAGTTGGTGTCCCAAGAAAAGAAGTTGACGACCCGTAGGCCTTCCACCTCCACGCGGCATTGCTCCGTCAGGCTTTCGCCCATTGCGGAAAATTCCCCACTGCTGCCTCCCGTAGGAGTCTGGGCCGTGTCTCAGTCCCAGTGTGGCTGATCATCCTCTCGGACCAGCTACTGATCATCACCTTGGTAAGCTATTACCTCACCAACTAGCTAATCAGACGCCGATTCAATAAGAGTAAAAATAAGGATTTTTTTAAGAAGGATTACATTATCTATAAATATAGAATTTAGATGGGACGGGGAAGGGATATAACTCAGCGGTAGAGTGTCACCTTGACGTGGTGAACGCTTGTATTGCTCTCCCACAACCCCATTTTCACGGTTTAGGCTGCTCCCATTTCGCTCGCCGCTACGGAGATTCCCAAATAGGTCAACCTTTTAAACTGCCTGCTGAGTCCATGAGCAAGCAAGAGACAACCTGGCGAACTGAAACATCTTAGTTCCTAATTGACACCAACGAGTAAAATCCCCGGTGTGGAAGTTATAATTGTAAATAAACCATGATCGAATCTATGGAAGCATTGAAATTTTGAATTATTTTTTACTTCATTTTGTCTAATGCGGATAAGACAACAAGAATTTTTTAACATTTTAGACCGCCTAATTGACACCAACGAGTAAAATAATCGCGAGAGAACCAAATCCAAGTTGGTGAAGATCATGATTTGGGCTGGCATGGGGATCGTTTGATCGATTTCCTTGATTTGATCGCTACTTAATGGGCGTGCGCTCAAAGGATACAAACAGGGATTCACAAACAAAAAGGGGAATTCATAGTCACTTTTTCCTGTTGCGTAAAAAAAGTCTTTACGCGAGAGCAATAGAGGTTGGGATACATCTATCTCTTCCGAGCAACCTCTTTTGGATTCTTAAGACAACCCTTGCAGTAGGATACCATCTGCTTTGGGTTCTTTATTATCTCCTTCGAGGGATTTTTTGGATCGTGCATGATATATATATTTAGTCTATTTTGGCTTTTACTGTCTACTTTTCTCAGGGAGGTGGTTAAGGACCTCAGAAGATAGAGGAGAGCGCCAGGCCCAGATTTCCGGAATACTTCTACGAGGAATGCTCATTGAATGAGCATTCTCCATATTATGCCTTGAAGAGGACTCGAACCTCCACGCTCTTCAGCGCGAGATTTTGAGTCTCGCGTGTCTACCATTTCACCATGAAGGCTCCTCTTCCTGCTGAGCCCCCTTTCTCCTCGGTCCACAGAGAAAAAAATGTAGGACTGGTGCCGACAGTTCATCATGGAAGAAAGAACTCACAGAGCCAGGATCGAAGACTCGAAGGATAGCGAAGATTTGAAGGATAGCGAAGATTTGAAGGATACCAAAGATTCAAAGGATTAGGTTTTTATTTTTTTCTAGGGTAATAAATTCTAAGTTCTAAAATTCAAGCGAAGAGACTTATTTTTTCCGAACTGTCTCACGGCGTTCTGAACCCAGCTCACGTACCGCATTAATGGGCGAACAGCCCAACCCTTGGAACCACCTACAGCTCCAGGTGGCTTAAAGCCCAATTCGCATCATTGTGCTCAATAAAAGGAATGAGAGAACCCCCAATGGAAAAATATTGGAAAGGAAAAATACTTCTAACATGAATCTGTTACCGACAGAAAAAGATTGCAGTCAGGTTGATAATATATGCTATTGAAAATTCGTTCCTCTAGCAGTTCCGGTTTGAGCATTCCGTTCCCTTTTTCAAACTCCACTTCTTTTGCCGGAAATACTAAGCCTACTAAAGGCAAGGAAATAGAAGGTAAGTTTAAATCCGTCATGGAATAGGTGTCTCAATTCAAATATAAATAGATATAAATAGATTTAAATGAGAAACCCTTCAATATATTCTATATTATTAAAAAAGTATAAAATATATAAAGAAAAAATGTTAAAAGGGATTTTTTTTTCTAATCCATATCTCTCTCATTCCTTTCTTACAAACAAAAGAGTTTTTCTTATTGAAGGCTAGGCCGAAGCTGTGGGATGTTAAAATGCATCGGTAGGGGAGCGTTCCGCCTTAGAGGGAAGCAACCGCGAAAGCGGGGGTCGACGAAGCGGAAGCGAGAATGTCGGCTTGAGTAATGAAAACATTGGCGAGAATCCAATGCCTCGAAAACCCAAGGTTTCCTCCGCAGCAAGACCTAACTGAAAATGAATCGAATTGTTGATTGTGTCATGTATCTGACGCCATTCCGGTAATAGGGTCGCCTTTAGTGGAGTTATTACGCGGAAGTGCTAGTGTGGGCCAATCCACTTTGACTTGAATGGAAATTGAAAAGAAATGTAGCCCCAGTTCCTTCGGAAATGGTAAGATCTTTGGCGCAAGAAGAAGGGGCGATGATCCCTGGGGAAGAGGATCAAGTTGGACCTTGCGAATAACTTGATGCACTATCTCCCTTCAACCCTTTGAGCGAAATGTAGGAAAAGGAAGGAAAATCCATGCAAAACAAATACGATTGCCTCGGCAGGATTTTCCTTTCATTCTTCCATTTTCTTTTTCTTTAGTTGCGGGAAAACCCAAATTAAAACTTTTACTTTATAGCAAGAACAATTTCTAGTAAAAAATCCTGTATCCTCCCACTTAGATCAAAAGGATTTTTTTCAGAAGATCTTCTTCAGTCTTACTCAAAAGGTCCAATAGTGTATGTATATTGGCCCTTTTTAGACAGAAAAAAAGAGGATCAAATTTTCTAGTAAATACTAGAAAAAAAGGGCTTTCTACATAGGGATCGTAAAAACAACGATTTTTCCCTATCAGCTGTAGGAAGGAAGGACACTTCACGAGAATCAAAAAACGAAGAAAGTATGGCCTATACTACTTCTCTATGGATAAAGTTTCTCAAATTGATAGAGAAAGCACCGTAAAGATCAATTAGTGAGCGACTGGGTCGATCACGAAAATCAAGTCTGATTTAAAATAAGAAATAATTTCCAATAAGCAGTAGTTTTTCGTTCCAAAATCCTTTTTATCTGGCATTAATTTGGAACCGCGTGCATCTAAAGCGCACTTTACTAAAATCAATGTAGTTGTATGCAAACCTAGAGCCCCCTTCCGGGGGGGCCCGAGCCATCAGTGAGATACCACTCTGGAAGAGCTCAGATTCTAACCTTGTGTCAGACCCGCGGGCCCGCTTCTTCTATTCACGACATCAAAGAATCATTCTGAGCGAGTACATAAGAAGCGATCCATTTTTTTCATCGGTTCCAGGGGAAGACCAAAGATCTTGCGCGGCAGGTCCGCCAGAAAAACCACAAATGTATAACTCCCCAGGAATTTCAATTGTGCTTGTATCCATCACTAGAAATCCGGGGCCAGGGGATCATTCCCTTGACTCGTACTGATGATAATTTTTTTACTCCATGAGAAGTTGAACAAAAAGCTGCCGAATTGGCCTATTTCTTGCGAAATGGATCATAATAAAATGGATTTTAGGTATCTAGGGAAGATTCACTTGGAAGTAACTATTTCCTAGATACCTATGGTGCTTCACGGTTGAATGAATCAAAAAATATTTAAAAAAGACCTAAGCAAGTTCGCCCCCAACTGTAGCAGCTCCTTCTGCCAAAATTTGTCCTTTTCAATGGATTTACCCCTATAGACTTTGGAAAGAAAAAAGGGTTTTTTTTTGCAACCGTTATTTCTTATTTCTTGCCTATATCATATCACAGAAACCTTTCGCTTTGGAACGATTTCGGAGTTTGTATATTTTGTGGCAATTTTGTTGCGCACTGTCCAACAAGCTGTTTAAACTCTAAAGAAAGAAAAAAGGAGACTCATGTCATGATTTTCAAATCTTTTCTATTTAGTAGTCTAAGTTTCTCGAACGTTCCCGTTCGTGTGCATCCAGCAGGAATTGAACCCGCAAATTTACCAATTATGAGTTGGGCGCTTTAACCATTCATCCATGGATGCTTAACAGGGATCATCGTAAAAAGGCTGATGCTCCTTTATCTTAAAAGAATGGACTAACAGGGTCAGCTACTTAGCCAACTTTCGTTCCGCCTTAGAGGGAAGCAACCGCGAAAGCGGGGGTCGACGAAGCGGAAGCGAGAATGTCGGCTTGAGTAACGAAAACCTTTTGTTTACCGAGGGTTCGAATCCCTCTCTTTCCGTTTTTCTTAATTCATCAACATTAAGGATCACAATGTATCAAATCAAATAACATTTTTTTCCAGCAATAATATAATATCTTATATTAGCTAGAAATTCTCTATAGCAAATTACTGTGTATCGCTTAGCTTTCGACTTTTCAGGAATACAAAATTAAGAAACGCAAAAAAATAAAGGGGAATATCACCCCCTTCTAGATAGAGTGGATCAAAAAAAATGGAACTATGATTCATACTCACTATTAAGACCTCGCAACCAGACTGAAAAATTCAAGTAGTTCTTAAATAAAAATAAAAAAGAAATTTTCTTCCTTCCAATTTTGTTTGCCCAAAAGACAACTTCTCAAGGAGCGGGAACTTCCATTCTAACTCTTCTTGGGGGATTCCATCCACAAACACAAAGTTTGTGGCTGACCGGTATGGCTCACCATCATTTAGCTATTGCATTTATTTTTCTCATTGCCGGTAACACGAGTGATTGCCCTTCTCCGACCCTTACTGCCCAACCTGAGACTTCACAAGCAATACATTTATCAAATTCAAAGTGGATTCGCCCTTGGAAACGCTCTGGTGAAGTTATACCCACTTTACTTTAATTGATCTCGTCGCTACTGCCTATAAAGAAGAAAGAAGTAATAGGTAGGGATGTCAGGATTTGAACCTGTGACATTTTGTACCCAAAACAAATGCTCTACCAAGCTGCGCTACATCCCTTTTCCAAATTAAAAAAGAATCCTAACACTTCATTGGGTGGGATGGCGAAATCCAATTTTATGTGTAGAGCAAAGGAGTTGCGATTTCTTCTTATTCCTATAGAACATCTAGTAACAAGAATATGATATCGTAAATAGCGAAAAATTCTTAAGATCAAAGAGTCGGGCGGAAAAAGGGGAGAGCTCCCCGTTCCTGGTTCTCCTGTAACTGGATTCCCCGGAACCACAAGAATCCTTAGAATGGGATTCCAACTCAGCACCTTTTGTTTTGAGATTTTGAGAAGAGTTGCTCCAATTTTTTTAGAGTGAGTTGAAGGAGTAGGTTTTATTAGCGGAGAAGAAGCAGTAAATTGGGGCTTATCGGGTGGGAGCCTGTACTATTACAGGGGGAATGTTCAGT
The DNA here is from genome assembly GCF_018294505.1 of Triticum aestivum. NCBI lineage: Eukaryota > Viridiplantae > Streptophyta > Magnoliopsida > Poales > Poaceae > Triticum > Triticum aestivum. The sequence goes on from NC_057809.1 coordinate 604,838,467, forward strand.
ACGGATTCCAGGAGGTATTTTGTGTTTGGGAAAGTCCAAAGAAAAAAGATTTTGAATCTGCCTTTTATGGATTCCCCCTCTGAAACAAGAAGTTCTGGTCCGGGAGGTATAATATCAATCACTTGGCGTCCATCTGAGAAATTCCATTTTTTGGGGTACTTTAGTTGATTTTACTCTGTTTATCCTGTAGTTTAATTCAGTTTTAATTTCGAAGGTGGGATATGATTGCATCGCGGTGTCTAAGGACGCGATCTAATAGATCGTTGTATCGAGTAGTTGGATCATAGTCTCTTACCATAAAAATTGCTGCATGTGCAGCAGCACCGACTATTAGAAATCCGCCGCGAATCAAACATGAATCTTTCGATTTATTTGGCTCTCACGCTCCTTTTTTTCTATAGCTATTTCCATATCTTTTTTTAAGTAATGAGCCTATCCTCTATCTTCTTTTTTATGTTTATATTTCAATATACCGAAACCTATATAAGACTAGATAAATATTAAGAGGACTCTTCCGCCTAGATAAAAATATATCATGGTCAGCAAAGTTGTTTCTTTATTTTTATTTGCCCTCTAGTTAATAATTTCAATTTCATTAAGAAAAACTAACTAAATAAATGGAAAATGAAAATTAATAGAATTCTTTTTTTATTTTTTTTCTTCAAATCCAAAAAATTTCTCTTTTTTATACATAGGTCGTCGATTCGGCATTGGTTAAAACAGGGCAGGGTGCCCCCTTTTTTTCTAGTAAATAGTTCAAACCATTTTATCAATATGAGTGTTCTATATCAGATAGTCCGAACCTTTGGTACTGGAATGAACTGAGGAATGGTCTTATGGTTCTTCATTATCTGCATATGGTGTTTTTTTTCTTAGGTGCTCATTTTGTCTGGGCCTTCAGTTTAATGTTTTTATTCAGCGGCCGTGGTTATTGGTAAGAACTCATTGAATCTATTGTTTGGGCTCATAACGAATTAAAAGTTGCTCCTGCTACTCAGCCTAGAGCCTTGAGCATTATACAAGGACGCGCTGCAGGAGTAACCTATTACCTTCTGGGTGGAATTGCCACGACATGGGCATTCTTCTTAGCGATAATTATTACTGTAGAATAGTGGCTAGGAGGATTTGAAAGGCATTATGGAATTAAGATTTCCCAGGTTTAGCCAAGGCTTAGCTCAGGACCCCACTACTCGTCGTATTTGGTTTGGTATTGCTACCGCACATGATTTCGAAAGTCATGATTATATTACTGAAGAGCGGACTACCTGCACCTGGACAGAAAGACCCTATGAAGCTTTACTATTCCCTGGGATTGGCTTTGGGCCTTTCCTGCGCAGCTTAGGTGGAAGGCGAAGAAGGCCCCCTTCCGGGGGGGGCCCGAGCCAGTACTTGGAAGGTTTGTTTTAAATTGTTAACGAACAAATATTTTTTTAACAGGATTTTATTATGCGCTAAACTTTTTGATTTTTTTATTAGTAACAAGTAAATATTTTGTTTGGAGGTAAGAAACTTGCGATATTGAGGGGACAAATAGAAAAAAATTCTCAAGAGCAAGGAAAAGTATTTTGTTTCTGTTCGCCCGTGCATTAATTTCCTTACAGAAAAAACAAATTTCATTCACATGTTTCTAGCGATTCACATGGCATCATCAAATGATACAAGTCTTGCAAATTGGCTATTGGGCAGTCAAAATTGTGACAGGTGTACCTGACGCCATTCCGGCTCTTGGCTCTCTTCACGCTTTCTCACAAATAGATTAAAAAATAGATTTTTATTTTTGAAGTTTGGATAAACCATTGCTTCGTCTGGTGTCTACAATACATATGACTCATTATAGTACTAATTTCATTTTTACCAGATCGAAAAATTTTATGTTGAAAAGAAAAATTTATAGATCCAATGTCACATTCCGTAAACATTTACGATTTTTTGTTGCTGTCGGAATAAGAATAAGGCCAAATCCCATTGACATAATAACTGGAAGTGGGAGAAGAGGGATCTTGTGGTTCCGTGGAATCCAATTACAGGAGAACCAGGAACGGGGAGCTCTCCCCTTTTTCCGCCCGACTCTTTGATCTTAAGAATGCTGGTTTTAAGAACGAGTGATTACCCTTCTCCGACCCTTGGAGGGTGAGTCAGGGCCTAAGATCAGGCCGAAAGGCGTAGTCGATGGACAACAGGTCAATATTCCTGTACTACTCCTTGCAATATCGACAAGTCCATAAGCTTTGGCTTCGTCTGCAAGAACTTGTTTCAATTGCATATCATAAGGAATTCGAAGAACTGCTTCAAATACAGTATCGGGAAGCACAACTTGCGGAACTTCAATATCGACGAATGATTGGTGAACCGGCAGATCCGTTTGCAACTCCTCTGGAAATCCCCTCCTTACGGTTAAGGGTAATTACTTCAAACATGGCCAGCTCCTATAGTGTGACGGGCGGTGTGTACAAGGCTCGGGAACGGATTCACCGCCGTATGGCTGACCGGCAATTACTAGCAATTCCTGCTTCATCCAGGTGAGTTGCAGCCTGCAATCCGAACTGAGGACGGGTTTTTGGAGTTAGCTCACCCTCGCAAGATCGTGACCCTTTGTCCCGCCCATTGTAGCACGTGTGTCGCCCAGGGCATAAGGGGCATGATGACTTGGCCTCATCCTCTCCTTCCTCCGGCTTTTGTTGACGAGATTTATGTTTTTCTGAATACCCTTCGAATTTTTCCATTTGTATTTCTACTTGAATCAGAGAGAAGAAGCATTTCTCGGTTTATCGAAATCGCGGGTCATATGTATAGGACCAATTGGGGTATTGGCCATGGACTTGGACCCGCGCATGGTGGATTCACAATCCACTGCCTTGATCCACTTGGCTACATCCGCCCCTTATCCATCTAAAGGATTTTTTTTCCTTTTTCCTTTTTCCATTGATCATTATTCTATTTATTCTGACCACTGACATACCAAACGATTAATCACAGAACTCATATTATATTATAATTATAATATAGGTTCTTTATCTTTTTGAAAAATGAAATTAGAAGCTATCCGGCTTAATTCTAACATAATTACCCTAATATAGCTGGCTCTTTGTTGGGCAACCCTCTCAACAATTAAGAGATCCATTCGAAGAACACTGAGACTAATTTAAGTAAGAAGTCTCCCAGATCAAAAAAGAAGGCGCAAGGCCTCTCCCTACCCTGCAGAAAATAAAAATGAAACGAAAGGGACAGTCTACCTCTCCCTTCCCTTTCGATAAACCGAGAAATGCTTCTTCTCTCTGATTCAAGTAGAAATACAAATGGAAAAATTCGAAGGGTACCACTCGAACCCAGAGCTAGCTGGTTCTCCCCAAAATGCGTTGAGGCGCAGCAGTTGACTGGACATCTAGGGGGGTTGGCTTTGGGCCTTTCCTGCGCAGCTTAGGTGGAAGGCGAAGAAGGCCCCCTTCCGGGGGGGGGGGGGCGAGCCATCAGTGGGATACCACTCTGGAAGAGCTCGGATTCTAACCTTGTGTCAGACCCGCGGGAAGTCCAAAGGTTTTCTTCGGTCTTGATTGTAATTTCACTTCTTGGTTGTTGTTTCTTTGTGCAAAGGCTAACGTTTTGCTATCTTTCCAGTTTTGTCGGATCGGTTTGTACATGGTTTGTACTATGATCCATTCTGATATTATCGTTATTTGTCTCGTCTCACACCACACTGCTAAAACTGTTTTATTTGGATTGTTCGCTGTTTTCATGGTTTTATTAGTTATTTTTCTGTCGGTTTGTACCATGTCAGCCGGAATTCTTTGGTTTTTATTATATTATTTTTCTTTTTCCCTTCTAATATTGGGTTTTCCTTCATTTTAATCATTTTATTGCTTTATTTAAAAAAACACCGCATAAAATTTTACAAAAAAATATATGAATAGTTTTGTAAATGCATGAGTGATTTTTTTATGAATACTTTGAACATTTTCAAATTCGTGAATATTTCCACTTTTTGAATATTCTTTAAACGCATGGACTTATTATAACATCCGTGAACTTTTTGAAAGTTCGAGATGGTTTCGAAACCCATGAACATTTTTAAATTGATTAAAATAACTTGCATTTAATGTTTTTGAGTAACCAAGAAATGAATTTATGTATTAAAAAATTATATGTAATTTTAAAAGTTTTCACACATTCTTCAAAAGCTCATATAATTTTAATAAGTGTTCACATCTTTAAAAAGTTGAGCATGCATTTTTAAAATGGTTGCATAAATTTTAGATTTGCTTATGGCTTCACTAAATTAACAAAAAGATACACAGACTTTGCGTATTCATCGGAAAAGAAAAACGGCAAGCATTCAGGACAAGGTAGAGAACAACCCCGACATCCTCTTTCATCCGCGAGCACGGACGGGATACGTGTGCTGTCAGTGATCGTGATGGCCGGGCAGCTACCAATTTACTCTCTGACCACTAAGAGCATCTCCAGCCACGTCCTCAACAGGCTCCCCAGGTGACTTTTTTAGCGCCAGCGTCAAAAAAAAGCTCCAGTCGCACCCCCGTCATGCCGAAATCCGCCGGCTCAGCCCGTTTTTCGGCCCGACGATCGCATGCCGAACCCGGTGCACTGGGAGGTGCTCGGGGCTCCGACGCTAGGGAAAAGCACGCCCGGCCCACACTTTCAGGCGAAAGGTCAAGTCTTTATTCCATATTCGCCTCCCACCCTCGCACGCTCGGACGCCAACCGACTGATCCCGACGCCGCCCACCGCTCGATAGGCCATTCCCCGCCGGAAAAAGAGCAGAGGTTTCGCCGAGGCTGCCTCTCCACCACCGTTCGGGCGACTTTTTCCGGCGAGCCGGTCGCGCAGGGCAGTGTAGCGGCGGGTACGCGGCGACCGCGCCCACAAGGTGTTCGGAGATTTGCCTATCTCGGTAGTGGACTCAGACGATGAGGAAGCACTCGTCGCGCTGCTGGAGGAGGAAGCCGAGGTCGACGTCGAGGAAGAGGAACATCTCATGGTCCTCGTCGCCCTCGCCGACCTGCTGGCGAGCAATGAAAAGCCGCAGCGAGGTGGCTCGGCGCCGGGGCGGATGACAGCAAAGAACCGGTATCGTCTCGAGGGCTATTGCATGCTCTACTCCGACTACTTCGCCGATGCTCCACTGCACGGCGACAAAACATTTCGGCGCCGTTATCGGATGAGCCGAAAGCTTTTCCTCAAGATTGTGAATTCTATGAGGGAGTTCGATAGCTACTTCAAGTGCAAGAAGGATTGCACCAGCAAACTTAGATTCACCTCAATCCGAAAGTGCATGACAACAATGAGGATGCTTGCATACGGAGCTCCCGGTGATTCACTCGATGACTATGGGCGCATGGCTGAGTCCACCACTATTGAGTGTTTCTACAAGTTCTGTCGGGCAGTCGTGGCAGTGTTTTGACCGCAATACTTGCGAACACCCAATGCAGAAGACACTGCTCAGATCCTAGCACAGAATGCAGCAAGAGGATTTCCTGGGATACTTGGAAGCATCGACTGCATGCATTGGAAATGGAAGAACTGCCCGTTTGCTTGGCAGGGGATGTACAAAGGCGTCAAACACGGTTGCAGTGTGGTACTTGAGCCGGTGGCAACACATGACCTCTGGATTTGGCACTCCTTCTTTGGTATGCCAGGAACTCATAATGACATCAACGTGCTGCAGTGTTCCCCTGTCTTTGCCAGGCTTGTTGTCGGTGTCAAAACCGGCGGATCCCGGGTAGGGGGTCCCGAACTGTGCGTCTAAGGCGGATGGTAATAGGAGGCAAGGAACACGATGTTTTACCCAGGTTCGGGCCCTCTTGATGGAGGTAAAACCCTACGTCCTGCTTGATTAATATTGATGATATGGGTGGTACTGTTAGAAATATGCCCTAGAGGCAATAATAAAATGATTATTATATTTCCTTGTTCATGATAATTGTCTATTATTCATGCTATAATTGTATTATCCGGAAATCGTAATACATGTGTGAATACATAGACCACAATGTGTCCCTAGTGAGCCTCTAGTTGACTAGCTCGTTGATCAACAGATAGTCATGGTTTCCTGGCTGTGGACATGGGGATGTCATTGATAACGGGAGCACATCATTAGGAGAATAATGTGATGGACAAGACCCAAATCTAAGCATAGCACAAAGAGCGTGTAGTTCGTTTGCTGTAGCTTTTCTGGATGTCAAGTATCATTTCCTTAGACCATGAGATTGTGCAACTCCCGGATACTGTAGGAGTGCCTTGGGTGTGCCAAACGTCACAACGTAACTGGGTGACTATAAAGTTATATTACAGGTATCTCCGAAAGTATCTGTTGGGTCGGCACGAATCGAGACTGGGATTTGTCACTCCGTATGACGGAGAGGTATCTCTGGGCCCACTCGGTAATGCATCATTATAATGAGCTCAGTGTGATCAAGTGGTTGATCACGGGATCATGCATTACGGAACGAGTAAAGTGACTTGCCGGTAACGAGACTGAACAAGGTATTGGGATACCGATGATCGAGTCTCGGGCAAGTAACGTACCGATTAAGAAAGGGAATTGAGTATGGGATTGATTAGGTCCTCGACAACGTGGTTCATCCGATGAGATCATCGAGGAGCATGTGGGAGCCAACATGGGTATCCAGATCCCGCTTTTGGTTATTGACCAGAGAGTCGTCTCGGTCATGTCTGCTTGTCTCCCGAACCCGTAGGGTCTACACACTTAAGGTTCGGTGATGCTAGGGTTGTATAGGTATGAGTTTGTAGTAATCCGAAAGTATTTAGGAGTCCTGGATGAAATCCTGGACGTCATGAGGAGTTCCGGAATTGTCCGGAGGTGAAGAATTATATATAGGAAGTGTAGTTTCGGCCATCGGGAAAGTTTCGGGGTCACCGGTATTGTACCGGGACCACCGGATGGGTCCCGGGGGTCCACCGGGTGGGGCCACCCATCCCGGAGGGCCCCATGGGCTGAAGTGGGGAGGAGAACCAGCCCATAGTGGGCTGGTGCGCCCTCCCCTTGGGCCCCCCATGCGCCTAGGGTTGGGAACCCTAGGGGAGGGGGCGCCTCCACTTGCCTTGGGGGGTACTCCACCCCTTGGCCACCGCCCCCCTAGGAGATCCCATCTCCTAGGGCCGGCACACCCCCCTAGGGGGCCTATATAAAGGGGGGGAGGGATGGCAGCCTCACCTCAAGCCTTGGCGCCTCCCTCTCCCCTGCTACACCTCTCCCTCTCGTAGAAGCTCGGTGAAGCCCTGCTGCGATCACTGCTGCATCCACCACCACGCCGTCGTGTTGCTGGATCTTCATCAACCTCTCCTTCCCCCTTGCTGGATCAAGAAGGAGGAGACGTCATCCGCTCCGTACGTGTGTTGAACGCGGAGGTGCCATCCGTTCGGCACTTGGTCATCGGTGATTTGGATCACGGCGAGTACGACTCCATCATCCCCGTTCTCTTGAACGCTTCCGCTCGCGATCTACAAGGGTATGTAGATGCACTCTCCTCTCGTTGCTAGTTGACTCCATAGATTGATCTTAGTGAAATGTAGGAATTTTTTTTGTTTTCTGCTACGATCCCCAACAGTGGTATCAGAGCTAGGTCTATGCATAGTTACTATGCACGAGTAGAACACAAAGTAGTTGTGGGCATCGAGATTGTCAATTTGCTTGCCGTTACTAGTCTTATCTTGATTCGGCGGCATCGTGGGATGAAGCAGCCCGGACCAACCTTACACGTACGCTTATGTGAGACCGGTTCCACCGATTGACATGCATTAGTTGCATAAGGTAGCTGGCGGGTGTCTGTCTCTCCCACTTTAGTCGGACCGGATTCGATGAACAGGGTTCTTATGAAGGGTAAATAGAAATTGGCAATTCACGTTGTGGTTTTGGCGTAGGTAAGAAACGTTCTTGCTAGAAACCTATAGCAGCCACGTAAAAACTTGCAACAATAATTAGAGGACATCTAACTTGTTTTTGCAGCAAGTGTTTTGTGATGTGATATGGCCAAAAGTTGTGATGAATGATGAATGATATATGTGATGTATGATATTGATCATGTTCTTGTAATAGGGATCACGACTTGCATGTCGATAAGTATGACAACCGGCAGGAGCCATAGGAGTTGTCTTTATTTATTTATGACCTGCGTGTCAACATAAACGTCATGTATTTACTTTACTTTATTGCTAAAGCATTAGCCATAGTAGTAGAAGTAATAGTTGGCGAGCAACTTCATGGACACACGATGATGGAGATCATGATGATGGAGATCATGGTGTCATGCCGGTGACAAGATGATCATGGAGCCCCAAGATGGAGATCAAAGGAGCTATATGATATTGGCCATATCATGTCACTATTATTTGTTTGCATGTGATGTTTATCATGTTTTTGCATCTTGTTTACTTAGAACGATGGTAGTAAATAAGATGATCCCTCATAATAATTTCAAGAAAGTGTTTCCCCTAACTGTGCGCCGTTGCGACAGTTCGTTGTTTCGAAGCACCACGTGATGATCGGGTGTGATAGATTCCAACGTTCACATACAACGGGTGTAAGATAGATTTACACACGCAATACACTTAGGTTGACTTGACGAGCCTAGCATGTACAGACATGGCCTCGGAACACAGAAGACCGAAAGGTCGAGCATGAGTCGTATAGAAGATACGATCAACACATGAAGATGTTCACCGATGTTGACTAGTCCGTCTCACGTGATGATCGGACACGGCCTAGTCAACTCGGATCATGTTATACTTAGATGACTGGAGGTATGTCTATCTAAGTGGGAGTTCATTGAATAATTTGATTAGATGAACTTAATTATCATGAACTTAGTCTAAAATATTTACAATATGTCTTGTAGATCAAATGGCCAACGTTGTCCTCAACTTCAACGCGTTCCTAGAGAAAACCAAGCTGAAAGACGATGGCAGCAACTATACGGACTGGGTCCGAAACCTAAGGATCATCCTCATAGTTGCCAAGAAAGATTATGTCCTAGAAGCACCGCTAGGTGACGCACCCGTCCCACAGAACCAAGACGTTAAGAACGCTTGGCAGACACGTGCTGATGATTACTCCCTCGTTCAGTGCGGCATGCTTTACAACTTAGAACCGGGGCTCCAAAAGCGTTTTGAGTGACACGGAGCATATGAGATGTTCGAAGAGCTGAAAATGGTTTTCCAAGCTCATGCCCGGGTCGAGAGATATGAAGTCTCCGACAAGTTCTTCAGCTGTAAGATGGAGGAAAATAGTTTTGTCAGTGAACACATACTCAAAATGTCTGGGTTGCATAACCGCTTGACTCAGCTGGGAGTTAATCTCCCGGATGATGCGGTCATTGACAGAATCCTTCAGTCGCTTCCACCAAGCTACAAGAGCTTTGTGATGAACTTCAATATGCAGGGGATGGAAAAGACCATTCCTGAAGTATTTGCAATGCTGAAATCAGCAGAGGTAGAAGTCAAAAAGGAACATCAAGTGTTGATGGTGAATAAAACCACTAAGTTCAAGAAAGGCAAGGGTAAGAAGAACTTCAAGAAGGACGGCAAGGGAGTTGCCGCGCCCGGTAAGCAAGCTGCCGGGAAGAAGCCAAAGAATGGACCCAAGCCCGAGACTGAGTGCTTTTATTGCAAGGGAAGTGGCCACTGGAAGCGGAACTGCCCCAAATACTTAGCGGACAAGAAGGCCAGCATCACAAAAGGTATATGTGATATACATGTAATTGATGTGTACCTTACCAGTACTCGTAGTAGCTCCTGGGTATTTGATACCGGTGCGGTTGCTCACATTTGTAACTCAAAGCAGGAGCTGCAGAATAAGCGGAGACTGGCGAAGGACGAGGTGACGATGCGCGTCGGTAATGGTTCCAAGGTCGATGTGATCGCCGTCGGCATCCTACCTCTACATTTACCTGCGGGATTAGTTTTAAACCTCAATAATTGTTATTTAGTGCCAGCTTTGAGCATGAACATTGTATCAGGATCTCTTTTAATATGAGATGGCTACTCATTTAAATCCGAGAATAATGGTTGTTCTATTTATATGAGAGATATGTTTTATGGACATGCTCCGATGGTGAATGGTTTATTCTTAATGAATCTCGAGCGTAATGCTACACATATTCATAGTGTGAATACCAAAAGATGTAAGGTTGATAATGATAGTCCCACATACTTGTGGCACTGCCGCCTTGGTCACATAGGTGTCAAACGCATGAAGAAGCTCCATGTAGATAGACTTTTAGAGTCTCTTGATTACGAATCATTTGACACGTGCGAACCATGCCTCATGGGGAAAATGACAAAGACTCCATTCTCAGGAACAATGGAGCGAGCAACCAACTTATTGGAAATCATACATACTAATGTGTGCGGTCCAATGAGTGTTGAGGCTCGCGGTGGCTATCGTTATGTTCTCACCCTCACTGATGACTTGAGTAGATATGGGTATGTCTACTTAATGAAACACAAGTCTGAGACCTTTGAAAAGTTCAAGGAATTTCAGAGTGAGGTTGAGAATCAACGTGACAGGAAAATCAAGTTCTTGCGATCAGATCGTGGGGGAGAATACTTGAGTCACGAATTTGGCACACACTTAAGAAAATGTGGAATAGTTTCACAACTCACGCCGCCTGGAACACCTCAGCATAATGGTGTGTCCGAACGTCGTAATCGCACTCTATTAGATATGGTGCGATCTATGATGTCTCTTACTGATTTACCGCTATCATTTTGGGGCTATGCTTTAGAGACTGCCGCATTCACTTTAAATAGGGTTCCGTCGAAATCCGTTGAGACAACACCGTATGAATTATGGTTTGGGAAGAAACCTAAGCTGTCGTTTCTAAATGTTTGGGGATGCGATGCTTATGTCAAGAAACTTCAACCTGAAAAGCTCGAACCCAAGTCGGAAAAATGCGTCTTCATAGGATACCCTAAAGAAACTGTTGGGTATACCTTCTACCTCAGATCCGAAGGCAAGATCTTTGTTGCCAAGAATGGGTCCTTTCTAGAGAAAGAGTTTCTCTCGAAAGAAATAAGCGGGAGGAAGGTAGAACTTGATGAAGTATTACCTCTTGAACCGGTAAGTGGCGCAGCTCAAGAAAATGTCCCTGAGGTGCCTGCACCGACTAGAGAGGAAGTTGTTGATGATGATCCTGAAACTTCAGATCAAGTTGCTACTGAACTTCATAGGTCCACAAGGACACGTTCCGCACCAGAGTGGTACGGCAACCCTGTCTTGGAAATCATGTTGTTAGACAATGGTGAACCTTCAAACTATGAAGAAGCGATGGCGGGCCCGGATTCCGACAAATGGCTGGAAGCCATGAAATCCGAGATAGGATCCATGTATGAAAATGAAGTATGGACTTTGACTGACTTGCCCGTTGATTGGCGAGCCATAGAAAATAAATGGATCTTTAAGAAGAAGACAGACGCGGATGGTAATGTGACCATCTATAAAGCTCGGCTTGTCGCTAAGGGTTATCGACAAGTTCAAGGGGTTGACTACAATGAGACTTTCTCACCCGTAGCGAAGCTGAAGTCTGTTCGAATCATGTTAGCAAATGCCGCATTCTATGATTATGAGATATGGCAAGTGGACGTCAAAACGGCATTCCTTAATGGTTTCCTTAAGGAAGAATTGTATATGATGCAGCCGAAAGGTTTTGTCGATCCTAAGAATGCTGACAAGGTGTGCAAGCTCCAATGCTCGATTTATGGGCTGGTGCAAGCATCTCGGAGTTGGAACATTCGCTTTGATGAGATGATCAAAGCGTTTGGGTTTATGCAGACTTATGGAGAAGCCTGCATTTACAAGAAAGTGAGTGGGAGCTCTGTAGCATTTCTCATATTGTATGTGGATGACATACTGTTGATGGGAAATGATATAGAATTCTTGGAAAGCATAAAGGCGTTTTTGAACAAGTGTTTTTCAATGAAGGACCTTGGAGAAGCTGCTTATATATTAGGCATCAAGATCTATAGAGATAGATCGAGACGCCTCATTGGTCTTTCACAGAGTACGTACCTTGACAAGATATTGAAGAAGTTCAAAATGGATTAGTCAAAGAAGGGGTTCTTGCCTGTATTGCAACGTACGAGATTGAGCTTGGCTCAATGCCCGACCACGGCAGAAGATAGAGCAAAGATGAGTGTCGTCCCCTATGCCTCGGCCATAGGGTCTATCATGTATGCTATGCTGTGTACCAGACCTGATGTAAACCTTGCCGTGAGTTTGGTAGGAAGGTACCAAAGTAATCCCGGCATGGAACACTGGACAGCGGTCAAAAATATCCTGAAGTACCTGAAAAGGACTAAGGAAATGTTTCTCGTTTATGGAGGTGACGAAGAGCTCATCGTAAAGGGTTACGTCGATGCTAGCATCGACACAGATCTGGATGACTCTAAGTCACAAACCAGATACGTGTATATTTTGAATGGTGGGGCAGTAAGCTGGTGCAGTTGCAAGCAAAGCGTTGTTGGCGGGATCTACATGTGAAGCGGAATAGATGGCAGCCTCGGAGGCAGCACACAAAACAGTCTGGGTGAAGGAGTTCATTACCGACCTAGGAGTCATACCCAATGCGTCAGGCCCGATGACTCTCTTCTGTGACAACACTGGTGCTATTGCCCTTGCCAAGGAGCCCAGGTTTCACAGGAAGACCAGGCATATCAAGCGCCGCTTCAACTCCATTCATGAAAGTGTTCAAAATGGAGACATAGAGATTTGTAAAGTACATACGGACCTGAATGTAGCAGATCCATTGACTAAACCTCTCCCTAGAGCAAAACATGATCAACACCAGAATTCCATGGGTGTTCGATTCATCACAATGTAACTAGATGATTGACTCTAGTGCAAGTGGGAGACTGTTGGAAATATGCCCTAGAGGCAATAATAAAATGATTATTATATTTCCTTCTTCATGATAATTGTCTATTATTCATGCTATAATTGTATTATCCGGAAATCGTAATACATGTGTGAATACATAGACCACAACGTGTCCCTAGTGAGCCTCTAGTTGACTAGCTCGTTGATCAATAGATAGTCATGGTTTCCTGGCTATGGACATGGGGATGTCATTGATAACGGGATCACATCATTAGGAGAATGATGTGATGGACAAGATCCAAACCTAAGCATAGCACAAAGATCGTGTAGTTCGTTTGCTGTAGCTTTTCTGGATGTCAAGTATCATTTCCTTAGACCATGAGATTGTGCAACTCCCGGATACTGTAGGAGTGCCTTGGGTGTGCCAAACGTCACAACGTAACCGGGTGACTATAAAGGTACATTACAGGTATCTCCGAAAGTGTCTGTTGGGTTGGCACGAATCGAGACTGGGATTTGTCACTCCGTATGACGGAGAGGTATCTCTGGGCCCACTCGGTAATGCATCATCATAATGAGCTCAATGTGATCAAGTGGTTGATCATGGGATCATGCATTACGGTATGAGTAACGTGACTTGCCGGTAACGAGACTGAACAAGGTATTGGGATACCGACGATCGAGTCTCGGGCAAGTAACGTACCGATTGACAAAGGGAATTCAGTACGGGATTGATTAGGTCCTCGACATCGCGGTTCATCCGATGAGATCATCGAGGAGCATGTGGGAGCCAACATGGGTATCCAGATCCCGCTGTTGGTTATTGACCATAGAGTCGTCTCGGTCATGTCTGCTTGTCTCCCGAACCCGTAGGGTCTACACACTTAAGGTTCGGTGACGCTAGGGTTGTATAGATATGAGTTTGCAGTAATCCGAAAGTAGTTCGGACTCCCGGATGAGATCCTGGACATCACGAGGAGTTCCGGAATTGTCCGGAGGTCAATAATTATATATAGGAAGTGTAGTTTCGGCCATCGGGAAAGTTTTGCGGTCACCGGTATTGTACCGGGACCATCGGATGGGTCCCGGGGTCTACCGGGTGGGGCCACCCATCCCGGAGGGCCCCATGGGCTGAAGTGGGGAGGAGAACCAGCCCATAGTGAGTTGGTGCGCCCCCCCCCCCTTGGCCCCCCATGCGCCTAGGGTTGGGAACCCTAGGGGAGGGGGCGCCTCCACTTGCCTTGGGGGGTACTCCACCCCTTGGCCGCCGCCCCCCTAGGAGATCCCATCTACTAGGGACGGCGCACCCCCTAGGGGGCCTATATAAAGGGGGGGAGGGAGGGCAGCCGCACCTCAAGCCTTGGCGCCTCCCTCTCCCCTGCTACACCTCTCCCTCTCGCAGAAGCTCGGCGAAGCCCTGCTGCGATCACTGCTACATCCACCACCACGCCGTCATGCTGCTGGATCTTCATCAACCTCTCGTTCCCCCTTGCTAGATCAAGAAGGAGGTGACGTCATCTGCTCCGTACATGTGTTGAACGAGGAGGTGCTGTCCGTTCGGCACTTGGTCATCGGTGATTTGGATCACGGCGAGTACGACTCCATCATCCCCGTTCTCTTGAACGCTTCCGCTCGCGATCTACAAGGGTATGTAGATGCACTCTCCTCTCGTTGCTAGTTGACTCCATGATTGATCTTGGTGAAACGTAGGAAATTTTTTTGTTTTCTGCTACGATCCCCAACAAGTACAAGAGTAGATCTACGACGAGATGAGAGAGGCTAAACCCTAGAAGCTAGCCTATGGTATGATTGTATGTTGTCCTATGGACTAAAACCCTCCGGTTTATATAGACACCGAAGAGGGCTAGGGTTACACAAGGTCGGTTACAAAGGAGGAGATATACATATCCGTATTTCCTAGCTTGCCGTCCACGCCAAGTAGAGTCCCATCCGGACACGAGACGAAGTGTTCAATCTTGTATCTTCATAGTCCAACAGTCCGGCCAAAGGATATAGTCCGGCTGTCCGGAGACCCCCTAATCCAGGACTCCCTCAGTAGCCCCCGAACCAGGCTTCAATGACGATGAGTCCGGCGTGCAGTGTTGTCTTCGGCATTGCAAGACGGGTTCTTCTCCAACTTTCAAGTGTTCATAAGTAGTGTCCGGCTCCATAAATGTTGAACCTCTTTGCTTCTGTGCCCAATAAGGGCTATCTCCCACGCGTCGAATGAATATGAGGCGCCAGGGCGTTTTTACATTCGCCCCCTAGCCAGATAAATAAATTGTCTATTAAAAGAATAGGGATTCTTAGATCCAGTCCATATGATCCTCCCCCAACGAGAATTCATCAGAGCGTGCTTCGGAAAGATCCATTCCAGCATGGCCGACCTCCGCATCTCCTCCTCCCGGCCCCGTAGCCCTAAGCCCGGTGATTGGGAGAGGTGTTCATTCCCACACAGTCGATTAGTCGAGCTGCAGACTAAGGGATTTCTCCCTCCGGCGTACATGGTGCCCGTTCGAGCCGGGCTCGCCACCTACAATGGCGGGGAGAAAGCGGAGAACTTTCCCTGTCCCTCCATGGGGTGACGGGTTTGCCTTGTTCCTTACTTACTAAGGGGACTCGGATTTCCAATTCATCCGTTCCTCCGCGGGCTCCTGGAGTTCTACGGCCTCCAACTACACAATCTCACCCCTGCCTCCATCCTACACATCGCCGGCTATGTTGCTCTCTGTGAGTTGTTCCTAGGCTGCGAGGCTCACTTCGAGCTGTGGAAAAGGCTATTCTCCCTTGTCCCTCGCACACAGAGGGAATCACTTTATCAAGTGGGCAGAGCCAAAATATGGCACATCGCCGATACCGGATACCTGTCCGGTACCCTGAAGAAGCCATCCGAAGACTGGCCTTCGGAATGGTTTTATATGGAGGACGTTCCCCTTCCGGACCCTGTTCGGCGGGGTCTACCCGAGTTCAACAATGCTCCTCTGAAGAAGCGCCAAACTTGGCGCCCACGGAGCCCCCAGGCGGAAGACAACGGAGAAGTCCTCTATCTGATGAACCGGATCAAAGCACTAGCTCGATCCGGATTGACAATAATCGAAGTTATGTCGATTTGCATAATGCGGGGAGTGCAGCCACTCCAATATCGTGGGCACCCCTTGTGGTGTTATAACGGGGCGGATGACGCCACCCACTGCAGGCGTAAGGGTCCGGACAATGCTGCCACTCTAGCGAAGATTCTGTCCGAACTGTTCAAGGGCGAGGAAGAGGATTTCACCCGCATCAAGCCACGTGATGGATTCTCTATGTACAATCCTCCAAGCTGGGTAAGTTATATTTCCCTACTCCCATTTTCCCGCATTCTTAGTCGTAAGTATTCACCTTACCACCTTGCGGCAGGAACTGCGAAAAGCCATAAAGGAGGTCAGCAGCCCTTCTCCACAACCAGAGGACCCTGACCGGGCCACCGGTTCCGGACTCGAAGAAGATCCAGTTATCTCCGTGGAACTGATAGACCGGCAGTTCTATCAGTTAAGCTGCGACAATGCCCCGGTGGCCATTACAGCCAACTATCCCGGACTGCTCCCTGCATCAGAGGTAAGAAAAATCAAAAAGTCCCAACTCCAAAACTAGGATCCCCTTTTAGGCACTTCACCCACCATATACACATGGCATCTTTTACAGGGAAGGCATTCGGGACGCCCTGCCAAACCAGCGGCAATTCGCCAACAAGAGGTGCCGAGGCCGGGTAGGCCAAAAAGGAAAGCGGTCAGGACGGAGACGACGGCGCAAAGGTATAGGAAAAACCCCACTCTGTGGTTGTCGTCTTTCTCAAAATGTAATGACGCCCGCGTCTCTTTAACAGAAAGAATGCTCGCCGGAATATGTCTAGCGATGCTGCCAATCAAGCTTCCACCAGTCGGGCGCCAGGACCGGACATAGCGGCGGAAGGCGATATGGGGCAGGCGCCAGATAATCCCCTGACAGAGGATGCGGATAGATTGTCCGCTACAAACTCAGAAATGGAAAGCGCCATGAATCATAGGCGCTGCCGGGCCATACTCCGTGACGCTTGTTTCTCACCAAAGACGTTCGACGCCTTCAATTTTGGAGAGGCGTACCTCCGTGCTGCTCAAGATGGTCTAGCCAGAGCCACGGATCAGTATGTATAGGATGTACGGGTGAGTAAATCTGACGATTTATATGTATAAGTAGCCCCTGAGACTTGAACCAGTTAGCAGAACTGATTTAAGGATCACCTATAATGTGCAGGTTCTTACAAAGAAGAATACTAGGCTGTCCCAGGAGCTGGAGGAATGCAAGACCCAACTGGGGCCGTTCTTGCCGCATTGTAGGAAGAGAAAAAGCCTCCCGCTGGTAACATTTACTTTAAAGAATGGTGGTTACCATATAGTGTGTGGCGTGTCTGCATATCTAACAATTGACTTTGCAGATGAGTCCGGAGAAAATCCGGGGGACCAGCATGTTATGCGACAGCTAGAGGCTGGCAAACGCGTGCTGAGTAAGGTTATGCTGGAGAAAAACTGTCTCCAAGATGCTAATGTTAAGCTGAGCGTTGAACTAAAAGACGTTCGAGGCCAGCTTGCGGACTCCGAGAAGGAGAATAAGCGGCTTCGGCGCGGCATTTTTAGTAAGTTCTTGAACGAATCCTGCTAAAGGAGTTCGGCAAAGAAGTCGACTAATAGCGTTATGTCTATAGGTATGCTGACGGGTCGTCCCGCGGAGGAAATGCCCGGGTCTGCGGGTGATCTTCTGTCCGAGTTGTCGTATCTGCACGAACAAGTTCGGCAGGTGATGCGAGGTGTTGCCCAGGCTTTGTGGCCATCTGTCTCCTTGCCAAAGGGCATTGCAGAGCTTATGGAGAAGCTCAAGGGAGCACGACGACGCCTCCGATTATGGAAGATATCGGCCTGCCGATAGGGTGCCAGAGAGGCCTGGGCCATGGTGAAGACTCGGTATACCAAGGCAGACCCAAATCACATGGCCGAGGTCGGACCTGTGGGGCCCGACGGAAAAGAGATCCCGTTAGCTTAGTTTATGGGCAAGTAGAATTAGCCGTAAAGTATTCCCAACAGGATTGTAAGCTAGAATGCCTGTTGGATGGTATAGGAGAGGAGTTTAGTCAGTCTGTATGACTATGTAATTAAAGTGACATGTATAATGCCTTCTAACCGGATTGTAGATCATTTGTCGTTGCGGACCTTTTCGCTTCAACCTCCGGGCCCGATAGTCCGGAGTGAATCCGAATACCCACTCAGTTATATAAGAACCGGGGTATGCGTGGAGACCAGGCGTAAGGGTCATTAGTGCTTTATCAGACAAGTGCCCAACTAGTTATGTTATATTACATGGGTAGTAAGAAATATCTTACAGGGAGAATAGTTCCGTTAAGGGTTCCTTTCCCTGGGTAAGCATGCCCTAAAGTGCATGTCCGGACTGCGATAAGAAACGCAAAAAAGCATCTGGGGGCAGATACGGACAATAAATAAAAATCATCTTTTGTTCACCGACCGAATATTCCCTTAAGAACGCTAGCTTTGGGCTTCACCCAGTCTGAGGTACACATCCGGCTGACCTGGCAGTAACAATCACAGAGGTGCTCCCCTTATGCCCTAGCCGAATTAACGGGAACGTAGGGCATAAATACAAGAGCCAAGCAACCCAGCTTGGCCAAAACTTAAGTCATATCGATGCATATAATGGTGAAAAAAAGGTACATGCGGAAGTAGAACACATGTGTTGGGCATGAAGCCCGGATAAATAATTTAAGCTTCTGTGAAGGAAGCCCCCAGGTATGAAGAGTGCGGCTAGCGCATCTGTAATGTGCAACCAGGGCACAAGGTGACCCTTGAAGGCCTAGAGAAATAAGAAAAGAAAGAAAGAAAGAATGGAAAACAAGACAAATAATGTATTTGTGAAAAAATGGACAAAGGGAGGGGACTAACATAGAGTCTGGTGCTAGGCGTAGAATCTTCGGAGTCTGGCCGCGTTCCATGGGTTCGGCTCGAGTCGACTAGTCGATGCATCCCGCAGTCGGTACGCTCCACCGGTTAGAACTTGGTCAATAATGAAGGGACCTTCCCATTTAGGCTCGAGATTGTTCTTTTTCTTATCCGACAGGCGTAGAACTAGTTCGGCAACATTATAAGTTTTGGTATCTGCAAGCGTGTTGCTGATAAAATGCGGAACGGGCTTTGGCTACATCGCGCTCCTCCTCCAAGGTGTCCAGACTGTCCTGCCGATCGAGCTCGGCTTCTCTTTCTTCGTACATGTGCACTCTAGGTGAGTCATGAATTATGTCACAGGGAAAGATTGCCTCCGCGCCGTACACCATAAAGAAGGGTGTATATCCGGTACTACGATTCGGCGTGGTCCGTAGCCCCCAGAGTACGGAGTCGAGCTCCTCTACCCAGTGCGTGTTAGACTCTGTTAAGGAACACACTTATCTAGGTTTAATGCTGCTCATTATAAGACCGTTTGCTCGCTCCACTTGACCGTTGGTTTGTGGGTGATAGACTGAGGCATAATCGAGCTTGATGCCCATTTTGCTGCACCAGAGTTTTACCTCGTCGGCCGTGAAGTTCGTGCCAGTATCAGTGATGATGCTGTGGAGGACGCCATAACGGTGTACAACCCCGGATATGAAATCTATCACCGGTCCGGATTCAGCTATTTTAACCGGTTTGGCCTCTATCCATTTGGTGAATTTATCCACCATGACCAATAAGTATTTTTCTTGTGGGTTCGCCCTTTAAGGGGTCCAACCATGTCAAGCCCCCAGACCGCAAAGGGCCATGTAATGGGGATTGTTTGGAGGGCGGTGGGTGGCATGTGGCTTTGATTTGCAAAGAGCTGGCAACCGGCGCAATGTTGGACCAAGTCCTGTGCATCTGCTCAGGCGGTTGGCCAATAGAATCCTGTACGGAAGGGCTACGGCGTGATGACCACCGAGTCCGGTGTGAATTTCTGCCAAAAGATTTCGCCCTTCCTCTTCGGAGATGCACCATTGAAGGACTCCGGTAGTGCTTTTCTTGTACAATTCTCCCTCATGGACCCTGTAGGCCTTGGATCGCTGCACTATGCAACGTGCCTCATTTTGGTCCTCCGGAAGTTCCTGTCTAGTTAGGTAGGCCAGGAATGGTTCTGTCCGCGGGGCAATAATGGCCATTATTTTGTGGGCTGAAGGTGTTATTTCGGTGGAGGAGCCTCCTTTTGTGTCAGAGAGTTCGGTATCGGGTATTTTGGCCGGGTCCGGACTGTTGTTACCAGTGTCCCCTTCCCATGCTCTTTATGGCTTGAAGAGCCGCTCCAGAAATATGTTGGGGGGACCGTGTCGTGTTTTGCGCCGATGCGGGCGAGGATATCCGCCGCCTGATTGTTTTCCCGAGCCACATGGTGAAATTCGAGTCCCTCGAACCGAGCTAACATTTTTAGGACGGCATGTCGATAGGCTGCCATTTTCGGATCCTTGGCGTTGAAATCTCCGTTTATTTGGGTATATTGCGAGGTTTGAATCCCCATGCACCTCCAGGCGTTGAATGCCGATGGAGACTGCCATCCGAAGACCATGCAACAGAGCTTCGTATTCGGCTGCATTGTTGGAATCTGTATACAATATTTGCAGTATGTACCGAATGGTATCTCCGGTTGGGGACGTCAGGAGGACGCCAGCCCCTAGACTGGCCAGCATTTTAGAACCGTCGAAGTGCATGATCCAATTGGAGTATGCGCCGTACTCTTTAGGGAGTTCGGCCTCCGTCCATTCGGCGATGAAGTCGGCCAGTACTTGCGATTTAATGGCTCGGCGAGGTTTGTATGTTATGTCAAATGGGAGGAGCTCAATGGCCCATTTGGCAATCCGGCCTGTAGCGTCGCGGTTGTTGATAATATCATTAAGTGGCACTTCCGAGGCTACTGTAATCGAACACTCTTGAAAGTAGTGTCGCAATTTCCGCGATGCCATAAATACTGCATATGCTATTTTTTGGTAATGCGGGTACCGTGATTTGCATGGAGTGAGGAAAGTGGATACATATTATACCGGCATTTGAAGAGGGAATTTGTGTCCGTCCGCTTCCCGTTCGACAACGAGCATCGCGCTTACAACTTGATGAGTTGCCACAATGTGCAACATCATTGGTTCGCCAATGTTTGGTGCGGCCAGGATCAGGTTGGTTGCCAGAATGGCCTTTATTTCTTCCAATCTGGCTGTGGCCGCGTCCGTCCACTCGAAGTGTTCGGTGTGCCGAAGGAGGCGATAAAGGGGTAAAGCCTTTTCTCCCAAGCGGGAGATAAAGCGGCTTAGAGCCGCCACACATCCAGTTAGCTTCTGGATTTGTTTGAGGTCTGTTGGGGTAGCCAACTATGACAACGCTCGGATTTTGGTCGGATTAGCTTCAATACCTGTACTGGAGATAATGAATCCCATGAGCTTTCCGGCTGGTACGCCGAAAACGCATTTTTCTGGATTGAGCTTGATGTCATATGTTCGGAGGTTGTCAAATATGAGCCTCAAGTCGTCTATCAAAGAGTCGACGTGTTTGGTTTTGATGACTACATCGTCTACGTATGTCTCTACTGTTTTGCCAATTTGTTTCTCCAGACATGTCTGAATCATGCGCTGATATGTTGCGCCGGCGTTTTTGTGCCCAAAAGGCATTGTGTTAAAACAGAAGGGACCGTATGGCGTGATGAATGCCGTTGCGGCTTGGTTGGACTCCGCCATCTTGATTTGGTGGTAACCGGAGTATGCGTCGAGGAAACACAATGACTCGTGTCCTATAGTAGCATCAATGATTTGATCGATGCGTGGGAGGGGGAAGGGATCCTTTGGGCAAGCTTTATTGAGGTCTTTGAAGTCGACACAAAGGCGCCAGGATTTGTCCTTCTTTGGTACCATCACTAGGTTTGCTAGCCAGTCTGGGTGTTTTATTTCTTTGATGAATCCGGCCTCTAATAACTTGGCTAGTTCCTCTCCCATGGCCTGTCTCTTAGGTTCGGAGAAACGCCGAAGAGCTTGCTTGACCGGCTTGAATCCCTTTAGGATATTGAGGCTATGCTCAGCCAGCCTGCGTGGGATTCCTGGCATGTCTGAGGGATTCTAGGCGAATATGTCCCAGTTATCGCGCAGGAACTCTCGTAGTACGGCGTCCACAGAGGGCTTAGCTGTGCCCCGATGGAGGCTATTTTTGTAGGGTCCGTTGGGTGGATTTGGAATTTTACTATATCATCCGCTGGTTTAAAAGAGGTGGACTTGGATCTCTTGTCGAGTATCACGTCGTCCCTGTCCACTGTGGAGCGTAGCGTAGTTAATTCCTCGACCGAGAGGGCTTCGGATAGTGCCTCGAGGGTCAATGCGGCTGTTTTGTTTTCGGCGCGGAGTGCTGTGTCCGAATCGCTGGCGAGAGTGATGATTCCGTTGGGCCCGGGCATTTTGAGCTTCATGTACCCGTAATGGGGTACGGCTTGGAAGATTGTGAATGCCTCCCGTCCTAAAAGAGCGTGATAACCACTGCTGAACGGGGCCACTTGGAATGTAATTTCTTCAGACCTGTAATTATCCGGCGTGCCGAATACCACATCTAGTGTGATTTTCCCAGCACAGCGTGCTTCCCGACTGGGGATAATTCCTCTAAAGGTTGTGCTACTTTGCTCGATGCGGTTCCAGTCTATTTCCCTCTTTTGAAGGGTTTCCTCATAGATGAGGTTTAGTCCGCTGCTGCTGTCCATGAGTACTTTGGTGAGTCGAAAGCAATCCACAATTGGACTGAGGACCAGTGCGGCTGGTGCTCGGGCTGCTCGGAATTTGGGTTCATCACTGGCATTGAAGGTAATAGCTGTGTCACTCCATGGATTTTTTGCTGCTACGTGGCAGATTTCGGCCATGCTGCGGAGTGTTCGCTTGCGCCTGTTATTTGACGCAAAGGTCTCGAACACTGTTAACACCATATTGTTATCCACTGGATGGTGCTCCGTGGTATGTGGGATAAGAATATCCTCACCACTTTTGGCCACCTGCCGGAGTATCCAACATGCTCTAAGGCTGTGCGTTGGTATTGTATCTGCTGTACTATGAATTTTGCAGGGTCCGTTGAGCCATCCTTCCAGTACGGTTCCATAACCTGTAGAGGGTTTTTGCTTTTTGGTAGTTGACCCGGGTGTATTGTGATAATGCACCCTTTTGTTTCGGACTGGGTTTGCATTCAGGGCCGGATTATCCCAAAAGTTTACTTCGGTTTTCCAGGCACTTCCCATCGCACAGTACTTTCGTACTATGGACGCCAAGTCAGCGAAGCGTGTTATCTCAGGGCGATTTATGGCAATAAGGATTCCCTTGTCCGTGCAATTATTGCAGAAAAATAGGATTGCGTCTTCCTCGCGACAGTCCTTAACCTTGTTCATCGCAAGGAGGAATCTGGCCCAATAGTGATGTACTGTTTCCTGGAGCTCTTGCCTGATGTGGGAAAGATCGCTTATGTTTGGGTGGGTGGGTGGAATTGAATCCGAACCCTCACCTGATCTGGGATCCAGGGGCCGAGGAATTTCCAATTTTGAAAGTTCTGGTTCTGGGGTGTGACCCGATAATCCTGGCCCGCCGCCTGACTCTAAGTTCAGGAATTGGGTGTTGTCCTCCCGCGAACGGGCGTCCGGCTCGGAGAGCTCGGGAATCCGGACATATTTGGTCCTCAGGATAGAGGAAAGGTCGCCGCATTGTTCCTCCACCACTGCAATATGATGGGTGACGGGTGGAGAGTTAATCTCCCTTTGATCGGGTTTAAGCCCAATCCGATCATAGTCCGTAGCGACTCCCAAGGCGGCGATGCGAACCAAGAGCTTGTTTAAGGAGGAGAGCTCCATTGGATCCATCTGTTCGGCGAGTGCCGATTCGCTGTTTTCGATGACCTGAGAATTCATCGTCGGCGCGGCGGCCGAACAGGCGGTCATGATGAACCTGCCTAGCCGGAGAGTTTGGCCGACAGCCAAAGCTCCCCCAACAGTAGTACCGTCTTTAAAGACGAGACGAGACATCCTTCCTTCTGGCGACGGCACAGAGGAACTCTCAATGAAAGCACCAATGTCGGTGTCAAAACCGGCAGATCTCGAGTAGGGGGTCCCGAACTGTGCGTCTAAGGCGGATGGTAACAGGAGGCAAGGAAGACGATGTTTTACCCAGGTTCGGGCCCTCTTGATGGAGGTAAAACCCTACATCCTGCTTGATTAATATTGATGATATGGGTAGTACAAGAGTAGATCTAACACGAGATCAGAGAGGCTAAACCCTAGAAGCTAGCCTATGGTATGATTGTATGTTGTCCTACGGACTAAAACCCTCCGGTTTATAGAGACACCGGAGAGGGCTAGGGTTACACAAGGTCGGTTACAAAGGAGGAGATATACATATCCGTATTGCCTAGCTTGCCTTCCACGCCAAGTAGAGTCCCATCCGGACACGAGACGAAGTCTTCAATCTTGTATCTTCATAGTCCAACAGTCCGGCCAAAGGATATAGTCCGGCTGTTCGGAGACCCCCTAATCCAGGACTCCCTCACTTGTTGAAAGTCATTCTCCTCCAGTTAACTTCGAGGTCAACGGGCGGCACTACAACAAGGGGTACTACCTAGCTGATGGCATCTATCCAAGATGGTCTACATTTGTGAAGACTATCTCGAACGCTGTGCTAGGAGGCAAGAAGTCCCACTGTGCTAAGGTGCAGGAGGCTTGCAGGAAGGATGTCGAGCGGGCATTTGGTGTGCTCCAATCTCGATTTGCTGTTGTCCGGTACCCTGCTCAAACCTGGTCGAAAGATCAAATGTGGGAGATCATGACTTGCTGTGTCATCTTGCACAACATGATCATCGAGAGCGAGCAGGAAGAGCCAGTGTTTCACATTGAACCATACTACAGGCAGGGTCCTCTAGCCGAAGTTGATTACAAGCTACCGGCAACCTGGACTGCCTACCTCAGTATGCGTCAGGAGATCTGAGACCCACAAGTGCATCATCAACTGTAGCAGGATCTGGTGGAGCACCTATGGAGGATAAGGGCGACGCCTAGCTCGACGTGTGATGAGTTTTTATTTGTTGAACTATATAATTTGTATTGAACTATTTATTGTTGCACTATTTGGTTGAATTATTTGATTTTCTATGATGAACTATGTGATAAAAAAATATTTATGTTGAGAATTCAACGCCCAACCACGTCGAATATGGACCGTTTCTCGTCGATATTGGGCCATTTATTTATTTATCTGGACTGAAAAACGTCCGCGAATCGGTCGATATCGGCGATTGTGGGCGACCTGGGGGCGACGGCTAGATACCCAACCGTCCCCGCACCGATTCTATCGCCGGCTCGCCCTCCGACGACGATCTTTATGTCTCTTGAAGGGTCAATGGCTGGAGATGCTCTAACCACCAGGAACCGCATCTGATGCTTTGGCATAAGTCTACCCTGTTGCCCTCGCCCTCGCCCCAATTGAATATGATCAGTGGCTGAGTGCTCGGTGGGAGAAAAATATTCCCACAAGAAACAAAAGTCTCTGATGGGGCATGCTGCTGGGCAACGTGATTTCCAGCATCATTAGTACTACGTAGTTCTATAGTACATCTAATCGCCCCTATAGGAGAGCTGTTCCAGCTCAGCCTCGCAAGCAATTCAGAAGCCATCCTTCCCCTCTCCTCTTCTGGAGAAAATCAGGATGAAGTTATTGACCAGAATGGCTCTCTCTAATGCAAGTGGAATTGATTAGTGGCGGAAACAGCTCCCCATCAATCTGGCATACATTATCATTTTTGTTTTGGCAACCGGACGCGGCTCGTCTGACGTACGGTCCACGCACTGACGTGTGGACTCGGACCCACGCGTCAGCGGCCCAACGGCAGGGGGCGTAAGTCAGGAGATCCGGCTCCTTGGCAACCACCGCAGAGACAGAAACTCAACTTGGTTACCATGAGGTGGTCTAACGGTACGAACTAGCATGTGCAACTACTCGAGCCATCCGTCTAGCATGTGCTATCGTGCATATATTGTTCCCCGCGAAAATGGGGTCGTTGTTTCCAAGAGGATACGCATACACAGCTAGCCTCGTGCCGGTAATGGATGGATCGTACGTGGATCTGATTCGAAAACGCATGTGTAGCAGCAAGCCTGCATAAACAACTGCTACATCCCCATTTGGTTGGCTCCAAATTCATGGAACCGGATGCGCAGGCTCTTGCTTGCTTCCGTCCCCATCCGACCCAGTCGCCTCGTCGCAGCCAAACCCCTTTGACCTTGCGATGGCGATGCACGAATCACCTTGCCTACAAGTACCGGCTCCTACCTTCGCTCATTTCCACACCCAAGAAGCGCTCCATAGCTACACCACCACCAAGCTGATAGCAAGCAAGCAAGCATTGACCAATCGGCCATGGCGAGGCTTCAGCTTTCCGTCGTGGCGGCCTGCGCCGTCCTCCTCGCGCTCGTCGCACCATCCATCGCCGGCGACCCCGACATGCTCCAGGACGTCTGCGTCGCCGACCTGGCATCCCGTGAGTTATTCTCCTGCTGAATTATTCACTCGTCTTTGTCAACTTCCTTGTTGCATTGCATCTTGTGTGCTGCGCTGGATCTTGCTGACCCATGAATGGCGGCAGCGATCAAGATCAACGGGTTCCCATGCAAGGCGAACATCACGGCCGACGACTTCTTCTTCGCCGGACTCAAGAAGGCCGGCAACACCAACAACCCGGCTGGTTCGGTCGTCACCGCGGCTAACGTGCTGTCATTCCCCGGGGTGAACACGCTCGGCGTGTCCATGGCGCGCATCGACTACGCCGTGGGAGGGCAGAACCCGCCGCACACCCACCCGCGCGCCACCGAGATCATTTTCGTCACCGAGGGAACCCTGGAGGTGGGTTTCATCACCACCGCCAACAAGCTCTTCACTAAGGTCGTCACCGTCGGAGAGGTGTTCGTCTTCCCGCGAGGGCTCGTGCACTTCCAGCAGAACAGGGGCAACTGCTCTGCCTCCGTCATCGCCGCCTTCAACAGCCAGCTTCAGGGCACCCAAGCCATCGCCACCACGCTCTTGGCTGCCACACCACCAGTGCCAACCGACGTGCTGGCCAAGGCCTTCAGGGTTGATAACGAAGACATCGACGCCGTCAAGGCCAGGTTCAACTAGGGAGCCTCTGCCCTCTGGCAACTCTGCATCCATTTCGGAAGAAAATAATCGTCTGTTTGTTACTGAATAAATGGTAATCAAGTCATCAAGTGAGCTGTAGCGTGTAGTTGATTTGTTGTTGTGTATGTTACATTTGTTTATCTTTGAGATAATAAAACTTGCTTCTGTTTCGCGTTGTCTATGTTACATTTTAGTAGTGCGCCTTGATGTCTTGATGTGTTATTATATTATTGTTTTCAACAAGTCAACAAATCTATAACTTGGCAGTAGTTTTGCACGCTACATTTTTCATAAGGACGAACCACCCAAATACAGGAGAGCTTTGTCGTATGAGAAAAAAATCAACTGATAAGCGGGAGAGGAAAAACCCGGAGACACCGGAGAAAAAACCACCCACGTAAAGAAGAAAGCCAACTGATAAGTGAGAGAGGGAAAACCGGGAGAAGTGGCTCTCGAAGCGTTTGAGTAGCAAGATTAAAATTGGAATGTTGGCATATAGCTTTTGGGAACAGAACTTGTAGTACAATGAACTTGTAATATAGAGACAGACGAATTTACACCAACTAGGGGCCTAAGACAGAGTGATCCCCTATCTCCTTATCTCTTTTTGACCTGTTCTGAAGGATTATCAAGCATGTTGTCTCATGAAGAAGAAGTTGGTGGTATTGAAGGAATAAAGGTGTCAAGGAATGCCCCCTCGATATCTCACCTTTTGTTTGCGGATGATTCTTTGATCTTCATGAGAGCTACGGTACAGAATGCAAGTACATTGAAGAGGGTCCTAGATACATATTGTGAGAGTTCAGGGCAGCGTGTAAGTACTTCAAAATCCAGTATCTTCTTCAGTCCTAATACTAGAGTAAATGAAAGGGAGAATGTATGTGGAATGTTGAATATATTAACAGAAGCTTTGTCTGACAAGTATTTGAGGCTACCAACTATTGTCGGTGTTGATCGTAGTGACTGTTTTCAACATCTTGTTGATAGAGTTTGTCAGAGATTGAAGGAGTGGAAGGAAAAAATTCTATCAGTCCAAGGTAGAGAAATCCTTTTAAAGGCAGTAGCTCAGGCAATTCCATCTTATGCTATGTCTGTTTTTAAGTTACCAAAAGGGATATGCAAGTCAATCACTGATGAAATATCGAGCTTCTGGTGGGGTGATAGAGAGGAGAAAAGGAAAATGCATTGGTTTACATGTGTGTCTCGAAGAAGAAGGGAGGTATGGGATTTATAGACCTTCATAGCTTTAACCTTGCTATGTTAGCAAAGCAGTGCTGGCGACTGATCCAGAATCCTGACTTTTTGTGTGCATGTGTTCTAAGTGCAAAATACTATCCTGATGGTAATGTTCTGAGAGCTGGCTCAAAGAAAGACTCCTCGTTTACATGGAAAAGTTTGGTTGTTGGGATACAAACTTTCAAGAGGGGATGTATTTGGCGAGTGGGCACTGGTTCACAGATTAACATTTGGGATGATCCATGGCTCCCATCAAGTCCAACAAGGAAGATTATCACCCCTAGAGGTGGAATCATGTTGTCAAAAGTGCAAGAGATAATTGACCCTCATACGGGTCAGTGGGACGAGGCACTAATTCAGAGCGTGTTCTCACCAGTTGATGTACGCAGAATACTACAAATTCCACTACATGTTGAAGCACTAGAAGATTTTGTGGCATGACACTATACAAAGTCTGGAACCTTCTCAGTACGCTCGGCATATCACTTAGAATTTGACCACCAGTCCGGTCGCCACTATGCAAATTCGAACAGTCCGGGGAGTGCTCAACTTAGCGGGGTTTGGAAGGAACTATGGCATCTTCGTTTACCGGGAAAGATCAAGCATTTTGGTTGGAAAGTACTTAAGGGAGTAGTTCCATGCTACGGTGTACTCACGGGCAGACACATACCCTTGATCCCGCAATGCCTGATATGCAAAGTTGGTTTGGAAGACATTCAACATTGTCTTTTCACATGTGATAGAGCAACACAAGTGTGGTCATCACTAGGGTTAACTGAGGAGATCGACAGAGCAGTTGTGCAGGACCGTTCCGGGTCTATCACTTTGGACATTCTGATCCGCCTGCATATGACTACACATGATATTCCCACTGCCGAGCTCATCCTGGTGGCATGTGGTTTATATGGTGGCAAAGGAGGCAAGTTGCGAAGGGGGAGACTGTCCCAACTCCAGAGCAATCAGCAATCTCAATGCGGGTACTTGCTACCAATTTTGTCCGTGTAAATACTCCAAACCAGCCCATCCGCAAGAATGATCAAGTGTGGAAGAAGCCAAGTAGGGGAGTTATAAAGGTGAATGTTGATGCATCATTTCATGAGGAGAACCTCGGTGGAGCTTGTAGAGTTGTCACCCGTGAAGATCAGGGCAAATTTCTGGGAGCGGCAACATTAGCATTACCTCATGTCTCAAGCGCGGGATCAGCTGAGCTAATGGCCATCCGTTCTCGACTATACTTGGCAGCGAATCTGGGATGCACAAATCTCATCATTGAGTCAGATTGTATGAACGCTTTGGAAGCTATATTTGACCCGGATGCTTATATGGGAGTGGATGTTCCTGTGGTGGCAGAGTGCTCCCTCTTGGCAATGGAGTTTGCACGTATTAGCTATGAGTTCTGTAGCAGAGAGGCAAATATGCTAGAAGATGGATTAGCAAAGCATTGTCTTAGCAATAGTACTTCTGAGGTTTGGGAGACTTCCGTCCCTGATTTTATTCTTCACAACTACGTAAATGACCTTGCTATTATCTGAGGAATAAAGTTATTACGATAAAAGAAGTCTTTCTTTCTGGCTCTCACATGCGATCACTGTTTTCGAGAAGCTAATGAGGTGGCTGATGCTCTAGCAAAACACTCTTTTAGTAATAGATGTTCTGAATTCTGGGAAGCTTCCATTCCCGACTTTATTTCTCACATTATCGTAAAAGACCTTTTTTGGAAATAGAGGCATGCCCCCGGTCTCTGCATCATGATGATGCATGCGGCCCTCTTATTAATAATCCAAAAGGTAACGTCAAAAATGTCTTACAGCTCGCAAATGGAGCGAAACAAAGTAAAGAAACGACAAAAAGTACAGGCGGACAATAACAACCGATACGGTAATAAGATGGATAAGCTCCCTAGACTCCTATCCGAATCGGTTGAAGATAACCCGAGCTTTCATCTTCCATTGGTTGCACCCAGTAACCAAAGGCTTCCTGGAGTCCATAGGAGTGAGTAAGGACCATGTACGGAAAGCTGTAGCTCTGAAGATAACCTGCAAAAAAGTTAAGTTGTGTTGTCTGTTAAAAATCATATCATTCCTGCAGTTCCATATAGCCCATAATAGCACACATATTCCAATCCAAATACGAGCTGTAGTAGTCTGTTCAACCCCAGCTAACCACGTCCCAAACAAAGACGCAATATCTACTGGAGGGTTGATATTGAAAGCTATATGAATTGTTCTCCAATGTAAGGGCATCTCCAACCGCGCCCCCAGGAAGGCCTCCCCAAGCGATTTTTTCGCGCCGGCGCCAAAAAAACGGCCCAGTCGTGCCCCCAGGAGCACGATTTTCGCCGGCTTGGGCCGAAAACAGCGCCGGCGGACCCAGGCCGAACCCGACGCGCCGGGGGGCGCCCGGGGGCGCCGGGGCGAGCTGTTTTGGCGCGAAAAAGCTGCGGGCCAGCCGCGTCAGTGACTCGGCACCTTGTCTTCCCCCAACGGCCTCGGTTCCCGCGGGGAATCAATGGCAAGGTTGCCGCCGGTCAGCCTTGCCATTGATTCCTCACGGGCGGCGCGTCATGGGACGGCGCGCCGACGCCTCCCCTCCCTCGCACGCGTACACACGGGCGTGGCGCGGCTATAAAAGTCGGTGGCCTCCACTCGCCTGTGCCCACACCAGCCCCGCCCCTCGCCGCCGTCGAGCCCCTCCCTCTCCCTACCTCTCCCGAGTGCCGCCGCCCAGCCCCTCCCTCTACCTCTCCCGAGCCCGCCCAGCCCCGCCGTCGCCATGGCAGAACGCTTCCCCGGAGATGAGGCGGCGGCCAACGGCTTCGGCCGCCGTTCGCTCCGCGAACAGGAGTCCTGGCTCCTGTTCCAGGCGAACATCCCGGCGTCGCCGGACATGTGCGCCGGGCCGACGGGGTGGAGACTCAGCGCCGGGGGAGTGCCCATTCCCCCGTTGCCCGACGACGCGGCGAAGCCGAAGTACTTCACCGAGGAAGTCGAGGTCGTGCGCGCCTCCCTCACCGATGCGCAACTCTCCCTCCCCCAGTATGCCACCGACAACCACGCGGCATGGGCGGCGTATTTCGAGCGCCGCCAGCAGCAGCGCTTGGCGTCCACCAACGGCGCGTCGGTGGTCGGCGGCCGGCAGAACAGCGAGGGGCGCCACCTATGGTGGGGCATCCCCGGCCGCACACTCGAGGGCGTGCTCACGTACCTCGAGGGCGGCAACAACCCGCCATTGGCCTACCCCCCGGCGAGGGTGGCCGCTCCGGCGCAGCACCGACGCGCCGGGCCGTGGGCGCCAAGGAGGTTCGGGTCCTCCTCCACCTCTTCCTCCTCCCGATCCTCGTCGCACTCCTCCGGCACTCCGGCCCTGCTCGGCGTCAAGGCCGAGCTCGCGGCGGAGACGCCGCTCGGCCGGCACACTCGCAGCGCCGGCATCGTCACCAACGAGGGCGGCCAGCGCGCCTCCCCCTCGTCGGCTCCTCCGCGCTTCGTCAAGCCAAAGACGGAGCCGGGGCTGGCGCCGGTGAAGACGAAGCCGGGGCTGGCGCCGGTGAAGGCGGAGTTCGAGGACGACGACGCGGCCCTAGAATGGGCACGCCAGGACTCCATTGTGATGGAGAAGGCGCACCGGGAGAAGGAGAAGAAGCGCCAGTGCGCCGCCCTACGCCACTTCGAGGAGCGCCGACGCGGCCGCGATGAAGGCGGGGTCATCGTCTTATGCGACAGCGACGACGACGACGACGTGCCGCCGCCAGTCCGCCATGGCGACGCCGGGCAGGGGTCCAGCAGGGGCGCCCGCGTCAAGGAGGAGAAGGCCGACGACGACGATGGCGGCAATGACTTCAGCCCCTTTCTTTTTTTAGATTAGGTTAATGTAATGAAAATGCACGAATTTCACCGAAATTTGCCATGTTTGGCCGAAATTTAACTAGTTTTTATCATAACTTCGCCGAACGGTCCTTTTTTAATACGCGCCTGGGGACGGCCCTGGGGGCCGACGGCTGGGGACCGACTCGCCCCCAGGGCCATTTTTTGCGCCGGCTCACCCCCAGGCGGCGCTTTTTGACGCCCCCTGGGGGGCCAACAGCTGGAGATGCCCTAACTTGGCAAGTGGGCATTGAAGAAATAAATGTTGTATTGTTTCATCATGCGCACAGAAACAACACCGTGAATTGCCTACCCATCGCTTCTTAATTAAGTTGTCATTTGTGAGTAACACTTGCTTGTGGACAAACCACATGAAAATTTTAATACACAAAGGAACCTTAATGTAACGCCCCGGACACACCCGCCGGTGGTCGTTACTCCTGGCGGGATCTAGACTGGCCTCACAGATCAATACTAGTCTTTTCTGCACACTTTGTCCTCACTCGTGTGCATCCGGGGGCAACTTCCCGGTCGGTCACCCATCCTGACACTACTCCAAGCTGAGCACGCTTAACTTTGGAGTTCTATCCGAATGGGCTCCCGGAAAAGAAGGAATTCCTTAATGATATGAGTAGTCTATCATCCCTAATAAGCCAGGCTATCACATACACCCCCACTCAGAGGAACCGACGTCCTCGTCGGGCCACAGGAACGTTCCCTCTTGGCACAAACGTCTGTGCTTCCAGTCCGGTACATGTGCCATGCCGGGTGCCACGACGGGTCACAAATGTCATGAACAACATGACCACGCACCTGTCCGCAACCATCCGTGTAACCGCGAGGGTCGGCTCTGATTACCAACTTGTAACGCCCTCGATGCGACTATATCTCCTACGTGTCGAAGCATGACTTAGAGGCATAACCGCATTGAAAGCAATGTCGCAAGTTAGGCAATCTTCACAACATCCCATGTAATATAAATAATAAAAGGGGAAGGAACATATTTGGCTTACACTCGCCACGTCAAACAAAGTACATAAATAGCATTACATCATCCAAACACTCATGGCCCGACTACGGTGCCAAAATAAAAGATCAACCCAACATGCGACACGTTCCTGATCGCCCCAACTGGGCACCACTACTGATCATCAGGGAAAGACACATAGTAACAGCGTGAGTCCTCGTCGAACTCCCACTTGAGCTGAAGCGCGTCATCTGGAACGGAGTCATCAGGCCCTGCATCTGGTTTGGAAGTAATCTGTGAGCCATAGGGACTCAGCAATCTCGCACCCTCGCGATCAAGACTATTTAAGCTTATAGGTAAGGCAAGGTAATAAGTGGAGCTGCAGCAAGTGACTAGCATATATGGTGGCTAACCTATTCGCAAATGAGAGCGAGAAGAGAAGGCAAAGCGCGATCGAATAACTAGAGAACAACATGCGGCAAACATTACTCCAACACCGTGTTCACTTCCCGGACTCCGCCGAGAAGAGACCATCACGGTAACACACACAGTTGAATCATTTTTAGTTAAATTAAGGTTCAAGTTATCTACAACCGGACATTAACAAATTCCCATATGCCCATAACCGCGGGCACGGCTTTTGAAAGTTCAAATCCCTGCAGGGGAGTCCCAACTTAGCCCATGACAAGCTCTCACGGTCAACAAAGGATATACCTTCTCCTGAGACATTCCGATCAGACTCGGTATCCCGGTTCTACAAGACACTTCGACAAGTTAAAACAAATCCAGCAACACCGCCCGAATGTGCCGACAAATCCTGATAGGAGCTGCACATATCTCGTTCTCAGGGCACACTCAGATTGTCCAAACTTCCAGTAGGCCAGCCCAGAGTTGCCCCTGGTGGCCACCGGCGGCTGACGAGGTGGACCAACACTCAGAGGAGCACTGGCTCGGGGGGGGTTTAAATAAGATGACCCTTGGGCTCCGGAAACCTAAGGGAAAAAGAGGCTAGGTGGCAAATGGTAAAACCAAGGTTGGGCATTGCTGGAAAAGCTTTATTCAAGGCGAACTGTCAAGGGGTTCCCATTATAACCCAACCGCGTAAGGAACGCAAAATCCGGGAACATAACACCGATATGACGGAAACTAGGGCGGCAAGAGTGGAACAAAACACTAGGCGAGAGGCCGAGCCTTCCACCCATTACCAAGTATATAGATGCATTAAGATAACAAGATAATATAATGATATCCCAACAAGAAAATAATGTTCCAACAAGGAACGGTCTCCGATCTTCACCTGCAACTAGCAACACTATAAGAGGGGATGAGCAAAGCGGTAACATAGCCAATCAACGGTTTGCTAGGACATGGTGGGTTAGAGGTTTGACATGGCAATTTGGGCGGCATGATAAGCAAGTGGTAGGCATCATAGCATAGTCATAGCAAAAGATCGAGCATCTAGCAAAGCAAAGATAGAAGTGATTTCGAGGGTATGATCATCTTGCCTGCAAAGTTGTCAGAGTTGACTAGATCCTCGAAAGCAAACTCAACGGGCTCCTCGTTAGCTAACTCGTCTCCCGGCTCTACCCAAGCAAGACAAACAAGTAAAAAGGACACAATCAACCACGTGCAAAGCTCAAACAACATGATGCAAACATGGTATGCTATGCGGGATGCGATATGTGATGCATATGCAAGATTTGACAAGGACTGAATGAACCTGGCCTCAACTTGGAAATCCAAGTCTGCCACTGTTTGGTGATAAAGAACGCCGGAATTGGAGACACGGTTTGGAAATGGCAAGCAATTCAAATATGGCACCGGTCTGCGATATACAGCAAGTAGCCATCTAAATGCAACAAGCTAAACATGCTACAGCACCCAAACATGGCAACAAAATACATGGCAGGGATCCATTCATGAAGCTTAACAAACGATGAACACTGAGTTATGGCCAATTCATTCATTAACAGGTTCAAACAAGTATGGCAAAAGTGCAATTGATAAACAGATTTCAGACTTAGTGAAATTAACACTTGTCTGGAATTTCAGATCAGATAGCACACTTTGGAGCATGAAAACTATATGCTACAGGACCTGAACATGGCAAAGTAAAGCATGGCATGGAGCTACTCAAATAGCTTAACAAAAGTCCCTTAGTAACCTTGAGCCAAAAGGGATCAGAAAATACAATTCCAAGCATGTGAACATGGCAAAAACATAATCAGATCACAGACTTAGTGAAAAATTGGAGCATGCAAATCAGATATCAAGTAGGCATGTTCACGAGCTCGATGCACTCACTACAGAGCAAGGCATGACAATCTAAGCATGCACCCATCAATAATACACATTATAAAAGCTAGACATCGCAAGAACAATAACATAGCATGCACGGATCAACTACAACATCCTCGGCAAAATCGCTAACAAGTAGACAATCTGCCCAGATTCACGAAATAGCAAAAGTAGAGCTCGATTCACTCAAGCTAGGGTGCTCCGTAAATGGAAACAAAGACATGGATGGATAGAGCACTACAAGATTAACAAATCACCCTTACTGATCATCCTCAAAAGAGGCACGGATCACTAGGAAACAATATGAACATATGGCATATTGATAGAAACAGATCAAGGACTTAGTGGAATTGCTAAGTCCCTGAAATCAGCATTAACGAATGCACCACTTTGCAAGCTTGTGCTAGTCACCACACACATCACAAAAATACATGGATAGCACCTCTGGAAAGATGGCAAAGCATATAACAAAACACATGTAGAGCTCAGGGGCATATCATGCACATAATAATCATGGCAAAAATGACAAATAACTAATTGGAGCAGCAGATCTGGCAATTAACTCAAATAGCACTCTTCCAACAGCATTTCTGGCATCAAGATGAGCTCAAATGAAAATGATGCAATGAGATGAAACGATGTACTCTCTGAGACGAACATTTTGATATGCTACACGCCCAAAACGGATCTACGGATGCAAAGCTACGGCACGATGAACATGGCAATAAATTTAGGGTTTCGGCAGGAAAGTCAACCGAGTTTTGGATCTGGATCTGGATCCGGTTACTGTTCACGCACGCTTCCCGAGGATCGCCGGAGAACTCGAGGTCACCGGAGGAAGAGTCGGCCGGAGCGGGGAGGAGCTCGCCGGCTTACCGGAGTGGAGGAGTAGGCCAGAGCCGGGGCGGCCGCGGGCGTCGCCGGCGCTGGCCGCGGCAGCGAGGGGCGGCGTCGGCGGCGAGTTGCGGCACGGCCGGCGGGTGGTGGCGGCCGGCAATGGCGGCGCGGCGGACGGCCGGGAGGAGCTGCGCCGGCCGCGGGGACGATGGGAGGCGGTGGGAGGACAGGCGGTGACGGGCGCGCGGGCCAGGGAGGGCCCTCCCCGGGCCTCGTGGGCTGGCGGCGGAGGAGGCCGGGCGGTGCCACGTGGCGCCCCGTCAGCGGCCGCGAGCGGCGGCGGACGAAATGTCCGGCGCGGCGGACATGTCCGGTGGCGGCGGATCTGGATCTTTAGGGTTTTGGGGGGGAGAAGAACCGAAATTTCGGAAGGGTGGTGTATTTATAGGCATAGAGGGAGCTAGGAGTGTCCAAATGAGGTGTGGTTTTCGGCCACGCGATCGTGATCGAACACTCTAGATGATGGAGAGGGTTTTGGTGGGTTTTGAGCCAAATTGGAAGGGTGTTGTGCTGCAACACACACGAGGCCTTTTTAGTCCCTCGGTTAACCGTTGGAGCATCAAATGAAGTCCAAATGGTACGAAACTTGACAGGCGGTCTACCGGTAGTAAACCAAGGCCGCTTGGCGAGTCTCGGCCCAATCCAGAAATGTTTAATCCCCACACACGAAAGAAAGGTAGAAATGACCACCGGAGGAGAACGGAGCGCCGGAATGCAAAACGGACAACTGGGAAAATGCTCGGATGCATGAGACGAACATGTATGAAAATGCAATGCACATGATGACATGATATGAGATGCATGACAACGAAAAAAACACACGGAGACAAAAACCCGAACTCGAGAAAATAAAATAACTTAACGCCGGAAACGGCAAGAGTTGGATTACATATTAGGTAAATCATATTCGGGGTGTTACAACACTCCACCACTACGACAGGATATCGTCCCGAGATCTAGGACTGGAAGAGCGCCGGGTACTCAGAACGGAGGTGATCCTCGCGTTCCCAGGTGGCTTCACGGTCGGAATGGTGTGACCACTTGACTTTGAGGAATTTGATTGACTTATTGCAAGTCTTGTGTTCAGTCTCTTCAAGAATAGCAACTGGGTGCTCACGATAAGAGAGATCTTCTTGGAGCTCAATGTCTTCGAAGTTGACGGTGTGGAGGCATTCCTGGAAGCTCTTGTGGAAAGACGTCTTGATATTCGCAAACGACTGGAATTTGAGAGATGGCATCCAGTTCACCCTTCTCATTGAGAGAAAACAGACGGATCATATCATCACGAGCGGCAAAGACAATAACATCCTCAGACGAATGAGTCAATTGAATCAGCCTGGCAGCACAATCAAGCTGAGCCTTATGCTTAGAAAGCCAATCCATTCTGAGAATAAGATCAATATCCGAGTTACCAAAAACCATTGGGGAAGAAAGGAACTTGTAGTCGCCCAAGGTGATAGTAACATCTGGAACCTCCAGACTTGCACTCAAGCGTTTGCCAGGAGAAACGATATCCATTTGTTTGCCCAAATGAGAAGAAACAAATTCATGCTAGGTAAAAAATGGCTTTGACATGAAACAATGCGATGCACCAGTGTCAAAAAGAAATCTTGCAGGAATATCGTTAACAGGAAGGTTACCCATGATGACATCTGATGAGTCTTCTGCCTGAGCTGCATTCATCAAGTTGACCTTGGCGTGCTTGGCGTTATGCTTGACCACAGCTGTACTTGCCGATCTCACAGGAGGAGGAGGAGGGAGATGCCTCTGGTTGAAGCACTTGTTGGCATAGTGACCCTTCTGTTGGCACTTGTTGCACGTGACCTCTGAAAGCGGACGGTGATACGGAGCACTCAATCTTGGAGCTTGAGATGAAGTATTGTTCTGAAAGCTAGGTTTGGGTCGGTGGGAAGATCCACTGCCACCTTTGCTCTTCTGATACGGCTGACGAAACGGAGGAGGAGGAAGTCAATACTTCTGCTGCTTGGCCACTTGAGTAGAGGAAGAAGGAGTAGCATCTCCGACTCGCTTCTTGGAAGCATCACACCTCAGTTGAGCAGCCTCTTGCTTCAATGCCATGTTGTAGAACTCATCGTACCTCAAGGGCTCAAGAGAACAAGAGCTAGCTGGATTTCTTCTATGAGACCACCCCTGATGTAACGCCCCGAGACCGATGTGCCAGGTATCCTCCAGTTATTCATTGTTGTTTGCCTTGTCATTGCTTGCGTGTCATGCTTTGCATATCATGTCATCATGTGCATTTCATTTGCATACATGTTCGTCTCATGCATCCGAGCATTTTCCCCGTTGTTCGTTTTGCATTCCGGCGTTCCGTTCTCCTCCGGTGGTCATTTCTACCTTTCTTTCATGTGTGGGGATTAAACATTTCCGGATTGGACCGAGACTTGCCAAGCGGCCTTGTTTTACTACCGGTAGACCACCTGTCAAGTTTCGTACCATTTGGACTTCGTTTGATGCTCCAACGGTTAACCGAGGGACCGTAAAGGCCTTGTATGTGTTGCAGCCCAACACCCCTCCAATTTGGCCCAAAACCTACCAAAACCCTCTCCATCATCTCGGTCGTTCGATCACGATCGCGTGGCCGAAAACCGCACCTCATTTGGACTCTCCTAGCTCCCTCTACATATAAAAGAGCACCCCTCCCCGAAATTTCGGATCATTTCGTGGATGAACCCTAGATCCACTCCTCCCCGCGCCGCCGGACTTGTCCGTCCCGCCGCTGGACGTGTCCGCCGCCGCCGCCACGTCGCCCGGACCAATCAGGGGCCGACACCTCAGCCGGCCATCGCCCTCGCCCAACCGGGCGCCGCCACGCGTCCCCGCGCCCACTTCCCCACCGCGCGGGCCCGCCATGCCCAGATCCGGCCCGCGCCGGGCCAAGCCGGGTTCGCCGCCGTGCGCTGGGAGCCCGAGCGCTCCGCCGCCGCTGCTCAAGCTCCCGCCGGCCACCCGTGCCTCGTCGGAGTCCGTCCCTCTCGCCGGCCTCCGTTCCTCGCGCCTTCGCTTCTACTGCACCAACCCTCGCCGCCATGAAAATCCATGGAGCCGAGCTCTCGATCTTCGACGTCGGCGTCGCCGAGCCCCGCTGACCTCGGGAACGGGTCCCGCAGCCTCGGCCTCCGCTCCCCGCGCCCGGATCTGGCAGGTCTCCGCTGTCCCTCGCCGGCATCGCCATCGGGCGCCGCCGCCCTTGCCTCCTGGGATCCAATCGGTTTCGAGGGAGACGAGCGCGCCCCCGTTGACCCCCCGCGTGGGCCTCGCAGGCCGCGATCTCGCTGAGGCCCATCTCCGTTGGCCCGCTTGCCTTCTCTCCACGTCTGGGTCGAATCCCATGGTGAGACACCACTATTCCCCGCTCGTGCGCACGATAGCTATCTTGCGCCCATGTTTTTGTCACTAAGTCCCCGAAATTCCCAAATTCATATGCCCATGTTCATCGTGCTGTAACTTTGCATTCATAGCTCCGTTTCGGGCATATAGCATATCAAAATGTTCGTCTCAGAGAGCACATCATTTCATCTCATTGCATCATTTTCATTTGAGTTCATCTTGATGCCCGAAATGCTGTTAGAAGAGTGCTACTTGAGATAATTGTCAGATCTGCTGCTCCATTTAGATATTTGTCATTTTTTGCCATGATTATTGTGTGCATGTTATGCCCATGAGCTCTACATATGTTTTGTTAAGCGTTTTGCCATCTTTCCAGAGGTGCAACCCATGTATTTTTGTGATGTGTGTGGTGACTAGCACAAGCTTGCAAAGTGGTGCACTTGGTAATGCTGTTTTCAGGGACTTAGCATTTCCACTAAGTCCTTAACCTGTTTATCTCATTATGCCATATGTTCATGTTGTTTCCTAGTGATCTGTGCCTCTTTTGAGGATGATCAGTAAGGATGTTTTGTTAATCTTGTAGTGCTCTATCCATCCATGTCCTTTTTTTCAATTATGGATCACCCTAACTTGAGTCAATCAAGCTCTACTTTTGCTATTTCATGAATCTGGGCAGATTGTCTACTTGTTAGCGATTTTGCCGAGGATATTGTAGTTGATCCGTGCATGCTATGTTATTGTTCTTGCCATGTCTAGCTTGTATTTTGTGCATTCTTGATGGGTGTATGCTTCGCTTGTCATGACATGCTCTGTAGTGAGTGCATCGAGCTCGTAAACATGCCTACTTGATATCTGATTTGCATGCTCCAGTTTTTCACTAAGTCTGTAACCTGATTATGTTTTTGCCATGTTCACATGCTTGCAAATGTATTTTCTGATCCCTTTTGGCTCAAGTCACTAAGGGACTTTTGTTAAGCTCTTTGAGTAGCTCCATGCCATGCTTTACTTTGCCATGTTCAGGTCCTGTAGCATATAGTTTTCATGCTCCGAAGAGTGCTATCTGATCTGAAATTCCAGGCTTGTGTTAATTTCACTAAGTCTGAAATCTGTTTACCATATGAATTTTTGCCATGCTTGTTTGAACCCGTTAATGGATGATTTGACCGTATCTCAGTGCTAGACTTTTGTTAAGCTTCTTGAATGGATCCCTGCCATGTATTTTGTTGTCGTGTTTGAGTGCTGTAGCATGTTCATCTTGTTGCATTTAGATGGCTACTTGATGTAAATCGCAGATCATGGTCATATTTGAATGGCTTGCCATTTTCAAACCGTAACTCCGATTCCGGCATTCTTTATATCGTTTTCAAGTGATTTCATCTCATCTTTCCAGTGGCACACTTGGTTTTCCAAGTTGAGGCCAGGTTCATGCATTCCTTGTCACATCATGCATATGCATCGCATACCGCATCCCGCATATCATATCATGTTCATGTGTTGGTTGTTTACTATGTTGTGTGCTTCTTTCCGGTGTTTGCTTCTCCGGGTTGGTTCCGATAACGTCGCGTTTGTGAGGACCCATTCGTCTACGTCCGTTTGTCTTCTTCATGGACTCGTTCTTCTTCCTTGCGGGATTTCAGGCAAGATGATCATACCCTCGAAATCACTTCTATCTTTGCTTGCTTAGTTGCTCGCTCTTTTGCTATGCCTATGCTGCGATACCTACCACTTGCTTATCATGCCTCCCATATTGTTGAACCAAGCCTCTAACCCACCTTGTCCTAGCAAACCGTTGATTGGCTATGTTACCGCTTTGCTCAGCCCCTCTGATAGCGTTGTTAGTTGCAGGTGAAGATTGAAGTTTGTTCCTTGTTAGAACATGGAGATGTTGTTCCTTGTTGGAACATGTTTACTTGTTGGGATATCACTATATATCTTATTTAATTAATGCATCTATATACTTGGTAAAGGATCGAAGGCTCGTCCTTATGCCTGGTGTTTTGTTCCACTCTTGCCGCCCTGGTTTTCCGTCATATCGGTGTTATGTTCCCGGATTTTGCGTTCCTTACGCGGTTGGGTTATAATGGGAACCCCTTGACAGTTCGCTTTGAATAAAACTCCTCCAGCAACGACCAACCTTGGTTTTACCATTCGCCACCTAGCCTTTTTCCCTTGGGAGTCGCGCATCCCGAGGGTCATCTTTATTTTAACCCCCCCCCCCCTGGGCCAGTGCTTGTCTAAGTGTTGGTCCGAACTAGAGTCCTTTGCAGCGCCACCTTGGGGAAACTTGAGGGCTGGTTTTAGTTGTACGGAGCGCTCATCCGGTGTTGCCCTGAGAACGAGATATGTGCAGCTCCTATCAGGATGTCGGCGCATCGGGCGGTCTTGCTGGACTTGTTTTACCATTGTTGAGGATGTCTTGTAGAACCGGGATACCGAGTCTGACCGGAATGTCTCGGGAGGAGGTCTATTCCTTCGTTGACCGTGAGAGCTTGTCATGGGCTAAGTTGGGACACCCCTGCAGGGATTTGAACTTTCGAAAGCCGTGCCCGTGGTTATGGGCAGATGGGAATTTGTTAATGTCCGGTTGTAGATAACTTGAACCTTAACTTAACTAAAATGAGTCAACCGTGTGTGTAACCGTGATGGTCTCTTTCCGGCGGAGTCCGGGAAGTGAACACGGTTGTTGGATTTATGCTTGACGTAGGTTGTTTTAGGATCACTTCTCGGTCATAGATTTCTCGAACGTGCTTTGCCTTCTCTTCTCGCTCTCTTTTGCGAATATGTTAGCCACCATATATGCTAGTCGCTTGCTGCAGCTCCACCTCTTACCTTTACCTTACCCATAAGCTTAAATAGTCTTGATCGCGAGGGTGCGAGATTGCTGAGTCCCCGTGGCTCACAGATACTTCCAAAACCAGCTTGCAGGTGCCGATGAGTCCGTGCAGATGACGCAACCAAGCTCAAGGAGTAGCTCGTTGAAGATCTTGTCCTTTATGTTGTTTCGTTCTAATTGATCAGTAGTGGAGCCCAGTTGGGGTCGATCGGGGACCTTTGTCGCATTTGGGGTTCTTCTTGTTGGAAATATGCCCTAGAGGCAATAATAAAAGCATTATTATTATATTTCCTTGTTCATGATAATTGTCTTTATTCATGCTATAATTGTGTTATCCGGAAATCGTAATACATGTGTGAATAATAGACACCAACATGTCCCTGGTAAGCCTCTAGTTGACTAGCTCGTTGATCAATAGATAGTCATGGTTTCCTGACTATGGACATTGGATGTCATTGATAATGAGATCACATCATTAGGAGAATGATGTGATGGACAAGACCCAATCCTAAACATAGCATAAGATCGTATAGTTCATTTGCTAGAGTTTTCCAATGTCAAGTATCCTTTCCTTAGACCATGAGATCGTGTAACTCCCGGATACCGTAGGAGTGCTTTGGGTGTACCAAACGTCACAACGTAACTGGGTGACTATAAAGGTATACTACGGGTATCTCCGAAAGTGTCTGTTGGGTTGACACGGATCAAGACTGGGATTTGTCACTCCGTATGACGGAGAGGTATCACTGGGCCCACTCGGTAATGCATCATCATAATGAGCTCAAAGTGACCAAGTGTCTGGTCACGGGATCATGCATTACGGTACGAGTAAAGTGACTTGCCGGTAACGAGATTGAACGAGGTATTGGGATACCGACGATCGGATCTCGGGCAAGTAACATACCGATTGACAAAGGGAATTGTATACGGGGTTGATTGAATCCTCGACATCGTGGTTCATCCGATGAGATCATCGAGGAGCATGTGGGAGCCAACATGGGTATCCAGATCCCGCTGTTGGTTATTGACCGGAGAATGATCTCGGTCATGTCTACATGTCTCCCGAACCCGTAGGGTCTACACACTTAAGTTTCGGTGACGCTAGGGTTGTAGGGATATGTATATGCAGTAACCCGAATGTTGTTCGGAGTCCCGGATGAGATCCCGAACGTCACGAGGAGTTCCGGAATGGTCTGGAGGTAAAGAATTATATATAGGAAGTGCTATTTCGGCCATCGGGACAAGTTTCGGGGTCACCGGTATTGTACCGGGACCACCGAAAGGGTCCCGGGGGTCCACCGGGTGGGGCCACCTATCCCGGAGGGCCCCATGGGCTGAAGAGGGAAGGGATCTAGCCCAAAGTGGGCTGGGGCGCCACTTCCCCCTAGGGCCCATGCGCCTTGGGTGGGGAAACCCTAAAGGAAGTGTCCTAGGAGGGGAAGGCACCTCCTAGGTGCCTTGGGGAGGAGGGATTCCTCCCCTTGGCCGCACCCCCCTAGGAGATTAGATCTCCTAGGGCCGGCGCCCCCCCCCTCTTGGCCCTCCTATATATAGTGGGGAGATGGAGGACTTCTCACCCTTGCCTTTGGTGCCTCCCTCTCCCTCTCCAACACGTCCTCCTCCTCCATAGTGCTTGGCGAAGCCCTGTCGGAGTACTGCAGCTCCATCACCACCACGCCGTCGTGCTGCTGCTGGAGCCATCTCCCTCAACCTCTCCTTCCCCCTTGCTGGATCAAGAAGAAGGAGACGTTACGCTGACCGTACGTGTGTTGAACGCGGAGGTGCCGTCCGTTCGGCGCTAGATCTTGGTGAAACCGTAAGAAAATTTTTGTTTTCTGCAACATTCCCCAACAGTGGCATCATGAGCTAGGTCTATGCGTAGTTCCCTTGCACGAGTAGAACACAATTTGTTGTGGGCGTTGATGTTGTCAACTTTCTTGCCGCTACTAGTCTTATCTTGCTTCAACGGTATTGTGGGATGAAGCGGCCCGGACCAACCTTACAGGTACGCTTACGTGAGACCGGTTCCACCGACTAACATGCACTAGTTGCATAAGGTGGCTGGCGGGTGTCTGTCTCTCCCACTTTAGTTGGAGCGGATTCGATGAAAAGGGTCCTTATGAAGGGTAAATAGAAGTTGACAAATCACGTTGTGGCTTTCACGTAGGTAAGAAAATGTTCTTGCTAGAACCCTACTTCAGCCACGTAAAACATGCAACAACAATTAGAGGACGTCTAACTTGTTTTTGCAGCAAGTTCTTTGTGATATGATATTCTTGCCGCTACTAGTCTTATCTTGCTTCAACGGTATTGTGGGATG
The DNA here is from genome assembly GCF_018294505.1 of Triticum aestivum. Lineage (NCBI taxonomy): Eukaryota > Viridiplantae > Streptophyta > Magnoliopsida > Poales > Poaceae > Triticum > Triticum aestivum. The sequence goes on from NC_057809.1 coordinate 604,883,264, forward strand.
AAGCGGCCCGGACCAACCTTACAGGTACGCTTACGTGAGACCGGTTCCACCGACTAACATGCACTAGTTGCATAAGGTGGCTGGCGGGTGTCTGTCTCTCCCACTTTAGTTGGAGCGGATTCGATGAAAAGGGTCCTTATGAAGGGTAAATAGAAGTTGACAAATCACGTTGTGGCTTTCACGTAGGTAAGAAAATGTTCTTGCTAGAACCCTACTTCAGCCACGTAAAACATGCAACAACAATTAGAGGACGTCTAACTTGTTTTTGCAGCAAGTTCTTTGTGATATGATATGGCCAAAGTTGTGATGAATGATGAATGATCTATATGTGATGTATGAGATGTTCATGCTATTGTAATAGGAATCACGACTTGCATGTCGATGAGTATGACAACCAGCAGGAGCCATAGGAGTTGTCTATATTTTTTGTATGACCTGCGTGTCATTAAGAAACGCCATGTAAATTACTTTACTTTATTGCTAAACACGTTAGCCATACTAGTAGAAGTAATAGTTGGCGAGCAACTTCATGGAGACACAATGATGGAGATCATGATGATGGAGATCATGGTGTCATGCCGGTGACAAGATGATCATGGAGCCCCAAGATGGAGATCAAAGGAGTTATGTGATATTGGCCATATCATGTCACTATTATTGTTTGATTGCATGTGATGTTTATCATGTTTTTCATCTTGTTTGCTTAGAACGATGGTAGTAAATAAGATGATCCCTCATAATAATTTCAAGAAAGTGTTCCCCCTAACTGTGCACCGTTGCGATAGTTTGTTGTTTCGAAGCACCATGTGATGATCGGGTGTGATAGATTCTAACGTTCACATACAACGGGTGTAAGACAGATTTACACATGCAAAACACTTAGGTTGACTTGACGAGCCTAGCATGTACAGACATGGCCTCGGTACACAGAAGACCGAAAGGTCGAGCATGAGTCGTATAGAAGATACGATCAACATGAAGATGTTCACCGACGTTGACTAGTCCGTCTCACGTGATGATCGGACACGGCCTAGTTAACTCGGATCATGTTATACTTAGATTACAGGAGGGATGTCTATCTAAGTGGGAGTTCATTGAATAATTTGATTAGATGAACTTAATGAAGGAAATATGCCCTAGAGGCAATAATAAAGTTATTATTTATTTCCTTATTTCATGATAAATGTTTATTATTCATGATAGAATTGTATTAACCGGAAACATAATACAAGTGTGAATACATAGACAAACAGAGTGTCACTAGTATGCCTCTACTTGACTAGCTCGTTAATCAAAGATGGTTATGTTTCCTAACCATGGACAAAGAGTTGTTATTTGATTAACGGGATCACATCATTAGGTGAATGATCTGATTGACATGACCCATTCCATTAGCTTAGCACCCGATCGTTTAGTATGTTGCTATTGCTTTCTTCATACATGTTCCTATGACTATGAGATTATGCAACTCCCGTTTGCCGGAGGAACACTTTGTGAGCTACCAAACGTCACAACGTAACTGGGTGATTATAAAGGAGCTGTACAGGTGTCTCCAATGGTAGATGTTGGGTTGGCGTATTTCGAGATTAGGATTTGTCACTCCGATTGTCGGAGAGGTATCTCTGGGCCCTCTCGGTAATGCACATCACTTAAGCCTTGCAAGCATTGCAACTAATGAGTTAGTTGCGGGATGATGTATTACGGAACGAGTAAAGAGGCTTGCCGGTAACGAGATTGAACTAGGTATTGGATACCGACGATCGAATCTCGGGCAAGTAACATACCGATGACAAAGGGAACAACGTATGTTGTTATGCGGTCTGACCGATAAAGATCTTCGTAGAATATGTAGGAGCCAATATGGGCATCCAGGTCCCGCTATTGGTTATTCACTGGAGACATGTCTCGGTCATGTCTACATTGTTCTTGAACCCGTAGGGTCCGCACACTTAAAGTTCCGATGACAGTTATATTATGAGTTTATGAGTTTTGATGTACCGAAGGAGTTCGGGGTCCCGGATGATATCGGGGACATGACGAGGAATCTCGAAATGGTCGAGACGTAAAGATTGATATATTGGACGACTATATTCGGACATCGGAAAGGTTCCGAGTGATTCGGGTATTTTTCGGAGTACCGGGTAGTTACGGGAGAAGCAATGGGCCTTGATGGGCTTTAGTGGGAAGAGGAGAAAGGGCCAAGGGGCTGCTGCGCCCCCCCTCCCCTCTAGTCCAAATTGGACTAGGGAAAAGGGGGCCGGCCTGTTGGAAATATGCCCTAGAGGCAATAATAAATTGGTTATTATTATATTTCCTTGTTCATGATAATCGTTTATTATCCATGCTAGAATTGTATTGATAGGAAACTCGGATACATGTGTTGATACATAAACAACACCATGTCCCTAGTAAGCCTCTAGTTGACTAGCTCGTTAATCAATAGATGGTTACGGTTTCCTGACCATGGACATTGGATGTCATTGATAACGGGATCACATCATTAGGAGAATGATGTGATGGACAAGACCCAATCCTAAGCATAGCACTGGATCGTGTAGTTCGTATGCTAAAGCTTTTCTAATGTCAAGTATCATTTCCTTAGACCATGAGATTGTGCAACTCCCGGATACCGTAGGAGTGCTTTGGGTGTGCCAAACGTCACAACGTAACTGGGTGGCTATAAAGGTACACTACGGGTATCTTCGAAAGTGTCTGTTGGGTTGGCACGAATCGAGACTGGGATTTGTCACTCCGTGTGACGGAGAGGTATCTCTGGGCCCACTCGGTAGGACATCGTGCACAATGTGACCAAGGAGTTGATCACGGGATGATGTGTTACGGAACGAGTAAAGAGACTTGCCGGTAACGAGATTGAACAAGGTATCGGGATACCGACGATTGAATCTCGGGCAAGTATCGTACCGATAGACAAAGGGAATTGTATACGGGATTGATTAAGTCCTTGACATCGTGGTTCATCCGATGAGATCATCGTGGAACATGTGGGAGCCAACATGGGTATCCAGATCCCGCTATTGGTTATTGACCGGAGAACGTCTCGGTCATGTCTGCATGTCTCCCGAACCCGTAGGGTCTACACACTTAAGGTTCGATGACGCTAGGGTTATAGAGATATTAGTATGCGGAAACCCGAAAGTTGTTCGGAGTCCCGGATGAGATCCCGGACGTCACGAGGAGTTACGGAATGGTTCGGAGGTAAAGAATTATATATAGGAAGTGCTATTTCGGCCATCGGACAAGTTTCGGGGTCACCGGTATTGTACCGGGACCACCGGAAGGGTCCCGCGGGTCCACCGGGTGGGGCCACCTGCCCCGGGGGGGCACATGGGCTGTAGGGGGTGCGCCTTGGCCTACATGGGCCAAGGGCACCAGCCCCAAAAGGCCCATGCGCCAAGAGTCAAGGAAAAGGAAGAGTCCTAAAGGGGGAAGGCACCTCCGAGGTGCCTTGGGGAGGTGGGACTCCTCCCTGGCCGCACCCTTCCTTGGAGGAAGGGCCAAGGGTGCGCCTCCCCCTCTCCCTTGGCCCTATATATAGTGGGGGGAAGGGAGGGCAGCCCAACCTAAGCCCTGGCGCCTCCCTCTCCCTCCCATGACACATCTCCCTCCTCCCGCAGCGCTTGGCGAAGCCCTGTTGGAATCCCGCTACTTCCACCACCATGCCGTCGTGCTGCTGGATCTCCATTAACCTCTCCTCCCCCTTGCTGGATCAAGAAGGAGGATACGTCGCTGCTCCGTACGTGTGTTGAACGCGGAGGTGCCGTCCGTTCGGCGCTAGGATCATCAGTGATTTGGATCACGACGAGTACGACTCCATCAACCCCGTTCTCTTGAACGCTTCCGCGTGCGGTCTACAAGGGTATGTAGATCCACTCCTCCCTTGTTGCTAGATGACTCCATAGATTGATCTTGGTGACACGTAGGAAAATTTTGAATTATTGCTACGTTCCCCAACAGTGGCATCATGAGCTAGGTCTATGCGTAGTTTCTATGCACGAGTAGAACAGAAAGTAGTTGTGGGCGTTGATTTTGTTCAATATGCTTGCCGTTACTAGTCTTATCTTGATTCGGCGGCATCGTGGGATGAAGCGGCCCGGACCGATCTTACACGTACTCTTACGTGAGACTGGTTCCACCGACTGACATGCACTAGTTGCATAAAGGTGGCTAGCGGGTGTCTGTCTCTCCCACTTTAGTCGGATCGGATTCGATGAAAAGGGTCCTTATGAAGGGTAAATAGCAATTAGCATATCACGTTGTGGTTTTTGCGTAGGTAAGAAACGTTCTTTCTAGAAACCCATAGCAGCCACGTAAAACATGCAAACAACAATTAGAGGACGTCTAACTTGTTTTTGCAGGGTATGCTATGTCATGTGATATGGCCAAAAGGATGTGATGAATGATATATGTGATGTATGAGATTGATCATGTTCTTGTAAAAGGAATCACGACTTGCATGTCGATGAGTATGACAACCGGCAGGAGCCATAGGAGTTGTCTTTATTTCTTTATGACCTGCGTGTCAACATAAACGTCATGTAATTACTTTACTTTATTGCTAACTGTTAGTTGTAGAAGTAGAAGTAATAGTTGACGAGACAACTTCATGAAGACACGATGATAGAGATCATGATGATGGAGATCATGGTGTCATGCCGGTGACAAGATGATCATGGAGCCCCAAGATGGAGATCAAAGGAGCTATATGATATTGGCCATATCATGTCACTACTATTTGATTGCATGTGATGTTTATCATGTTTATGCATCTTGTTTACTTAGAACGACGGTAGTAAATAAGATGATCCCTCACTAAAATTTCAAGAAGGTGTTCCCCCTAACTGTGCACCGTTGTGAAAGTTCGTCGTTTCGAAGCACCACGTGATGATCGGGTGTGATAGATTCTTACGTTCACATACAACGGGTGTAAGACAGATTTACACACGCAAAACACTTAGGCTGACTTGACGAGCCTAGCATGTACAGACATGGCCTCGGAACACAAGAGACCAAAAGGTCGAGCATGAGTCGTATGGTAGATACGATCAACATGAAGATGTCCACCGATGATGACTAGTCCGTCTCACATGATGATCGGACACGGCCTAGTTGACTCGGATCATGTAATCACTTAGATGACTAGAGGGATGTCTATCTGAGTGGGAGTTCATAAGATGAACTTAATTATCCTGAACATAGTCAAAATATCTTCGCAAATTATGTCGTAGCTCGCGCTTCAGTTCTATTGTTTAGATATGTTCCTAGAGAAAATTTATTTGAAAGTTGATAGTAGCAATTATGCGGACTAGGTCCGTAAACTGAGGATTGTCCTCATTGCTTCATAGAAGGCTTATGTCCTTAATGCACCGCTCAGTGCGCTGAACCTCGAACGTTGTCTGTGGATGTTGCGAACATCTGACATACACATTTTGATAACTATGTGATAGTTCAGTTAAACGGTTTAGAGTTGAGGCACCGAAGACGTTTTGAAACATCGCGAAACATATGAGATGTTTCGAGGGCTGAAATTGGGATTTCAGGCTCGTGCCCACGTCAAGAGGTATAAGACCTCCGACGATTTTCTTAGCCTGCAAACTAAGGAGAAAAGCTCAATTGTTGTGCTTGTGCTCAGATTGTCTGAGTACAACAATCGCTTGAATCGAGCGGGAGTTGATCTTCCAGATGAAATAGTGATGGTTCTCCGAAGTCATTACCACCAAGCTGCTAGAGCTTCGTGATGAACTATGATATATCAGGGACATATATGATGATCCTTGAGATATTCGCGATGTTTGACACCGCGAAAGTAGAAATCAAGAAGGAGCATCAATTGTTGATGGTTGGTGAAACCACTAGTTTCAAGAAGGGCAAGGGAACAAAGGGATACTTCATGAAACGGCAATTCAGCTGCTGCTCTAGTGAAGAAACCCAAGGTTGAACCCAAACCCGAGACTGAGTGCTTCTATAATAAGGGGAACAGCCACTGGAGCAGAATTACCCTAGATACTTGGTAGATGAGAAGGCTGGCAAGGTCGATAGAAGTATATTGGATATACATTGTGTTGATGTGTACTTTACTAGTACTCCTAGTAGTACCAGGGTATTAGATACCGGTTCGGTTGCTAAGTGTTAGTAACTCGAAACAAAAGGCTACGGAATAAACGGAGACTAGCTAAAGGTGAGCTGACGATATGTGTTGGAAGTGTTTCCAGGGTTGATATGATCAAGCATCGCACGCTCCCTCTACCATCGAGATTGGTATTAAAACCTAAATAATTGTTATTTGGTGTTTGTGTTGAGCATAGACATGATTGGATTATGTCTATCGCAATACGGTTATTCATTTAAAGAGAATAATGGTTAATTTGTTTATTTGAATAATACCTTCAAATGGTCTTACACCTGAAATGAATGGTTTATTGAATCTCGATCGTAGTGATACACATGTTCATGCCAAAAGATAGTAATGATAGTACCACCTACTTGTGGCACTGCCACTTAAGTCATATCGGTATAAAACGCATGAAGAAGCTCCATGTTGATGGATCTTTGGGCTCACTCGTTTTTGAAAAGTTTGAGACATGCGAACCATGTCTATTGGTGTATATGCATGAAGAAACTCCATGCAAATGGACCGTTTTGACTCACTTGATTTTGAATCACTTGAGACATGCAAATCATACCACATGGGCAAGATGACTGAAAGCCTCATTTTCAGTAAAATGAAACTAGAAAGCAACTTGTTGGAAGTAATACATTTTGATGTGTGCAGTCCAATGAGTGCTGAGGCGTGTAGTGGATATCGTTATGTTCTTACTTCACAGATGATTTGAGTAGATGTTGAGTATATTTACTTGATGAATCACGAGTCTGAATTATTGAAAGGTTCAAGTAATTTCAGGGTGAAGTTGAAAGATCGTCGTGACAAGAGGATAAAAGATCTATGATATGATCATAGAGATGAATATCTGAATTACGAGTTTGGCACATAATTAAGACATTGTGGAAATTGTTTCAAAACTAATACAGCCTGCAACACCGTAGCATGATGGTGTGTCTGAACATCATAACTGCACCCTATTGGATATGATGCATACCATGATGTCTCTTATCGAATTACCACAATAGTTTATGGGTTAGGCATTAGAGACAACCACATTCACTTTAAAAGGGGCACCACGTAATTCCTATGAGATGACACCGTATGAACTATGGTTTAGAGAGACCTAAGCTGTCATTTCTTAAAAGTTTGGGGCTGCGACGCTTATGCGAAAAAGTTTCCGGCTGATAAGCTCGAACCCAAAGCGGATAAATGCATCTTCATAGGACACCCAAAACAGTTGGGTATACCTCCTATCTCAGAACCGAAAGCAATAAGGGATTGTTTCTAGAATCGGGTCCTTTCTCGAGAAAAAGTTTCTCTCGAAAGAATTGAGTGGGAGGATGGTGGAGACTTGATGAGGTTATTGAACTGTCTCTTCAACTAGTGTATAGCAGGGCACAAAGAGTTGTTCCTGTGGCACCTACACCAATTGAAGTGGAAGCTTATGATAGTGATCATGAAACTTCAGATCAAGTCACTACCAAACCTCGTGGGATGACAAGGATGCGTACTACTTCAGAGTGGTACGTAATCCTGTCTTGGAAGTCATGTTGCTAGACAACAATGAACCTACGAGCTATGGAGAAGCGATGGTGGGCCCGGATTCCGATAAATGGCTCGAGGCCATAAAATCCGAGAGAGGATCCATATATGAAAACAAAGTGTAGACTTTGGCAGAACGGCTCGATGGTCGTAAGGCTGTTGAGTGCAGATGGATTTTAAATGGAAGACGGACAATGATGGTAAATGTCACCATTAAAGAAAGCTCGACTTGTCGTTAAGATGTTTTCCGACAAGTTCAAGGAGTTGACTACAATGAGACTTTCTCACTCGTAGCGATGCTAAGAGTCTGTTGGAATGATATTAGCGATTACTGCATTATTTATGAAATCTTGCAGATAGGATGTCAAAACATTGTTTCCTTGGCGGTTTGTTTGAGGAAAGGTTGTATGTGATACAACTGGAAGGTTTTGTCAATCCTGAAAGATGCTAATAAGTATGCAAAGCTCCAGCAATCCTTCTGAGGACTGGAGTAAGCATTTCGGAGTTGGAATGTATGCTTTGATGAGATGATCAAAGATTTTGGGTGTATACAAAGTTTATGAGAAACTTGTATTTCCGAAGAAGTGAGTGGGAGCACTATAGAATTTCTGATGAGTATATGTGGTTGACATATTGTTGATCAGAAATGACGTAGAATTTCTGGAAAGCATATAGGGTTATTTGGAAAGTGTTTTCAATGGAAAGCCTGGATTAAGCTACTTGAGCATTGAGCATCAAGATCTATAAGGATAGATCAAAACGCTTAATGGAACTTTCAAATGAGCACATACCTTGACATGATCTTGAAGGTGTTCAAGATGGATCAGTCAAAGAAGGAGTTCTTGCCTGAGTTGTAAGGTATGAAGTTAAGACTTAGAGCTCGACCACGGCAGAATAGAGAGAAACGACGAAGGTCGTCCCCTATGCTTTAGACGTAGGCTCTACAGTATGTTATGCTGTGTATCGCACCTGAAGTGTGCCTTGCCTTGAGTCAGTCAAGGGGTACAAGAGTGATCCAAGAATGGATCACAGGACAGCGGTCAAAGTTATCCTTAGTAACTAGTGGACTAAGGAATTTTCTCGATTATGGAGGTGGTAAAAGAGTTCATCGTAAAGGGTTACGTCGATGCAAGCTTAACACCTATCCGCATAGCTCTGAGTAGAGATATCGGATACGTATAATGGAGCAACAATTTAGAATAGCTCCAAGTAGAACAGTTATTTGAAGTGGCTCCAAATGTAGCATAGAAGTTGCATCTACAAGATGACATAGAAATTTGCGAAGTACATACGGATCTGAATGTTGCAGACCCGTTGACTATAACCTCTCTCACAAGCATAACATGATCAAACCCAAAACTCTTTGGGTGTTAGTCACATGGGATGTGACCTTGAGTGTTAATCACATATCGATGTGAACTGGATTATTGACTCTAGTGCAAGTGGGAGACTGTTGGAAATATGCCCTAGAGGCAATAATAAATTGGTTATTATTATATTTCCTTGTTCATGATAATCGTTTATTATCCATGCTAGAATTGTATTGATAGGAAACTCAGATACATGTGTGGATACATAAACAACACCATGTCCCTAGTAAGCCTCTAGTTGACTAGCTCGTTGATCAATAGATGGTTACGGTTTCCTGACCATGGACATTGGATGTCATTGATAACGGGATCACATCATTAGGAGAATGATGTGATGGACAAGACCCAATCCTAAGCATAGCACTGGATCGTGTAGTTCGTATGCTAAAGCTTTTCTAATGTCAAGTATCATTTCCTTAGACCATGAGATTGTGCAACTCCCGGATACCGTAGGAGTGCTTTGGGTGTGCCAAACGTCACAACGTAACTAGCTGGCTATAAAGGTACACTACGGGTATCTCCGAAACTGTCTGTTGGGTTGGCACGAATCGAGACTGGGATTTGTCACTCCGTGTGACGGAGAGGTATCTCTGGGCCCACTCGGTAGGACATCATCATAATGTGCACAATGTGACCAAGGAGTTGATCACGGGATGATGTGTTACGGAATGAGTAAAGAGACTTGCCGGTAACGAGATTGAACAAAGTATCGGGATACCGATGATCGAATCTCAGGCAAGTATCGTACCGATAGACAAAGGGAATTGTATATGGGATTGATTAAGTCCTTGACATCGTGGTTCATCCGATGAGATCATCGTGGAACATGTGGGAGCCAACATGGGTATCCAGACCCCGCTATTGGTTATTGACCGGAGAACGTCTCGGTCATGTCTGCATGTCTCCCGAACCCGTAGGGTCTACACACTTAAGGTTCGATGACGCTAGGGTTATAGAGATATTAGTATGCGGAAACCCGAAAGTTGTTCGGAGTCCCGCATGAGATCCCGGACGTCACGAGGAGTTCCGGAATGGTCCGGAGGTAAAGAATTATATATAGGAAGTGCTATTTCGGCCATCGGACAAGTTTCGGGGTCACCGGTATTGTACCGGGACCACCGGAAGGGTCCCGGGGGTCCACCGGGTGGGGCCACCTGCCCCGGGGGGCCACATGGGCTGTAGGGGGTGCGCCTTGGCCTACATGGGCCAAGGGCACCAGCCCCAAAAGGCCCATGCGCCAAGAGTCAAGGAAAAGGAAGAGTCCTAAAGGGGGAAGGCACCTCCGAGGTGCCTTGGGGAGGTGGGACTCCTCCCTGGCCGCACCCTTCCTTGGAGGAAGGGCCAAGGCTGCGCCTCCCCCTCTCCCTTGGCCCTATATATAGTGGGGGAAAGGGAGGGCAGCCCAACCTAAGCCCTGGCGCCTCCCTCTCCCTCCCATGACACATCTCCCTCCTCCCGCAGCGCTTGGCGAAGCCCTGTTGGAATCCCGCTACTTCCACCACCATGCCGTCATGCTGCTGGATCTCCATCAACCTCTCCTCCCCCTTGCTGGATCAAGAAGGAGGATACGTCGCTGCTCCGTACGTGTGTTGAACGCGGAGGTGTCGTCCGTTCGGCGCTAGGATCATCGGTGATTTGGATCACGACGAGTACGACTCCATCAACCCCGTTCTCTTGAACGCTTCCGCGCGTGATCTACAAGGGTATGTAGATCCACTCCTCCCTCGTTGCTAGATGACTCCATAGATTGATCTTGGTGACACGTATGAAAATTTTGAATTATTGCTACATTCCCCAACACGGCCACCTCTCCTTCTCCTCCACTTCCTTCTCCCTTCCTCCCCTCTTGGTGGACTCCTACTAGGACTTGGAGTCCTAGTAGGACTCCACATCCTGGCCGCACCAACCTTGGCCGGCCTCCTCCTCCTCCATCCTTTATATACTGAGGCAAGGGGCACCCCAAACACACAAGTTGATCCACGTGATCTATTCCTTAGCCGTGTGCGGTGCCCCCAGCCACCATATTCCTCGATAATACTGTAGCGGAGTTTAGGCGAAGCCCTGCTGCTGTAGTGCATCAAGATCGTCACCACGCCGTTGTGCTGACGGAACTCTTCCCCGACACTTTGCTGGATCGGAGTCCGGGGATCGTCATCGAGCTGAACGTGTGCTCAAACTCGGAGGTGCCGTAGTTTCGGTGCTTGATCGGTTGGATCGTGAAGACGTACGACTACTTCCTCTACGTCGTGTCAACGCTTCCGCAGTCGGTCTGCATGGGTACGTAGACAACACTCTCCCCTCTCGTTGCTATGCATCACATGATCTTGCGTGTGCGTAGGAAATTTTTTGAAATTACTAGAAACCCAACAGTGGTATCAGAGCCTAGGTTTTATATGTTGATGTTATATGCATAAGTAGAACGCAAGTGAGTTGTGGGCGATATAAGTCATACTGCCTACCAGCATGTCATACTTTGGTTTAGCGGTATTGTTGGACGAGATGACCCAGACCAACATTACGCGTACGCTTACGCGAGACCGGTTCCCCCGACGTGCTTTGCACATAGGTGGCTTGCGGGCGACTGTCTCTCCAACTTTAGTTGAACCGAGTATGGCTACGCCCGGTCCTTGCGAAGGTTAAAACGGAGTCAAATTGACAAACTATCATTGTGGTTTTGATGCATAGGTGAGATTGGTTCTTGCTTAAGCCCGTAGCAGCCACGTAAAACTTGCAACAACAAAGTAGAGGACGTCTAACTTGTTTTTGCAGGGCATGTTGTGATGTGATATGGTCAAGGCATGATGATGAATTTTATTGTATGAGATGATCATGTTTTGTAACCGAGTTATCGGCAACTGGCAGGAGCCATATGGTTGTCGCTTTATTGTATGCAATGCAATCGCGATGTAATGCTTTACTTTATCACTAAGCGGTAGCGATAGTCATGGAAGCATAAGATTGGCGGGACGACAACGATGCTACGATGGAGATCAAGGTGTCGCGCCGGTGACGATGGTGATCATGATGGTGCTTCGGAGATGGATATCACAAGCACAAGATGATGATGGCCATATCATATCACTTATATTGATTGCATGTGATGTTTATCCTTTTATGCATCTTATCTTGCTTTGATTGACGGTAGCATTATAAGATGATCTCTCACTAAATTATCAAGAAGTGTTCTACCTGAGTATGCACCGTTTCCAAAGTTCGTTGTGCCCAGACACCACGTGATGATCGGGTGTGATAAGCTCTACGTCCATCTACAATGGGTGCAAGCCAGTTTTTGCACACGCGGAATACTCAGGTTAAACTTGACGAGCCTAGCATATGCAGATATGGCCTCGGAACATGGAGACCTAAAGGTCGAGCGTGAATCATATAGTAGATATGATCAACATAGTGATGTTCACCATTGAAAACTACTCCATCTCACGTGATGATCGGTTATGGTTTAGTTGATATGGATCACGTAATCACTTAGAAGATTAGAGGGATGTCTATCTAAGTGGGAGTTCTTAAGTAATATGATTAATTGAACTTAAATTTATCATGAACTTAGTCCTGGTAGTATTTTGCAAATTATGTTGTAGATCAATAGCTTGCGTTGTTGCTTTCATATGTTTATTTTGATATGTTCCTAGAGAAAAATTGTGTTGAAAGATGTTAGTAGCAATGATGCGGATTGGATCCGTGATCTGAGGTTTATCCTCATTGCTGCATAGAAGAATTATGTCCTTGATGCACCGCTAGGTGACAGACCTATTGCAGGAGCAGATGCAGACGTTATGAACGTTTGGCTAGCTCAATATGATGACTACTTGATAGTTTAGTGCACCATGCTTAACAGCTTAGAATCGGGACTTCAAAGACGTTTTGAACGTCATGGACCATATGAGATGTTCCAGGAATTGAAGTTAATATTTCAAGCAAATACCCGAGTTGAGAGATATGAAGTCTCCAACAAGTTCTATAGCTAAAAGATGGAGGAGAATCGCTCAACTAGTGAGCATGTGCTCAGATTGTCTGAGTACTACAATCGCTTGAATCAAGTGGGAGTTAATCTTCCAGATAAAATAGTGATTGACAGAATTCTCTAGTCACCATCACCAAGTTAGTAGAACTTCATGATGAACTATAATATGCAAGGGATGACTAAAGTGATTCCCAAGCTCTTCGTGATGTTGAAATCAACGAAGGTAGAAATCAAGAAAGAGCATCAAGTGTTGATGGTAGACAAGACCACTAGTTTCAATAAAAGGGCAAAGGGAAGAAGGGGAACTTCAAGAAGAACGGCAAGCAAGTTGCTGCTCAAGTGAAGAAGCCCAAGTCTGGTCCTAAGCCTGAGACTAAGTGTTTCTACTGCAAAGGGACTGGTCACTAGAAGCGGAACTACCCCAAGTGATTAGCAGATAAGAAGGATGGCAAAGTGAACATAAGTATATTTGATATACATGTTATTGATGTGTACTTTACTAGTGTTTATAGCAACCCCTCAATATTTGATACTAGTTCAGTTGCTAAGATTAGTAACTCGAAACGGGAGTTGCAGAATAAACAGAGACTAGTTAAGGGTGAAGTGACGATGTGTGTTGGAAGTGGTTCCAAGATTGATATGATCATCATCGCACACTCCCCTATACTTTCGGGATTAGTGTTGAACCTAAATAAGTGTTATTTGGTTTTTGCGTTGAGCATGAATATGATTTGATCATGTTTATTGCAATACGGTTATTCATTAAAGTTAGAGAATAATTGTTGTTCTGTTTACATGAATAAAACCTTCGATGGTCATACAACCAATGAAACAAGTTCATTGGATCTCGATCATAGTGATACACATATTCATAATATTGAAACCAAAAGATGCGAAGTTAATAATGATAGTGCAACTTATTTGTAGCACTGCCGTTTAGGTCATATTGGTGTAAAGCGCATGAAGAAACTCCATGCTGATGGGATTTTGGAATCACTTGATTATGAATCACTTGATGCTTGCGAACCATGCCTCATGGGCAAGATGACTAAGACTCCGTTCTCCGGAGCGAGCAACTGACTTATTGGAAATAATGCATACTGATGTATGCGGTCCGATGAGTGTTAAGGCTCACGGCAAGTATCGTTATTTTCTGAACTTCACAGATGATTTGAGAAGATATGGGTATATCTACTTGATGAAACATAAGTCTGAAATATTTGAAAAGTTCAAAGAATTTCAAAGTGAAGTGGAAAATCATCGTGACAAGAAAATAAAGTTTCTACGATCAGATCGCGGAGACAAATATTTGAGTTACGAGTTTGGTCTTCAATTAAAACAATGTGGAATAGTTTCACAAACTCATGCCACATGGAACACCACAGCATAATGGTGTGTCCGAACGTCATAACCGTACTTTATTGGATATAGTGCAATCTATGATGTCTCTTACCGATCTACCACTATCGTTTTGGGGTTATGCATTAGAGACAGCTGCATTCACGTTAAATAGGGCACCATCAAAATCCGTTGAGACGACGCCTTATGAACTGTGGTTTGGCAAGAAACCAAAGTTGTCGTTTCTTAAAAGTTTGGGGCTGCGATGCTTATGTGAAAAAGCTTCAACCTGATAAGCTCAAACCCAAATCGGAGAAATGTGTCTTCATAGGATACCCAAAGGAGATTGTTGGGTACACCTTCTATCACAGATCCGAAGGCAAGACATTCATTGCTAGGAATGGATCCTTTCTAGAGAAGGAGTTTCTCTCGAAAGAAGTGAGTGGGAGGAAAGTAGAACTTGACGAGGTAACTGTACCTGCTCCCTTATTGGAAAGTAGTACATCACAGAAAACTGTTTCTGTGACACCTACACCAGTTAGTGAGGAAGCTAATGATGATGATCATGAAACTTCAGAACAAGATACTACTGAACCTCGTAGATCAACCAGAGTAAGATTCGCACCAGAGTGGTACGGTAATCCTGTTCTGGAAGTCATGCTACTAGATCATGATGAACCTACGAACTATGAAGAAGCGATGGTGAGCCCAGATTCCGCAAAGTGGCTTGAAGCCGTGAAATCTGAGATATGATCCATGTATGAGAACAAAGTATGGACTTTGGTTGACTTGCCCGATGATCGGCAAGCCATAGAAAATAAATGGATCTTCAAGAGGAAGACAGACACTGATAGTAGTGTTACTATCTACAAAGCTAGAATTGTCGCAAAAGTTTTTCGACAAGTTCAAGGTGTTGACTACGATGACATTTTCTCACTCGTATCTATGCTTAAGTCTGTCCGAATCATGTTAGCAATTGCCGCATTTTATGAAATCTGGCAAATGGATAAACAAAACTACATTCCTTAATGGATTTAAAGAAGATTTGTATATGATACAACCAGAAGGTTTTGTCAATCCTAAAGGTGCTAACAAAATATGCAAGCTCCAGCGATCCATCTATGGACTGGTGCAAGCATCTCGGAGTTGGAATATACGTTTTGATAAGTTGATCAAAGCATATAGTTTTATACAGACTTGCGGTGAAGCCTGTATTTACAAGAAAGTGAGTGGGAGCACTACAACATTTCTGATAAGTATATATGTATGACATATTGTTGATCGGAAATAATGTAGAATTAATCTGCAAAGCATAAAGGAGTGTTTTTAAAGAAGTTTTTCAAAGAAAGACCTCGGTGAAGCTGCTTACATATTAAGCATCAAAATCTATAGAGATAGATCAAGACGCTTGATAAGTTTTTTCAATGAGTACATACCTTGACAATATTTTGAAGTAGTTCAAAATGGAGCGGTCAAAGAAAGAGTTCTTGCCTGTATTACAAGGCGTGAAGTTGAGTAAGACTCAAAGCCCGACCACGGCAGAAGATAGAAAGAGAATGAAAGTCATTCCCTATGCCTCAGCCATAGGTTCTATAAAGTATGTCATGCTGTGTACCAGATCTATTGTATACCCTACACTATGTTAAGCAAGGGAGTACAATAGTGATCTAAGAGTAGATCACTGGACAGCGGTCAAAATTATCCTTAGTGGAATAAGGAAATATTTCTCAATTATGGAGGTGAACAAAAAGGTTCGTCGTAAAAAGTTACGTCGATGCAAGTTTTGACACAGATCTGGATGACTCTAAGTCTCGATCTAGATACATATTGAAAGTGGGAGCAATTAGCTAGAGTAGCTCCGTGCAGAGCATTGTTGACATAAATATTTGCAAAATACTTACGGATCTGAATGTGACAGACCCGTTGACTAAAATTATCTCCCAAGAAAAACATGATCACACCTTAGTACTCTTTGGGTGTTAATCACATAGCGATGTGAACTAGATTACTGACTCTAGTAAACCCTTTGGGTGTTGATCACATATCGATGTGAACTATGGGTGTTAATCACATGGTGATGTGAACTATTGCTGTTAAATCACATGGCGATGTGAACTAGATTATTGACTCTAGTGCAAGTGGGAGACTGAAGGAAATATGCCCTAGAGGCAATAATAAAGTTATTATTTATTTCCTTATTTCATGATAAATGTTTATTATTCATGCTAGAATTGTATTAACCGGAAACATAATACATGTGTGAATACATAGACAAACAGAGTGTCACTAGTGTGCCTCTACTTGACTAGCTCGTTAATCAAAGATGGTTATGTTTCCTAACCATGGACAAAGAGTTTTTATTTGATTAACGGGATCACATCATTAGGTGAATGATCTGATTGACATGACCCATTCCATTAGCTTAGCACCCGATCGTTTAGTATGTTGCTATTGCTTTCTTCATGACTTATACATGTTCCTATGACTATGAGATTATGCAACTCCCGTTTGCCAGAGGAACACTTTGTGTGCTACCAAATGTCACAACGTAACTGGGTGATTATAAAGGAGCTCTACAGGTGTCTCCAATGGTAGATGTTGGGTTGGCGTATTTCGAGATTAGGATTTGTCACTCCGATTGTTGGAGAGGTACCTCTGGTCCCTCTTGGTAATGCACATCACTTAAGCCTTGCAAGCATTGCAACTAATGAGTTAGTTGCGGGATGATGTATTACAGAACGAGTAAAGAGACTTGCCGGTAACGAGATTGAACTAGGTATTGGATACCGACGATCGAATCTCGGGCAAGTAACATACCGATGACAAAGGGAACAATGTATGTTGTTATGCGGTCTGACCGATAAAGATCTTCGTAGAATATGTAGGAGACAATATGGGCATCCAGGTCCCGCTATTGGTTATTGACTGGAGACATGTCTCGGTCATGTCTACATTGTTCTCGAACCCGTAGGGTCCGCACGCTTAAGGTTTCGATGACAGTTATATTATGAGTTTATGAGTTTTGATACCGAAGGAGTTCGGAGTCCCGGATGAGATCGGGGACATGACGAGGAGTCTCGAAATGGTCGAGATGTAAAGATTGATATATTGGACGACTATATTCGGACATCGGAAAGGTTCCGAGTGATTCGGGTATTTTTCTTAGTACCGGGTAGTTACGGGAGAAGCAATGGGCCTTGATGGGCTTTAGTGGGAAGAGGAGAAAGGGCCAAGGGGCTGCTGCGCCCCCCCCCCCTCCCCTCTAGTCCGAATTGGACTAGGGAAAAGGGGGCCGGCCACCTCTCCTTCTCCTCCACTTCCTTCTCCCTTCCTCCCCTCTTGGTGGACTCCTACTAGGACTTGGAGTCCTAGTAGGACTTCACATCCTGGCCGCACCAACCTTGGCCGGCCTCCTCCTCCTCCATCCTTTATATACTGAGGCAAGGGGCACCCCAAACACACAAGTTGATCCACGTGATCTATTCCATAGCCGTGTGCGGTGCCCCCAGCCACCATATTCCTAGATAATAATGTAGCGGAGTTTAGGCGAAGCCCTGCTGCTGTAGTGCATCAAGATCGTCACCACGCCGTCGTGCTGACGGAACTCTTCCCCGACACTTTGCTGGATCGGAGTCCGGGGATCGTCATCGAGCTGAACGTGTGCTCGAACTCGGAGGTGTCGTAGTTTCGGTGCTTGATCGGTTGGATCGTGAAGACGTACGACTACTTCCTCTACGTCGTGTCAATGCTTCCGCAGTCGGTCTGCGTGGGTACGTAGACAACACTCTCCCCTCTGGTTGCTGTGCATCACATGATCTTGCGTGTGCGTAGGAAATTTTTTGAAATTACTACGAAACCCAACACTTAATTATCATGAACTTAGTCTAACATATTTACAATATGTCTTGTAGATCAAATGGCCAACGTAGTCCTCAACTTCAACGCGTTCCTAGAGAAAACCAAGCTGAAAGACGATGGCAGCAACTACACGGACTGGGTCCGGAACCTGAGGATCATCCTCATAGCTGCCAAGAAAGATTATGTCCTACAAGCACCTCTAGGTGACGCACCTGTTCTCCCTGCAGAACAAGACGTTATGAACGCTTGGCAGGCACGTACCGATGACTACTCCCTCGTTCAGTGCGGCATGCTTTACAGCTTAGAGCCGGGGCTCCAAAAGCGTTTTGAGAGACACGGAGCATATGAGATGTTCGAAGAGCTGAAAATGGTTTTCCAAGCTCATGCCCGGGTCGAGAGATATGAAGTCTCCGACAAATTCTTCAGCTGTAAGATGGAGGAAAATAGTTCTGTCAGTGAGCACATACTCACAATGTCTGGGTTGCATAACCGCTTGACTCAGCTGGGAGTTAATCTCCCGGATGACGCGGTCATTGACAGAATCCTCCACTCGCTTCCACCGAGATACAAGAGCTTTGTGATGAACTTCAATATGCAGGGGATGGAAAAGACCATTCCTGGAGTATTTGCAATGCTGAAATCAGCAAAGGTAGAAGTCAAAAAGGAACATCAAGTGTTGATGGTGAATAAAACCACTAAGTTCAAGAAAGGCAAGGGTAAGAAAACCTTCAAGAAGGACGGCAAGGGAGTTGCCGCACCCGGCAAGCAAGCTGCCGGGAAGAAGCCAAAGAATGGACCCAAGCCCGAGACTGAGTGCTTTTATTGCAAGGAAAGTGGTCACTGGAAGCGGAACTGCCCCAAATACTTAGCGGACAAGAAGGCCGGCAAAACGAAAGGTATATGTGATATACATGTAATTGATGTGTACCTTACCAGTACTCGTAGTAGCTCCTGGGTATTTGATATCGGTGCAGTTGCTCACATTTGTAACTCAAAGCAGGAGCTGCGGAATAAGCGGAGACTGGCAAAGGACGAGGTGACGATGCGCGTCGGGAATGGTTCCAAGTTCAATGTGATCGCCGTCGGCACGCTACCTCTACATTTACCTACGGGATTAGTTTTGAACCTCAATAATTGTTATTTAGTGCCAAGTTTGAGCATGAATATTGTATCAGGATCTCGTTTAATTCGAGATGGCTACTCATTTAAATCCGAGAATAATGGTTGTTCTATTTATATGAGAGATATGTTTTATGGTCATGCTCCGATGGTGAATGGTTTATTCTTAATGAATCTCGAGCGTAATGCTACACATATTCATAGTGTGAATACCAAAAGATGTAAGATTGATAATGATAGTTCCACATACTTGTGGCACTGTCGCCTTGGTCACATAGGTGTCAAACGCATGAAGAAGCTCCATACTGATGGACTTTTAGAGTCTCTTGATTATGAATCATTTGACACGTGCGAACCATGCCTCATGGGTAAAATGACCAAGACTCCGTTCTCAGGAACAATGGAGCGAGCAACCAACTTATTGGAAATCATACATACTGATGTGTGCGGTCCAATGAGTGTTGAGGCTCGCGGTGGCTATCATTATGTTCTCACCCTCACTGATGACTTGAGTAGATATGGGTATGTCTACTTAATGAAACACAAGTCTGAGACCTTTGAAAAGTTCAAAGAATTTCAGAGTGAGGTTGAGAATCAACGTGACAGGAAAATCAAGTTCCTGCGATCAGATCGTGGAGGAGAATACTTGAGTCACGAGTTTGGCACACACTTAAGAAAATGTGGAATAGTTTCACAACTCACGCTGCCTGGAACACCTTAGCGTAATGGTGTGTCCGAACGTCGTAATCGCACTCTATTAGATATGGTGCGATCTATGATGTCTCTTGCCGATTTACCGCTATCTTTTCGGGTGTATGCTTTAGAGACTGCCGCATTCACTTTAAATAGGGCTCCGTCGAAATCCGTTGAGACGACACCGTATGAATTATGGTTTGGGAAGAAACCTAACCTGTCGTTTCTAAAAGTTTGGGGATGCGATGCTTATGTCAAGAAACTTCAAAAGCTCGAACCCAAGTCGAAAAAATGCGTCTTCATAGGATACCCTAAGGAAACTATTGGGTATACCTTCTACCTCAGATCCGAAGGCAAGATCTTTGTTGCCAAGAATGGGTCCTTTCTGGAGAAAGAGTTTCTCTCGAAAGAAGTAAGTGGGAGGAAAGTAGAACTTGATGAAGTATTACCTCTTGAACCGGAAAATGGCGCAACTCAAGAAAATGTTCCTGAGGTGCCTGCACCGACTAGAGAGGAAGTTAATGATAATGATCAAGATACCTCTGATCAAGCTCCTACTGAAATTCGTAGGTCCACAAGGACACGTTCCGCACCAGAGTGGTACGGCAACCCTGTCTTGGAAATCATGTTGTTGGACAACGGTGAACCTTCAAACTATGACGAAGCAATGGCGGGCCCGGATTCTGACAAATGGCTAGAAGCCATGAAATCCGAGATAGGATCCATGTATGAAAACGAAGTATGGACTTTGACTGACTTGCCCGTTGAGCGGCGAGCCATAGAAAATAAATGGATCTTTAAGAAGAAGACAGACGCGGATGGTAATGTGACCATCTATAAAGCTCGGCTTGTCGCTAAGGGTTATCGACAAGTTCAAGGGGTTGACTACGATGAGACTTTCTCACCGGTAGCGAAGCTAAAGTCCGTCCGAATCATGTTAGCAATTGCCGCATTCTATGATTATGAGATAGGGCAAATGGACGTCAAAACGGCATTCCTTAATGGTTTCCTTAAGGAAGAATTGTATATGATGCAGCCAGAAGGTTTTGTCGATCCTAAGAATGCTAACAAGGTGTGCAAGCTCCAACGCTCGATTTATGGGCTGGTGCAAGCATCTCGGAGTTGGAACATTCGCTTTGATGAGATGATCAAATCGTTTGGTTTTACGCAGACTTATGGAGAAGCCTGCGTTTACAAGAAAGTGAGTGGGAGCTCTGTAGCATTTCTCATATTATATGTAGATGACATACTTTTGATGGGAAATGATATAGAGCTTTTGGACAGCATCAAGGCCTACTTGAATAAGAGTTTTTTAATGAAGGACCTTGGAGAAGCTGCTTATATATTAGGCATCAAGATCTACAGAGATAGATCAAGACGCCTCATAGGTCTTTCACAAAGCACAGACCTTGATAAGATATTGAAGAAGTTCAATATGGATCAGTCTAAGAAGGGGTTCTTGCCTGTGTTCCAAGGTGTGAAATTGAGCACAGCTCAATGTCGACAACGGCAGAAGATATAGAAGAGATGAGTGTCATCCCCTATGCCTCAGCCATAGGTTCTATTATGTATGCCATGCTGTGTACCAGACCTGATGTAAACCTTGCCGTAAGTTTGGTAGGAAGGTACCAAAGTAATCCCGGCAAGGAACACTGGACAGCGGTCAAGAATATCCTGAAGTACCTGAAAAGGACTAAGGAAATGTTTCTCGTTTATGGAGGTGACGAAGAGCTCGTCGTAAAGGGTTACGTCGACGCTAGCTTCGACACAGATCTGGATGACTCTAAGTCACAAACCGGATACGTGTATATTTTGAATGGTGGGGCAGTAAGCTGGTGCAGTTGCAAGCAGAGCGTTGTGGTGGGATCTACATGTGAAGCGGAGTACATGGCAGCCTCGGAGGCAGCGCATGAAGCAATTTGGGTGAAGGAGTTCATCACCGACCTAGGAGTCATCCCAATGCGTCGGGGTTGATCAAGCTCTTCTGTGACAACACTGGAGCTATTGCTCTTGCCAAGGAGCCCAGGTTTCACAAGAAGACAAGGCACATCGAGCATCGCTTCAACTCCATTCGTGAAAATGTTCAAGATGGAGACATAGATATTTGTAAAGTGCACACGGACCTGAATGTAGCAGATCCGTTGACTAAACCTCTCCCTAGAGCAAAACATGATCAACACCAGAATTCCATGGGTGTTCGATTCATCACAATGTAACTAGATTATTGACTCTAGTGCAAGTGGGAGACTGTTGGAAATATGCCCTAGAGGCAATAATAAAAGCATTATTATTATATTTCCTTGTTCATGATAATTGTCTTTATTCATGCTATAATAGTGTATCCGGAAATCGTAATACATGTGTGAATAATAGACACCAACATGTCCCTGGTAAGCCTCTAGTTGACTAGCTCGTTGATCAACAGATAGTCATGGTTTCCTGACTATGGACATTGGATGTCATTGATAACGAGGTCACATCATTAGGAGAATGATGTGATGGACAAGACCCAATCCTAAACATAGCATAAGATCGTATAGTTTGTTTGCTAGAGTTTTCCAATGTCAAATATCCTTTCCTTAGACCATGAGATCGTGTAACTCCCGGATACCGTAGGAGTGCTTTGGGTGTACCAAACATCACAATGTAACTGGGTGACTATAAAGGTATACTACGGGTATCTCCGAAAGTGTCTGTTGGGTTGACACGGATCAAGACTGAGATTTGTCACTCCGTATGACGGAGAGGTATCACTGGGCCCACTCGGTAATGCATCATCATAATGAGCTCAAAGTGACCAAGTGTCTGGTCACGGGATCATGCATTACAGTACGAGTAAAGTGACTTGCCGGTAACGAGATTGAACGAGGTATTGGGATACCGACGATCGGATCTCGGGCAAGTAACATACCGATTGACAAAGGGAATTGTATACGGGGTTGATTGAATCCTCGACATCGTGGTTCATCCAATGAGATCATCAAGGAGCATGTGGGAGCCAACATGGGTATCCAGATCCCGCTGTTGGTTATTGACCGGAGAATGATCTCGGTCATGTCTACATGTCTCCCGAACCCGTAGGGTCCACACACTTAAGTTTCGGTGACGCTAGGGTTGCAGGGATATGTATATGCAGTAATCCGAATGTTGTTCGGAGTCCCGGATGAGATCCCGGACGTCACGAGGTGTTCCGGAATGGT
Organism: Triticum aestivum; assembly: GCF_018294505.1. NCBI lineage: Eukaryota > Viridiplantae > Streptophyta > Magnoliopsida > Poales > Poaceae > Triticum > Triticum aestivum. The sequence goes on from NC_057809.1 coordinate 604,906,484, forward strand.
CCGGAGGTAAAGAATTATATATATGAAGTGCTATTTCGGCCATCGGGACAAGTTTCGGGGTCACCGGTATTGTACCGGGACCACCGAAATGGTCCCGGGGGTCCACCGGGTGGGGCCACCTATCCCGGAGGGCCCCATGGGCTGAAGAGGGAAGGGATCCAGCCCAAAGTGGGCTGGGGCGCCACTTCCCCTAGGGACCATGCGCCTAGGGTGGGGAAACCCTAAAGGAAGAGTCCTAGGAGGGGAAGGCACCTCCTAGGTGCCTTGGGGAGGAGGGATTCCTCCCCTTGGCCGCACCCCCCTAGGAGATTAGATCTCCTAGGGCCGGCACCCCCCTTGGCCCTCCTATATATAGTGGGGAGATGGAGGACTGCTCACCCTTGCCTTTGGTGCCTCCCTCTCCCTCTCCAACACCTCCTCCTCCTCCATAGTGCTTGGCGAAGCCCTGCCGGAGTACTGCAGCTCCATCACCACCACGCCGTCGTGCTGCTGCTGGAGCCATCTCCCTCAACCTCTCCTTCCCCCTTGCTGGATCAAGAAGAAGGAGACGTTACGCTGACCGTACGTGTGTTGAACGCGGAGGTGCCGTCCGTTCGGCGCTAGGATCTCCGGTGATTTGGATCACGTCGAGTACACCTTCCTCATCCCCGTTCTTTGAACGCTTCCGCGTGTGATCTACAAAGGTATGTAGATGCAATCCGATCACTCGTTGCTAGATGAACTCCTAGATGGATCTTGGTGAAACCGTAGGAAAATTTTTGTTTTCTGCAATGTTCCCCAACACTTCTTTTATTTTGGTTCCGTAGTCGGACCTTGATTGTATTTGGATGTTGTAATGCTTTATTCATGTATTGTGTGAAGTGGCGATTGTAAGCCAACTATGTATCCCTTTTTCCTTATGTATTACATGGGTTGTGTGAAGATTACCTCACTTGCGACATTGCTTTCAATGCGGTTATGCCTCTAAGTCGTGCTTCAACACGTGGGAGATATAGCCGCATCGAGGGCGTTACACCTGAACTGATATATCATGCTCTTCTCGTCAGGGACGTCCTGCTTAGCAAAGCGGGCGAGCTTCTGAAACAACTTGTTGTAGTCATTGACAGACAAAGAGCCTTGCTTCAGGTTGCGGAATTTCTCACGCTTGCTTTCAACCATGCTCTGAGGAATATGATGAGCTTTGAAGTCTTGACGGAATTCATCCCAGGTAATCACACGGCCTCCTCTGGAATCTTTGTACTGCTGGAACCATTCTGCAGCTTGGTCTTTGAGTTGGAAGGAAACGAACTTGACAAAGTCCTCAGGCCTGACGTTACTGCACTCGAAATGCTTGCATAAGTCCACGAGCCAATCGTCAGCATCAGTTGCCTCAACACAATTGCTGAAGGTCTTTGTCTGGTTAGCAAGGAACTGGTTGAGTGTAGCAAAGTGATTCTGATTGTTGCCTTGGTTGCCTTGGTTCGCTTGATTGCGCTCTTGAAGAATTTGCATGATCAACTGCGTGTTTGCATTGGTAGCAGCCATCACAGCTTGCCATGCCTCTGGAGGAGGGGGAGGTGGTGGCGGATCCTGATTCTGATTCTGATTGCTGCTCTTAGAGGGAGCCATCCTGAAGAGGGTGACCTCCGTTAGCACATTGACAGATAAAATGAAGCTGAATCAAGCAGGTTGAAATTGCAACATATAGTCTTCACATCCGAACATAAGAACGAATGCATTCCACTTGAAATGGTCACATATCCATAAATTGAGAAGCCACTTAGAATTTAGGTAGAGGAATAAATCAACAAGGTACGGAACAAGAACGAATACTCGGTAAGAAATCCCAATCTCAAACCAAATATCCATGGAAGAAGAGCTAGAGCTACAAGAATTCCCACCTATGAAACTCCCGAACCTTTCCGGTTATGCAATCAGGTGTTGGGGATACAGGGGAAGCATAATATCTCACCCAAATCTAGCAAATCCTACATCCAGCTGTATCCATCCTTCAACACATAACCGAGAAAACTTCGGAAACCATCTACCTCAACCTTCGAAAAGCATCCGTTATACAAGTTATGGCAATACTCCCGAACTCCTGCCCTAGTACTGGGTGGCGTCGAGGTTATCTCACCAACAACTGCATAAAAGAGATTTTCGATGTCGGCGTACTAAACTCAGGTATTGTAGAACTGCAATGATAAAATTGTGACGACAACACCTCGGAGCTCAACTCCCCGGGACACTGCCACAACCCCTAAATGACAGGAGGCACCAAGAACAATGTTCTCGTCACAAATCCATCGGAACGATTCTAAGATACCCGCGTGATCTTAAAAAAAATTTAGTGAAATTTGAGAAGAGAAGAGTCAAAACTCTACGTTAGGATGCCTTACCAGAGCGATGAAGAGACTGGGGAGTAAAAAGAATTCCTAAACACTCCGATATATAATTCCTAAATGACTCAAAACATTTTTCTAGACTCAACAATGGCTGCTAATAAATGATCAATTAGTGGGGGCTCCTAAGGTCGGGGAAGGCTCTGATACCAACTTGTAACGCCCCGGACACACCCGCCGGTGGTCGTTACTCCTGGCGGGATCTAGACTGGCCCCACAGATCAATACTAGTCTTTTCTGCATACTTTGTCCTCACTCGTGCGCACCCGGGGGCAACTTCCCGGTCGGTCACCCATCCTGACACTACTCCAAGCTGAGCACGCTTAACTTTGGAGTTCTGTCCGAATGGGCTCCCGGAAAAGAAGGAATTCCTTAATGATATGAGTGGTCTATCATCCGTAATAAGCCAGGCTATCACACTTAACCTTTCATATGTGTAGTGACCTTGAGAGGGGGCCAGAATTAATCAAATCCGTATAAAAAGATTTCACCGTAAACATCCCATTTTTAGTTAACTTCCATTGTGTTCAGTCCGGTAGGTTGGAGAGTTGAACATCTATCAATCTCCGAACCAAGTGCATCCAGGTGATCCATCTCTCACCTACTAACGCACATATGAACTGGATGTTCAAGGGAATAGTTTGAAGGACGATGCCTACGTAATCCTTCTTACATTGCACAATATTATAGAGGGTTGGATATTGTATGGCTAGAGGTGTCACTCCTAACCATGTATTCTCCCAAAATCTTGTTGACATACCGTTGCCTATCAAGAATTTGACCCTACGAAACAACATGTCCTTCATACTCATAAGTCCCTTCCAGAACGGCGAGTCAGTCGGTCTCATGGTAACCCGGGCTAGTGTTTTCGAGTGCAAATACTTATTGTGCGGGATTTGAGACCGCATGCCCTCTGTCTTTTTCTCTAACCTGTACAACCATTTGCTCATAAGGCATTTATTATTAATTTCTAAGTTCTCAATACCGAGACCCCCTTGGTCTTTAGGTCGGCAAAGGATATCCCATCGCGTGAGACAGTATTTCCTCTTGGCCTCATCAGACTGCCAAAAGAAATGGGATCTACAGAAATCAAGTCGCCTTCGGACCCCTTTCAGAATTTCGAAAAACGAAAGTAGAAACATCGACATACTAGTCAGTACGGAGTTGATCAAAACTAGCCGAGCTCCATATGACATCAGCTTGCCCTTCCAGCAGCTGAGTTTTTTTTTTCAATTTGTTCTTCAATACATTTTCACTATTTGTTGGATAACTTACGATGATGAATCTGGATTACCAAGTAACTAAATGGTAAAGCACCAAATTCACATCCGAACAATTTTCTGTAAGTGTGTTCTTCGTCTTTGGCCTTCCCAAAACAAAACACCTCTCTCTTATGAAAATTAATTTTTAAGCCAGACAATTGTTCAAATAGACACAAGATAAGTTTCATGTTATGTGCTTTAGCCATGTCATGCTCCATGAATAGAATAGTGTCATCAACATATTGTAGAATGGACACCCCTCCATCAACTAGATGAGGAACTAGAACCTCTACATGGCCGTGCTGCTTGTCCCTGCCAATAATGACGGCCAACATATGGGCCACAATATTGAACAGAAGAGGTGACATGGAATCCCCTTGTCTCAACCCCTTATGCGTCTGAAAATAGTGATCGATATCATCGTTCACCTTAATTCCAACACTATCCTTCTGGACTTGAGTATCCACTTAGTTCCTCCAGGTTTCACTAAAACCCTTCATGCGCATTTCCTGCTGAAAAAGGTCATTTTACTTTATCATAGGCCTTCTCGAAATCCACTTTGAAGATAACCCCATCCAGTTTCTTCGAGTGAATCTCATGAAGCGTTTCATGTTGGACGACCACCCGTTCGAGTATATGGCGTCCGGGCATAAATGTTGTCTGGCTTGGTTGAACCACTGAGTGAGCAATTTGTGTCAGTCTATTGGTGCCCACCTTTGTGAAAATCTTGAAACTCACATTTAGCAGACAAATGGGCCGGAATTGTTCGATCCGAACAATCTCATTTTTCTTAGGTAGCAACATTATCGTACCAAAGTTGAGGTGGAACAACTCCAAATGGCCGTTGAAAAAATCTTGAAACATAGGCATAAAATCATATTTAATAATATGCCAACATTTCTTATAGAATTCAGCCGGAAACCCATCTGGTCCCGGTGCTTTATTCGGCTTCATTTGGGTTATGGCCTGATGAACCTCTTTTTCAGTAAACGGTGTAGAGAGAACATCGTTCTCTGCTGCCTGTAATTGAGGTATATCATCAATCACAGACTCATCAAGAGACACCGTGGATATATTCGGGGGTCCAAAAAGTTTTTATAATAATTAGAGATATACGATTTCATATTTTCATGTCCCATTATTGTCCCCTCATCCTGTTCAAGTTGTATGATTTTCTTCTTCTTATGTTTACCATTTGCAACCATATGGAAAAATTGCGTATTGTCGTCCCCTTGGACAACCTTTAGCGTTTTCGCACGCAACGCCCACTTAAGCTCCTCCTCTCTCAGGAGAGCACGTAGACCTTGCTCAGCCTCGGACTTGGTTCGATGCTCCTTAACAGAAAGGAGAGTGGCTTCAGCCTTTAAGTCTAGTGCCTCAATCAGTTGAGTAAGACGCTCCTTTTCCTGTTTGTAAATGCCACTCTCATTTCTGGCCCAACCTCTCAGAAATTGTGGTAGATGTCTAATTTTATTTTGCCATCTCTCGACATGCGTCCTTCCCGTAACCGGCTTAGCCCATTCGCTCTTCTCCTTATTGTAAAATACATGTCCATTATTTGAGGAATAAAGTCTTTTCCTTTCAAAAAAGTCTTTCTTTCTGGCTCTCATATGGTATGGTACGAAATACTACAATCTTTATTTGCCTTTGTTGCTTACCTCTTATGAATGCCCTAAACATGGGCCATTCTTGAGTTACGTGTCTCTTTTTTAACTGACGTTTTGTTGTCTTTTTTTAATAAAGCCTTTATGGTGTTTATACTAAACTATGCATAACGAATACATCGTTTGCTAGTAATACATTAGCCAAAAAAGAAGGTGACTCCCCATTCCAAACAATAGTTCAAGGATCCATCACAAAATTAGGAAGGTTGTCATCAGCGCTATTAGCTTCCCTAGGGCAATGAATGAAAGAAACAAAACTGAAGTTGTGAGATAAGAACATGCACTCTTCGAAGATGGCTGCAGCGGGGCCTATAGAATTACCTACTTGCTTCATCACTTCCACCGCCTCGAGACAGTCTGATTCAATACTCAAAAAGAAAAGGAGACAATCTGATTCAACTTCCATAGAACTATAGCCGACCTGACCTGCCAAGATCAGACCGTGTAGAAGTGTCCTCGGTGTTAGATCACTGGATCGGTTAGGGTTAGGGATCCCGACGGTCCTACCTTCTCCTTTGGCTGACGAGCTCGAGCCAGAGCTGGCCATGGTGAAGTAGCGGCTGGTGATGGCGGAGAGTGGGCGAGGTGGTGGCGGTGCTTCCCGTCACTACTGCGGAAACCCTAGATCGGAAGGGATTGTCGGTGGGGTGTGCGGCTTGCGACGAACCTCATCTTGCGAGCCGCCGGTCCCCACCTCTTTATATGGCGCAATGTGACAGGGGACCACCAAACATAGTGGGTTGGGCGCCCCCGATCAGGGCGCGGATCTAAGGGCCCGATGGATCGTTGGACCCACACGGAGGAGATCAACCTAACATTCTCCCCCTTGATCTCAACTTTACTTTTAACCTTATACTTTCTAGTTTATTTGTTTCGTCACATATTGGTACATAGAGCATGTTTCGTCGTCACAGCTTAATTGCCGATAGAATCATACAGCTACAACATACATTTTGTTCAGAAACAAATTTTGTTCCTTTTTGGGCCTATCCAGGAATCATAAGGCTTTCCCTTAAACCCATGTCGGCTAAGTGTTCCTTGAACACATTGGATGGTAAGCCTTTCTTTAGCGGATCCGCAAGCATATCTTTTGCCCTTATATGCTCGAGACTTATAGTTTGATCCTGGATTTTATTTCACAACATAATACCTTATCTCTATTGTTTTGGCAGCATTACTCGATTTGTTGTTGTGAGCATAGAATACTGCAGGCTGGTTGTCACAGTACATCTTTAGTGGTTTGTGAATACAATCTACCACTTTCAAGTCGGGTACAAATTTTTTTAGCCATATCGCCTGCCCCGTGGCTTCGAAGCATGCTATGAATTCTGCATACATCATGGATGATGCAACTATCGACTGTTTGGAGCTTTTCCACGAAATAGCTCCCCCAGCGAGAGTGAATACATACCCTCACATGGATTTTCTATCATCTTTGTCCCCCGCAAAATCTGCGTCTGAATACCCTTTTATCTCTAGGGAATCACTTCTCCTGTATATTAGCATGTAGTCCTTCGTGTCTTGTGCATAACGTAATGCTTTCTTTACCATCTTCTAGTGCTCTATGCCTGGATTCTCTTGATATTTACCGAGTACCCCGATGATAAAGGCTAAGTCAGGGCGAGTGCACACTTGTGCATACTGTAAGCTGCCAACTGCCGAAGCATATGCTACTGCTTTCATTTGATCGATCTCGTACCGGTTCTTGGGACATTGGAATTTCCCAAAACTATCGCCCTTGACTATTGGAGCAGGTGTGGCTTTACTCGCATGCATATTATACTTTTTAAGAACCTTTTCTAAATATGCTTTCTGCGATAGTTCTAAGACTCCATTGTTCCTATCTCGGTGAATTTCTATGCCCAAAACATATGATGCTTCACCAAGATCCGTTATGTTAAAATTTGAGGATAAGAACTTCTTTGTTTCTTGTAGTAGACTAACATCACTGCTAGCAAGCAGGATATCATCCACATTTTTAAACTTTGCATAAATGCAGTTATCCTCACTATTTTCTTTGAATCCAAAACTTTAAATCGTTTGATTGAACTTTAGATACCACTTTCTAGAGGCTTGCTTTAATCCATAAATGGATTTCTTCAGGCGGCATCCCATATTTTCCTTGCCTTCCATGATAAAACCCTTGGGTTGTTTCATATAGACATTTTTTTCTAAATCCCCGTTGGGAAATGCGTCTTTACATCCATTTGATATAACTCTAAATGAAAATGAGCAACTAATGCCATTATGATTCTGAAGGAATCCTTACATGAGACTGGAGAAAATGTCTCATTGTAATCTATCCCTTCTCTTTGTGTAAATCCTTTTGCCACAAGTCTTGCTTTATACTTTTCTACATCCCCTTTAGAGTCATACTTAGTTTTATACACCCATTTGCAGCCTACTGTCTTGGCTCCTTTAGGAATTTCCTCTAAGTCCCAAACATATTTGGAACTCATCGATTTCATCTTGTCTTCCATTGCCCTCATCCACTTCAATGAATGAGGGATTCTCATGGCTTCTTCATATGAGGTGGGATATTTTCTGTATGAACTATCTCCGTGTTATAAACTTTATAATCAATAGAAATAGCTGACTTTTTGTGTCTTGTAGACCTTCTAAGGGCCTCAGTTTCTGGCACATTCTGTGCCTCAACTTCTGGCCCTTCTTCTAAAATTTGTTGTTGCACCTCCCTTTCATGATCAACAATGGGTTCAGTCGGCTCCTGACGGACATGTTCCGGGTCTACCCCCATAGTTGTCATCGGTGGAGCTGCAAGTGGTAGTGAGAAAAATGGCTCCTGAATCATCGGATTAGGTGCATGCACCCTCTTCTTCTCAAGATCAATTTTCCGAGCTACCAAGCCCCCCCCCCCTCATCATTTCGTCCTTTAAGAAGATTGCATGTCTTGTTTTTACAAACTTTGTATATCTGTCTGAGCAGTAGAAACGAAAACCCTTTGATCTGTCTGGATAGCCAATGAAGTGGAAACTCACTGTCTAACTTTGCAATGTTTGGATTAAACATTGTGGCCTCAGCAGGGCACCCCACACCCTGAATTGTTGTAGGGAGGGCACCCTTCCTGTCCATAGCTCGTACGGTGTTTTGCGCACTGACTTGCTTGGTACTCTATTGAGAATGTGAATGGCGGTTTTAATCGCCTCCATCCATAATCTCAATGGCAAGTTGGAATAACTCATCATGCTGCGCACTGCTACCTCTTGAGCATGCGTTGGTTTTTCCTTCTCCTACGAATAAAAATTAGTAAAATAATGTGGATGAATAAGATTTTGCTCGATTTTGGATCGGATTTGGCGGCATGGCCAAGCGGGTATCAATCCAGTAGGAGATAACACACAAGTCACCTAGTACATGCACAAACAACCAAGAACCTCGCAACCAACACGATAAAGGGTTGTCAATCCCTTCATGATCACTTGCGAAAGTGAGATCTGATAAAGATAGTAAGATAAATATTTTTGGTATTTTTGTTGTATAGATTGGAAAGTAAAGATTGCAAAATAGTAACCGAGATGCAATAATAAAAGAGATGCAATATAATAAGAACTAGACCCGGGGGCCATAGGTTTCACTAGTGGCTTCTCTCATGATAGCAAGTATTACGGTGGGTGAACAAATTACTGCCGAGCAATTGATAGAAGAGCGCATAGTTATGAGAATATATAGGCAATGGTTATGAACATAGGCATCATGTCCGTGTTAAGTAGACCGAAACGATTCTGCATCTACTACTATTACACCACACATCTACCACTATCCAGCATGCATCTAGAGTATTAAGTTCATAAGAACAAAGTACTCTTTAGGTGAGATGACATGATGTAGAGGGATAAACTTAAGAAATATGATATAAACCCCATCTTTGTACCCTCGATGGCAACAATACAATACGTGCCTTACTGCCCCTACTGTCACTGGAAAAGGACACCGGAAGATCGAACCCAAAGCTAAGCACTTCTCCTATTGCAAGAAAGATCAATCTAGTAGGCCAAACTAAACCGATAATTCAAAGAGACTTGCAAAGATATCAAATCATGCATATAAGAATTCGGAGAAGAACCAAATATTATTCATAGATAAACTTGATCATAAATCCACAATTCATCGGATCTCGGCAAACACATCGCAAAAAGGTATTACATCGAATAGATCTCCAAGAACATCGAGGAGAACTTTGTATTGAGAACCAAAGAGAGAGAAGAAGCCATCTAGCTAATAACTATGGATCCGAAGGTCTGTGGTAAACTACTCACACATCATCGGGGAGGCTATGGTGTTGATGTAGAAGCCCTCCGTGATCGAATCCCCCTCTGGCAGATCGCCGGAAAAGGCCCCAGATGGGATCTCACGGGTACAGAAGGTTGCAACGGTGGAAAAGTGGTTTCGTGGCTCCCCTGATGTTTTTAGGGTATAAGAGTATATATAGCCGAAAGAAGTACGTCAATGGAGCTCCGTGGGGCACACAAGGGTGGGGCGTGCCTACCCCCGTGGGCGTGCCCTCCTATCTCATGGAAGCTTCACGGAGTTTCAGACTTCTACTCCAAGTCTCCTGGTTTGCGTCTGTTCCAAGAAAGATCCTCGTGAAGGTTTCATTCCGTTTGATATTCCTTTTCTATGAAACACTGAAATAGGCAAAAAACAAAAACCGGCACTGGGCCTCCGGTTAATAGGTTAGTCCCAAAAATATTATAAAAGAGCATATTAAAGCCCATTAAACATCCAAAACAGATAATATAATAGCATGGAACAATAAAAAATTATAGATACGTTGGAGACATACTACGCACCATATCCATAAGTGTACGGTTGCGTCTTTCAGCTACTCCATTTTGCTGAGGCTCGCCCGGCATTGAATACTGGGCTACTATGCCAGTCTCCTGCAAGAACTTTGCAAAAGGTCCAGGAACTTGGCCATATGGAGTGTACTGACCGTAGTACTCCCCCTCACGGTCGGACCTTACTATCTTTATTCTTTTATAATGCTATTTTTCAACCTCATCTTTGAATATTTTAAATTTATCCAATGCTTTCGATCGTTCTTCGATTGGATATATATAACCATAGCGAGAGTAACCATCTGTGAATGTTACGAACGAGTCATATCCATCCACACTTTTCACCGGAAATGGTCCGCAAATGTCAGTGTGGTTGATTTCTAGTATGCTTGTGCTATAGATTGCACCCTTTTTGATTTGTTTTATATACTTTCCTTTAATGCAATCTATGCAGTGTTCTAAGTCTGAGAATTCTAACGGAGAAAGAATTTCACTTTTGACTAATCTTTCTATTCTCCCCTTGGAAATATGGCCCAAGCGACAGTGCCATAATTTCGATGAGTCGAATGCTCTCTTTCTTTTCTTTCGTTCTTTATTCGACGCGGAAACATGTTCTTTCACATTGCATACAGAATAAACTTTTTCACGAAGTGATAAGAAATAAAGCTCATCGTGTAGTACAACATCACCCACATAAGCATTATTTAACCATATGGCACACTTGCCATGTCCAAAATAACATTCATAATTATCTTTGTCCAAACAAGAAACACTTATTAAGTTTCTATGACATGATCGAACAAATAAAACATCTCTAAGTAGAAGATTGAATCCATCAGCTAACTCCAAGGAGATGTCACCGACAGCTTCAACTTCTGCTTCAACTCCGTTTGCCACTTCAATGCGTCTTTCGCTTCCTAGCATAGTCCGCGTCGAATGGAATCCCTGTAAATAATTTGCAACATGAACAGTTGCTCCTGAGTCAATCCACCAAGTGGATTTTGAAAAGGATGTATACAAGGATTCATTTACAAATGAAACTATATTATTACCTCTTTTTGCCACGATTGACTTTAGCCAATCAGGGCAGTCGACCTTGTAATGCCCAGTCTTCTTACAGTGGAGACACATGTCTTTGTTCACTGGGAAAGGCTTCTGTTGATGCTGACAGGGAGCTTTACCATGTGGCTTTGAGGGGGAACTTTTGCTGTTCTGCTTGTAATTCTTTTTCTTCTGATCCTTCACATAGTTGAGTGAACCACCATGTGAGGCTTTGAGTCTGTCCTCTTCTTGGACACACATTGCTATTGTCTTTTCAATGTCCCATGTTCCAGGTGACATATTGTAGTTCACAACAAAAGTTTCAAACTCCTTTGGCAGTGAAGCCATGACTAGATGAACTAGGAGCTTTGGTTTGATCTCCAGATCCTCATCCATGGGCTTGAGCTTTGCTACCATATTGCTCATCTTGAGGATGTGCTCTCTTATCCCATGACTACTATCTGTGTAGTGTTCTGTCACCAGTTACTTTAACACCTGGGTGGCATATATCTTTGAAGAGCCAGTGAACTGGCTCTTTATCTTTGTAAGCAACTCCCCTACGGAAGTGCACTCTGCAATGGAGCCCACAATGGTGCTCTCAATTGTATTCTTTATGCATGCCATGCACTTTTCGTTTGCATTGACCCACTTCTGATTTTCTATGGAGTATGACATCTCCAAAGTAGCATAACCCCCCCCCCTTCTTTTTATCCCATGCAGCATCATCATCAGTTGCCGCTCTTACTGGCTCTTTAGGCTTGACCGGCTGTGGAGTGTCCACAACCCAGTCCTGCTCAGCACAGACAAATGCCAGTTCTACTTTCTTCCTCCACTCAGTGTAATTGTCACCTCTGAGTGTCGGAACATCTTTTAGACAACTCATCAAGTGAAAGCCTCCTTCTCCTTTAGCTGACGAGCTCGAGCCAGAGACGGTCATAGTGAAGTAGCAGTCGGTGATGGCAAAGAGTGGGCGAGGTGGTGGCGGTGCTTCCCGTCACTACTGCGGAAACCCTAGATCGGAAGGGATTGTCGGTTGGTGTGCGGCTTGCGACGAACCTCATCATGCGAGCCGCCGGCCCCCACCTCTTTATATGGCGCAGTGTGACAGGGGCCCGCCAGCCATACTGGGCTGGGCGCCCCCGACCATGGCGCGGATCTAAGAGCCCGATGGGCCGTTGGACCCACACGGAGGAGATCAACGTAACACTCACCTCTGATGTTACTGCATGTCTGCATTTTAAGTATGAGCAATTTTTGGTGTGTTTTGACAGCCTCGTCGGCCCAAGACGGACGTGATCGTCGTGCATGGCCCTCCATGTAATAACTATTTTAAAAATAAGGTATATGGTTGCAAATGGTAAAATTTAAGATCAGTCCGGTCACTGTCCGCGCATGTTCGCGGGTTTTGGTTGTAGATGCTCTAACTACCATGAACAACATCAGATTCTTTGGCATAAGTCTCGCCTCGCCCTCGCTGCTTTGTCCGCTATATTTGAAAATATGGTGAGTGGCTGAGTGCTCTGTTTAGCCCACGGAAAAATTATTCCCAAAAGAAACAAAAGTCTCCGATAGGGCATGGGGTTGGGCACCATGATTTCCACTAACAATTATGTAAGGCCTCCTTTGGTTTACAGGAATTTCATAGGAATTCTAGAGGATAGGATTCTTATAGGATTTTTTCCTTTAGAGTCCTTTGATTTATAGGAATGAATTCCTATTTCTACATAGGATTGGTTCCTATCCTCCACATTTCATAGGAAAATAAAAAAGAGCCTAGACTCAATGAAAAAATTTCTTTGGTGTCAACCAAATGACATTTTGTTTCCTATTCCTACTCATAGGATTTGAGATACATGTCATCTCATTTTCTACAAAATTCCTATTCCTATAATAATCCTATCCTATGAACCAAAAGAGGCCTAAGTAGCCCTGACAATTAAGTAAGTACTACGAGAGCTGTTCCAGCTCAGCCTCGCAAGCAAAAAAGTCAGAAGGCATCCTTCTCCTCTCCTCTTCCGGAATAAAATCTGGATGGAGTTATTGACCAGAATGGCTCCTCTTTGATGCAAGTGGAATTGATTACTGGCTGGGACAGCTTGCCATCAATTAGGCAGGGGGTATGTATGTATTGGTCAATCACCATGAGGTCTAACGGTATTACCGCTGTCCAGATTTATTAGACCTTCTTTTATTTTGGGCTAAAATTTGATCAAAGATTTAACTAAACAAATGTAAACTATATGTCACGAATGCTATACTACCGGAAACCTCTTTCAAATACAAATCCAAAAATATACTTTTTGTAGCATATATTTTATATTTTATATTAGTCAAATAGATAGTCAAACTTCGACCTAAATATAAGGGGCCTAATAAATCGGGAGGGAGGGACCCGGAACTAGCATGTGCAACTACTCGATACACCCGTCGCCATGCATGTGCAATCGTGCATTGTTCGTGGCAAGAGACCCGCGAAAATGGGGTTGTTGTTTCCTCGTGTCTCATAGCGTGACACCGAATGGATTGGACCATGGATCTGATTCAGAGTAGCAGCAGGAAGCCTCCATGCAGCGGGTAAACAACTAGTATATCTCCATTGGCTCCAAATTAATGGAATCGTATGCTTGCTTCTCCCTCGCCATCCGACCCTGTCGCCTCGTCGCAGCCTACCCCTGTTTGACCTTGAGATGGCGATGCCATCCATAGTTCCACACACGAATCACCTTGCCTACAAGTACCACCTCCTACCTCTGCTATTTCCAGACCCAAGCTATACCACCAAGCTCGTAGCAAGCAAGCATTGAGCAATCAACCATGGCGAGGCTTCAGCTTTCCGTCCTAGCGGCCTGCACCGTCCTCTTCATGCTCGCCGCCCCCTCCCTCGCCGGCGACCCCGACATGCTTCAGGACGTCTGCGTCGCCGACCTGGCATCCCGTGAGTCATCCTGCGAAATTATGTGTACTTCTTCTTTGCATCCTGGTGTCCTGGTTGTTGGCTTGTTGCTGACGCGGTGTGTTCGTCCAAATGCTTTGTGGCAGCGATCAAGATCAACGGCTTCCCGTGCAAGGCGAACATCACGGCGGACGACTTCTTCTTCGCCGGACTCAAGAAGGCCGGCAACACCAACAACCCGGCTGGTTCCATCGTCACCGCGGCGAACGTGCAGTCATTCCCCGGGGTGAACACGCTCGGTGTGTCCATGGCCCGCATCGACTACGCGGTCGGAGGGCAGAACCCGCCGCACACCCACCCGCGCGCCACCGAGATCATCTTCGTCACCAAGGGAACCCTCGAGGTGGGCTTCATCACCACCGCCAACAAGCTCTTCACTAGGTTCGTCACCGTCGGAGAGGTGTTCGTCTTCCCGCGTGGCCTCGTGCACTTCCAGCAGAACAGGGGACATGGCCCCGCCTCCGTCATCGCCGCCTTCAACAGCCAGCTCCAGGGCACACAAGCCATCGCCACCACACTCTTCGCTGCCACACCACCAGTGCCAACCGACGTGCTGGCCAAGGCCTTCCGGGTTGATAACGAAGACATCGACGCCGTCAAGGCCAGGTTCAAGTAGGGAGCCTCTGCCGTCGGCAACTCTCCATCCGTTTCGGAAGAAAAGAATCACCTGTTCAGTGTGTTCGTTACTGAATAAATTGATGTAGCATGCCGTGTAGTTGATTTGTTCACGTGTATGTTACGTTTGTTTGTCTTTGAAATAATAAAACGTGTTTTTGTTCCGCGCGGTGTATGTTACATTGATGTGGTATACATCATCGTTTTAAAAATGTCAACAAATCTATAAACCCGTAGTTTTGTCATCTACTAGCAAGATTCTCGTACGTTGCATGTGACATCAAGATGCATTTGTATGAGTAGTTTTTTGTGAGAGAAAATGATGAACAAGGGAAGACCTTATTTGCAAATGTGGAGAGATGTGTGGGTATCTTTTTACAAAATCGCCATAGTTTCTTTCCTATCCGTCAGATATAAATCGGACGGCCTATATTGCAGGATGACAGGCACACCATCATCACCAACTCTATTTTTTATAAGAGTAGAGATATTTGTTGTAAGGACTAAGGGCAACTCCCATAGATCGACCTAAATGGACACATAATATATACTCCTATGTGTCTTGTTCGTTTAGATCGCCCGACGGACACCAAAAGTCTACTTGTGTCCCACCTACCAGTGCGCCCAACGTCGGGCAACATTTCAGTTTTTTGCCCAAATTTTGAAATAAAAATATATATACAATCTTACTTGCATTTGTTGCTTACCTATCATGAATGCCCTAAACAATATAATAAGGCCATTCTTGAGTTTTGCCATCGTTTTTTTTTCAAGTCGGAGTTTTGTCGTCTATTTTTTTACACCAAAACACCCCTTTTATTCATTGGTGATCAAAGTTACATCATGAACAAGCAGAGACAATGCCATCGGGGGGTTCATCCAACCGAACAGAAGGGATACTGAATTTTGCTAAGCTAGCTAGCTCAAGAGCTACCTTATAGGACAGCGTTCATACAAAGTCTGAGGGAAATCACATTACAGGTGATAGCAGTCTGCAAGGCGCCTAACGAGCGGCCCTAACAGCACTAAACGAGGCCCATATATAATCCAGTTGAATGTCTTCATACGTTTTCTTCAGGTAATATCTACTCCCTCCGTCCCAAAATTTTTGTCTTACATTTATCTAGATACGGATGTATCTAATATTAAAATGCGACTTGATACATCTGGATTTAGACAAATCTAAGACAAGAATTTTGGGATGAAGGGAGTACCAACTTTAGATAAACTAGTCGACAGGAATAAAACAAATTGTCTGGATGGTGTAGTTGGTTATCACGTTAGTCTCACACACTAAAGGTCCCCAGTTCGAACCTGGGCTCAGACATTTTTTTTTCTTTTTTTGTCCATGATTTTTTGTTTTTGCAATCTCTCAAGATGAATTCTTCCTTGTCCGCTGTTACCCGCGAGTGTCAGTCGTCGTCTAGGGTGATGCTTAGCAGGAAGATTGAGGCGTCGACCTCGTCAGAGCTTCACAGGCCACGGCTGGCCGTCAGTGAGCTGTTGCTCCTCTTTGTTTACCTGTGTATAATTGATGTATTGGCGGCAATCCTACTGACTAATAACAATGAGATGAAACAGGCTGGTGGGCTATGCTGATTTATAACCCGATGGAAAAATTATTGGTAGCCGCTAGCGCTCTGGAATGCTATCAATTGGGAGGTAATTATAGAAAGAGTGAATTCCCGTTCTTACCCCACATTTTGAAATTCTACACTAATTACCCGATTTAGTGAAATTTCATCTATTTTACCCCATTTAGTGAAATTTCTGCCACGATTTACCTTGTTTAAAATTTTGCGAGTGTTCAGACCGACAGGTCCCAATTGTCAGGTCCAGCTGGCACGCCACATCGGCGGTTTTTTCCCGTCTATTTCTCTCTCTCCTGAACCGATCCTTGTAGCTTATCCCGACCGGACCGGCCCGATGGTGGTCGCTCGCGTCGTGTCCAATGCACAATGCTCGAGTCGGTCACTATCCACAGTCACTCCCAATCGATTGCATCGCCCGTCCAGGCTTCCGACCACACGTACCCGTCAGGCTCACTCGAACCTAGGGTTAGGATTGTCAGCCAGCGGCGGCGGCGGCGGCGCAATTTCATACCTCCTCGAGGCTCGAGCCGCGCTGTATGGCCGCGACATCAAGGGAAGAAACGACACCATGGAATCCGGCTCCATATATCTCGCTGGCGTCTGGCCGCGACATCAAGGCACGAAACGACCCTATGGAAAATCTGGCTCCATCAAGCTCGCCGACATCGGCGTGGGCGCGTCCATGTACATGACCCCATCAGGTTGTGCTCAGTTGATGGCGGGTCTTTGGCGACCGCTAGTCTAACAAATCAGTGAGGTTAGTGAACAAACAAGCGCTCTCAGTCGTACCCCATTCCACGTGATATTTACCATCTCCATCATATATAGCAATTTGTGTATTCTGAAATTTTCCTGACTCATGCATTGGCCGGTGAGGTGTTTGATTCAGACAGAATTAAGATGCTTATTAGAAGATCACGTGTATGCATATCACCCTTCTGTGACAGAGGTACATTTTTTTTATCATTTTGAATATTGTTGAAAGTCTTTTACTTTCTTGTTTGCTGCAGGATCGTGTGTGTGATTCGAAGGAAGGCAAGCGATGCATGCCGTGAATATTAGTTGGAGGTCAGAGTGGTGCGCCCCGACTCAGGCGTTGTGCGTTGGACGCGAGCGACCTAGTCAGCCTGGTCGAGAGAAGCTGCGAGGACCGGTTTGGCATGCCAGGTGGACCTGACAATTAAGACCTGCCCATCAGAATGCTCATAAAATTGTAAACAGGGTAAATTGTGACAGAACTTTTACTAAATGGGGCAAAATGGATGAAATCCCGCTAAATGAGGTAGTTAGTGTCAAAAATATGAAAATGAAGGGTAAAAACTGGAATTCACTCTTATAGAAATCTAGGTGCTCCCTTTCTATTTGTAGGATTGACCTGGAAGATTTAGGTTATGTCGAATTGTTCTATTCAGCACGTGAGGTGCACAATAGAGGTCAATTTGGTGCTTCTATTTAGCTTCCCGGACGCGTCTCTCTCCCTCTCTCTCGCCATGTAGGTTTGGGCCGTTTGGCGCTTCTATTCTGCTTTCCGACTCTGCCATGGTCTCGGTCTGATGTACGTCCCTATATATAATTTTTAGAAATAAAAAAAAACCCGGTCTCTGTATCTAGACTATACATGCAGTTATTTTATTAATTATTCATACAAGACCGTACAAAGTTATATAAAAATAAGACTAAAACCACCGTCTAGGCAACATTTGGACTCCGATGCCGTGTGGTCCTTGTTCCTGTCCCATAACCTCCCACGGTTCGCCAAAGTCGAGCTCCCCCGCACATCGCCGTCGAGCAAGAAGGAGCTGTTCCGGCGCCTCTCCGACCAGCCAGCTCTCCTCCTACACAAGTTGGTGGTACGCTCTCAAGTTCTCAACCCAGCTGGCTAGTTAAACATGCCGCTTAATTTTCTTTACTCCCTCCGTCACGGTTTAGAAGGCACAGTTAAATTTGCGTGCGTTTCCATAATAGAAAAGGTTTAGGGCGCATTGCATTTATTTCTAGTAGCTAATTAGTATTCCGATATACTATTTCTATATGCATGCGTAGTGTGAATGCTATTTTTAGCCCGTCTCATAACCAATAGATAACCATCTAGGTGCTAGAGAATTTCCAAATGCGCCTTTTAAACCGTGACGGAGGTAGTATCGTTCATGCATGCGATACCTTCTTGCAGTTTAATTAATAGGCTTAATTGAATGTCGTTTTCTGTTGAATTACTTGATGCAGAGCATGCAACTGGACAGGGCTACCGCCGCCCAGCGCTTCATGCTTTCGGCGAGTGTGCTGCAGATTCCTGGGTGCAGTAACCTGGCACCTGTAGGTTCACTTTCGAACTGCAGCAAACGAAACAAAAGGTTTAAACCGTCTCTAACCTTATATTAGCTCGGTCCCAAAATGCTTGTTTTAGGTTTATCTTTTTTTTCACGAATACGCAAAGCTTGCGTATCTTTCATTGATAGAAGAAGTTGGAACGAGATTACAGAAGGGGTACATGTAGAATATGAAGTATAGGCTGTGCAAACACAATACATTAACCGGTGCACCAGACACGTATATATGAGTACAGAGAGGGGCCACAACCTCGACTATACAAAGGAAACAGGAGGTGGGCTCAATACACAATATACTCAACATCCCCCCCCCCCCCCCCCCCCCCCGCAGTCGAAGCGGCGCCAGTGATGCAGAGACTGGAATGAAACTCCTCGAAGGTGGAAGTCGGCAGGCCCTTCGTCATCACATCGGCGAACTGTTGTGCAGTCGGAACATGAAGGACCCGAATACGTCCAAGGGCCACTTGCTCGAGCACAAAGTGAATGTCCAGCTCAATGTGCTTAGTTCGGCGATGATGAACGGGTTTGACGGAGAGGTACACCGCAGAGACGTTGTCGCAGTAGACAACCGTAGCCTGGGAGATATCGTGATGCAGCTCCTGAAGTAACTGTCGTAGCCAGGTGCACTCGGCAACAACGTTAGCCACATCTTGGTACTCAGCCTCCGCGCTGGAGCGCGATACTGCGGGTTTTCGCTTGGACGACCACGAGACGAGTGAAGGACCGAGGTAAACGCAGTAGGCGGAGGTGGACCGACGAGTGTTGGGGCAACCAGTCCAGTCTGCGTCGGAGTAGGCCACCATCTCTAGAGAAGCGGACGCCGTGAGGGTGAGCCCAAGAGTCATCGTGCCGTGAATGTAACAGAGGATCCGCTTCACGAGAGTCCAATGGGAGTCACAAGGGGCGTGCATGTGGAGACACACCTGCTGAACTGCATACTATAGATCCGGTCAGGTGAGAGTCAGATACTGAAGAGCACCGACAATGGACCGGTAGAAGGGAGCATCCGACACTGGCGAGCCCTCAAGAGCAGAAACATTGGCATTCGAGTCAACAGGAGTAGCAACAGGGTGACAGTTGAGCATGCCAGCACGATCAAGTAGCTCGTGCGCATACTTCTGCTGATGAAGAAAGAAGCCATCCGGTCGGCGAACGACCTCAATGCCAAGAAAATAATGTAGAGCACCCAAGTCTTTGATGGCGAACTCGTCACACAGCCGGAGAGTAATCTGCTGAAGAAGAGCTGCGGAGGAGGCCGTCAGGATGATGTCGTCGACGTAGAGGAGCGAATATGCAGTCGTGTCACCATGGCGATAGACAAACAGTGAGGCGTCCGAGTGAGTGACGCTGAAGCCCAGTGTCTGAAAAAACCCGACGATCTGCTGGTACCAAGCGCGAGGTGCTTGAGCCCGTATAGAGACCGGGACAGCAAACACACATGGCCAGGAAGAGATGCGTCGTGGGCTGCTCACAATAAACCTGCTCCTCAAGATGGTCGTGGAGGAAGGCGTTGGAGACATCCATCTGATGAACTGGCCAGCCTCGGGACACCGCAAGCTGGAGGACGGTGCGGATCGTGCCCGGTTCGACAACCGGTGCAAACGTCTCAGTGAAGTCAACTCCAGCGCGCTGTCGAAAATCACGAACCACCCAGCGAGCCTTGTAGCGCTCAAGTGTACCATCCGAGCGGGTCTTGTGGCGAAAGACCCACTTGCCGCTGATGACATTGGCGCAAAGAGGTCGGGGAACCAGTGTCCAGGTGCGGTCCCGCTGGAGAGCGTCGAACTCTTCCTGCATCGCGGCAAGCCAGTGAGGATCACGAAGGGCTGCGCGAGCGGGCACGGGAATAGGTGACGGCTCCGCGGTGGAGGAGGCGAGGAGGTACTCATCGCTCGAGTACCGCAGACTCGGACGGTGAACGCCAGCTCGGGCCCGTGTGACGGGGCGAGACGGCAGCACCGGGACGTCCGGCGAGGCAGAGGGCGAGACGGCTGGCAAGACGGCCGGCGAAGCCGCCGGCGAGGCACCCGGCATGGCAGCCGGCGACGGGGCAGCCCCCGAGGTGGCTGGTGAAGATACCGGTGACGCGGAGGACCGTGAAGATGTCGGCGAAGAGGTCGGTGAAGATACCGGCGAGACGAGCGATGCCGAGGCCCCTGACGGAGTCGGCGAGAGCGACGTGGGGGCGCGAGGCGCAGCTCGTCCCACGGTGCGAGGACCGCCGAAGCCCGGAGGCGGTCCAAGAACCGAGCGGGGCCGTCCACCTGACGGGGTCGCTAGAGGGCCGCTGGTGGCCGGCGGCGACGGGGCGACGGGAGGTACCCGCTGAAATGGAACACCTTCTCATGAAAGTAAACGTGTCGGGAGGTGAATACACGATGTGAGACAGGATCGTAGCAGCGGTATGCTTTGGTGTTAGGTGGGTAGCTGAGGAAGATGCAAGCGACGGAGCGAGGTCCAAGCTTATGAGGCGCAGCGGCGGTGATGCTAGGATAGCAGAGACAACCAAAGATGCGAAGGCCATCATAAGATGGGGGCGCACCAAACAGGAGATGGTGAGGGGCATAGTTCCAGCGTGGGTGACACGGACGGATGTTGATGAGGAAGGTGGCGGTGGCGAGAGCGCCCGACCAAAACCGGGGAGGCACATTAGAGTGAAAGAGCAATGTGCGGACGCAGTCGTTAAGAGTGCGTAGGATACGCTCGGCACGGCCATTTTGTTGGGACGTGTAGGGACAAGTGAGGTGGAAGATAGTGCCATGAGAGGCTAGAAGGTTACGAATAGCGATGTTGTCAAACTCTTTTCCGTTGTCAGTTTGTAATGCAAGGATAGGACAACCGAACTGTGTGGTGACATAGGAATAGAAGGCGTTGAGTGTGGCAAGGGCGTCGGACTTGTGACGAAGAGGAAATGTCCACACATAATAAGAGAAATCATCTAAGATCACCAAATAGTATAGGTAGCCCGTGTTGCTCGCAACCGGGGATGTCCAAACATCACTATGCAATAACGGAAACGGAAAAGTGGAAATAGTGGTAGAAGCGCTAAAGGGAAGACGAATGTGCTTGCCAAGACGACAAGCCTCACAAGTATGGTCGTCGATCTTACTGCATGAGAATGAAAAAATCTGAAGAATTTGACGCAAAGTGGTGGGGTTCGGGTGTCCCAAACGAGCATGCCAAAGGTCGACACCTGCAGCGAGGGCGACTGGGGTGGTGGAGGCGGTGGCGGAGGAGTGCAACGGATAGAGCTCGTCAGGACTATCACAACGGTGAAGGACCATCCGAGTACGGGCGTCCTTCATAGAAAAACTGACATCATCAAATTCAACGGTAATGGGATTCTCACGAGCAAGACGACGAACAGAGACAAGGTTCCACTACTAGGGAAAAGCTTATAGACAGACGCTTACTAGTAGCGTGGGTTTATACCCCTCGCTGCTGCTATTTACTAGTATCGTGGGTTTATAGCCCTCGCTACTACTAAGTTGATAGTAGTAGCGCGGGTTTATAACCCTTGCTACTACTAAGTGGTCTCTGTTGTGCCCCCCGAAACATGCCATAGTAGTAGCGAGGGGTATAAACCCGCGCTACTACTAAGTTGATAGTAGTAGCATGGGTAGTAGCGCGGGTTTATAACCCTCGCTACTACTAAGTGGTCTCTACTGTGCCCACCCGGGACATTGCCATAGTAGTAGCGAGGGCTATAAAACCGCGCTACTACTATCGACCCACGAAGACATATGTACGCATAGCGTGCGGAGGCCCAAATCCAAACCCACACTCTTCTGATTCCCCTTCTCCTCCCAGTCGACATTCCCTTCCTCGCCCACCACCACTGCCGGCCTCGCACCTCGGCGCCACTCCAAATCTGGCAACCTCCTCTCGCAGACCCCTCCCCTACCCCTCCATCATGCTTCTTCTCCGCTGTTGGAAGGAGAGAGAAACCAGTAGAGCGTCATCCAGATGGCGGCCAGATCCACCATGGATGCAACCACTTGCACCTCCTCACCGGGTCAAGGGTCCGACGACAAGCAGCAGGAGGTCACCGAGATTCATCTAGGGTTTCGGGCGTCGGCACCAACTCCGGCGGCCACCGGTGAGTTCCTCCTCCTACTGCTCTCTCTATCTCTCTCTTCCTCTTTCTAATAAATTTCTCTTCTTTTGTAGCAGCAGTAGACGAGAGCTGCGGGCACAAGTTGGGTGGGGAAGCACCATCACTATGAACAACTTCATCCCCTCCAGGACCAGTAGCAGCCATGAATGGAGAGGACGATGACGCCGAGCAGAAGCAGCCGCCATGGCTGCAATTAATTTTTTTAATTCTGAATTAGTTAGTAGTAGCGCGGGGCTCTGACCCGCGCTACAACTAAGTAGTAGTAGCGCGGGTGGCAACCGCGCTATTACTACTAGAAGTAGCAGTAGCGCGGGTACCACCAGCGCTACTGCTAAAAGTTAGCTGTAGCGCCCTAGCTGTAGCGCAGCCCCCCCACGCTACTGCTAGCAATTACCCCGCGCTACTACTAGGGTTTTCCCTAGTAGTGTTCGTAACTAAATCAGGAGAAACAAGGACATTAGACATGGTGAAAGGAAACGAAGTACGACCAACATGTGTGATAGGTAGAGAGGAACCGTTACAAATGGTGATACGAGTAGGAGTACAAGCCGGAGTGAAGGAGCTTAAGGTACCGGGATGAGATGTCATGTGGGCGGTCGCGCCCGAGTCCATGTACCAAGCGCCGCCGGTGCCGAAGGGGTTCAGTGATGAGGCCGAGTGTAGGGCAGCCAAAGGAGTAGGGCCCCATGGCAGGGAGACCGACAGCGAGGCGAAGCCGGCGTAGGGCTGAACCAGGGCGGGCGGAGCAAGGCCGCCGGCCATTGGCGGGGCGGGCAGAGCCGGCACCAGTCGGCTGCTGCAGCACGTCGAAGTTGGCCGGATGGCCCGCCAGGAAAGCCGGCGGCATAGTGTAGCCGCCGAGAGGCTGAACCAGGGCGGGCGGAGCGTGGTCGTCGGCCATTGGCGGTGTCGGCTGCATGTTGGTGAAGCGAGACGGCGCGCCCGTGTACATGGGGCCGAAGGGAGATGACGCAGCAGAAGACATTGCAGCGGCGACGGCGGTGGCTGGGGAAGGAGGCGCGGCAGCGGCAAGGGAGCCGTCGGCGGCTGGAGGGGGCGCGGCGGCGGCCGAGGTGGCGATGGTAAGAGGAGCGGCGGCGGCGCGGCTGAGTGGCCGCGACGGCTAGATGGAGAGAGGGCAGGAGCGGGGGTGGGGAAGGGCGGCTATGAAGAGTTACGGCGGCGGCGGCGCGAGGAAGGCGCGATGGCGGCAAGGGTTAGGGTTGGAAGGAGGAGGTTGCGGAAGCGGGGAGCAGAGTGCAGCGGCGACCGGCGGAGGCGGCGACAGCATGGAAGGCGCGCGGCGGCAACTGCGGCGGGTGGCGGCAGCGGCGGCGGCGTGAGGTGGGTGGGGCAGCGGCGACCGGCGGCGGTGGCGGCGGCGCGGAGGGCGCACGGCGGCGACGGCGGCGTGGCAGCGGCAACCGGCGGTGGTGGCGGCGGCGCGGAGGGCGCACGGCGGCGACGGCGGCGGGTCAGCGGCGACCGGCGGCGGTGGCGGCGGCGCGGAGGGCGCGCGGCGGCGACGGCGGCGGGTGGCGGTAGCGGCGGCGTGGAGGACGCGCGGCGGCGGCGGCTAGGGTTAGGTCGACCGACCTGCAATAGATACCATGTAGAATATGAAGTATAGGCTGTGCAAATACAATACATTGATTGGTGCACCAGGCACGTATATATGAGTACAGAGAGGGGCCACAACCTCGACTATACAAAGGAAACAGGAGGTGGGCTCAATACACAATATACACATACACAATATACTCAACAGTACAACACATGGCACAATCAAAAGGGATGTAAACATGGTGCCCGAAGCAGAGTGACATGGGATGCTCAGCCCAAAGAGGAGCTACAACACAATGCTAAACTACCCAATCCAACAAGAGACAACCCTAACTGAGACTATGCCCCAACACTCGGAATCGAGTACCAGACATGGCATGAGCAAGCAACACGACGTCTTCATGAAGAGGAATGACGTTGTGACGCCGCCGTCGTCCGATCCATGGAACTGGATTTGGGGTTTCCCCCGGCGCTCAAACAGGGGCTCGGAGAATAGGCCTTGGCAGCGCCTCCAAGAAGGGTACATCACCCACAGGTGTCGCCGCTGCCAGCATCAAGCTGGGATTTTGCCCTGGCCAATGTCCAAACAATCCCAAAGCCATCGGAACTGGATCCAGTATGGGGACAAGTCATAAGTTGGGATGGCCATCGCCAGAAGGGGAGCTATGCCACCGGAAGCGCGAGCAATGGACCTGGCGGAGGAGGGACAAGGCAAGGGGTGGCAGTAGAGGTTGGACAGGCAACGGCGAGACGTAGAGGAACCAACACACGGCATGCGACGACAGCCGGCAAGTTGACGAGCCAGGATCCGAAGAATGTAGATCTGGATCAATGAAGCAGGAGCAGCCAAAACACCGGCGGACCCATGAAGCCGGAAAGAGCAGAGCTTCAAGAGCACCGGGCCATAGCCGCTACAGGAGGAGCGCCGACAAGCTGGTGTTGGAAATATGCCCTAGAGGCAATAATAAATTAGTTATTATTATATTTCCTTGTTCATGATAATTGTTTATTATCCATGCTATAATTGTATTGATAGGAAACTCAGATACATGTGTGGATACATAGACAACACCATGTCCCTAGTAAGCCTCTAGTTGACTAGCTCGTTGATCAATAGATGGTTACGGTTTCCTGACCATGGACATTGGATGTCGTTGATAACGGGATCACATCATTAGGAGAATGATGTGATGGACAAGACCCAATCCTAAGCCTAGCACAAAGATCGTGTAGTTCGTTCGCTAAAGCTTTTCTAATGTCAAGTATCATTTCCTTAGACCATGAGATTGTGCAACTCCCGGATACCGTAGGAGTGCTTTGGGTGTGCCAAACGTCACAACGTAACTGGGTGGCTATAAAGGTACATTACAGGTATCTCCGAAAGTGTCTGTTGGGTTGGCACGAGTCGAGACTGGGATTTGTCACTCCGTTTAAACGGAGAGGTATCTCTGGGCCCACTCGGTAGGACATCATCATAATGTGCACAATGTGATCAAGGAGTTGATCACGGGATGATGTGTTACGGAACGAGTAAAGAGACTTTCCGGTAACGAGATTGAACAAGGTATAGGGATACCGACGATCGAATCTCGGGCAAGTACAATACCGCTAGACAAAGGGAATTGTATACGGGATTGATTAAGTCCTTGACATCGTGGTTCATCCGATGAGATCATCGTGTAACATGTGGGAGCCAACATGGGTATCCAGATCCCACTATTGGTTATTGACCGGAGAGTCATCTCGGTCATGTCTGCATGTCTCCCGAACCTGTAGGGTCTACACACTTAAGGTTCGGTGACGCTAGGGTTATAGAGATATTAGTATGCGGTAACCCGAAAGTTGTTTGGAGTCCCGGATGAGATCCCGGACGTCACGAGGAGTTCCGGAATGGTCCGGAGGTAAAGAATTATATATAGGAAGTGCTATTTCGGCCATCGGGATAAGTTTCGGGGTCATCGGTATTGTACCGGGACCACCGGAAGGGTCCCGGGGATCCACCGGGTGGGGCCACCTGCCCCGGGGGGCCACATGGGCTGTAGGGGGTGCGCCTTGGCCTATATGGGCCAAGGGCACCAGCCCCTAGAGGCCCATGCGCCAAAGGGACAAGAGGAGGGGAGAGTCCTAAAAGGGGAAGGCACCTCCGAGGTGCCTTGGGGAGGATGGACTCCTCCCCCCCTTGGCCGCACCCTTCCTTGGAGGAAGGGGCAAGGCTGCGCCCTCCCCCTCTCCCTTGGCCCTATATATAGTGGGGGGAAGGGAGGGAAACCCTACCTAAGCCCTGGCGCCTCCCTCTCCCTCCCATGACACATCTCCCTCCTCCCGCAGCGCTTGGCGAAGCCCTGTTGGAATCCCGCTACTTCCACCACGTCGTCGTGCTGTTGGATCTCCATCAACCTCTCCTTTCCCCTTGCTGGATCAAGAAGGAGGAGACGTCGCTGCTCTGTACGTGTGTTGAACGCGGAGGTGCCGTCCGTTCGGCGCTAGGATCATCGGTGATTTGAATCACGACGAGTATGACTCCATCAACCCCGTTCTCTTGAACGCTTCCGCGCGCGATCTACAAAGGTATGTAGATCCACTCCTCCCTCGTTGCTAGATGACTCCATAGATAGATCTTGGTGACACGTAGGAAATTTTTTAATTATTGCTACGTTCCCCAACAGTGGCATCATGAGCTAGGTCTATGCGGAGTTTCTATGCACGAGTAGAACACAAAGTAGTTGTGGGCGTTGATTTTGTTCAATATGCTTGCCGTTACTAGTCTTATCTTGATTCGGAGGCATCGTGGGATGAAGCGGCCCGGACCGACCTTACACGTACTCTTACGTGAGACAGGTTCCACCGACTGACATGCACTAGTTGCATAAGGTGGCTAGCGGGTGTCTGTCTCTCCCACTTTACTCGGATCGGATTCGATGAAAAGGGTCCTTATGAAGGGTAAATAGCAATTGGCATATCACGTTGTGGCTTTTGCGTAGGTAAGAAACGTTCTTGCTAGAAACCCATAGCAGCCACGTAAAACATGCAAACAACAATTAGAGGACGTCTAACTTGTTTTTGCAGGGTATGCTATGTCATGTGATATGGCCAAAAGGATGTGATGAATGATATATGTGATGTATGAGATTGATCATGTTGTTGTAATAGGAATCACGACTTGCATGTCGATGAGTATGACAACCGGCAGGAGCCATAGTGGTTGTCTTAATTTATTTATGACCTGCGTGTCAACATAAACGTCATGTAATTACTTTACTTTATTGCTAACCGTTAGCTATAGTAGTAGAAGTAATAGTTGACGAGACAACTTCATGAAGACACAATGATAGAGACATGATGATGGAGATCATGGTGTCATGCCGGTGACAAAATGATCATGGAGCCCCAAGATGGAGATCAAAGGAGCTATATGATATTGGCC
Organism: Triticum aestivum; assembly: GCF_018294505.1. NCBI lineage: Eukaryota > Viridiplantae > Streptophyta > Magnoliopsida > Poales > Poaceae > Triticum > Triticum aestivum. The sequence goes on from NC_057809.1 coordinate 604,934,219, forward strand.
ATATCATGTCACTATTATTTGATTGCATGTGATGTTTATCATGTTTATACATCTTATTTGCTTAGAACGACGGTAGTAAATAAGATGATCCCTCATTACAATTTCAAGAATGTGTTCTCCCCTAACTGTGCACCGTTGCTAAAGTTCGTCGTTTCGAAGCACCACGTGATGATCGGGTGTGATAGATCCTTACGTTCACATACAATGGGTGTAAGACAGTTTTACACATGCAAAACACTTAGGGTTAACTTGACGAGCCTAGCATGTACAGACATGGCCTCGGAACACAAGAGACTGAAAGGTCGAGCATGAGTCGTATGGTAGATACGATCAACATGAAGATGTTCACCGATGATGACTAGTCCGTCTCACGTGATGATCGGACACGGCCTAGTTGACTCGGATCATGTAATCACTTAGATGACTAGAGGGATGTCTATCTGAGTGGGAGTTCATAAGATGAACTTAATTATCCTGAACATAGTTAAAAGGTCTTCGCAAATTATGTCGTAGCTCACGCTTCAGTTCTACTGTTTAGATATGTTCCTAGAGAAAAATTTAGTTGAAAGTTGATAGTAGCAATTATGCGGACTAGGTCCGTAAACTGAGGATTTTCCTCATTTGCTTCATAGAAGGCTTATGTCCTTAATGCACCGCTCAGTGTGCTGAACCTCGAACGTTGTCTGTGGATGTTGCAAACATCTGACATACACATTTTGATAACTACGTGATAGTTCAGCTAAACGGTTTAGAGTTGAGGCACCAAAGACGTTTTGAAACGTCGCGAAACATATGAGATGTTTCGAGGGCTGAAATTGGGATTTCAGGCTCGTGCCCACGTCAAGAGGTATAAGACCTCCGACGATTTTCTTAGCCTGCAAACTAAGGGAGAAAAGCTCAATTATTGAACTTGTGCTCAGATTGTCTGAGTACAACAATCGCTTGAATCGAGTGGGAGTTGATCTTCCAGATGAGACAGTGATGTTTCTCCAAAGTCATTGCCACCAAGCTGCTAGAGCTTCGTGATGAACTATAATATATCAGGGACATATATGATGATCCTTGAGATATTCATGATGTTTGACACCGCGAAAGTAGAAATCAAGAAGGAGCATCAATTGTTGATGGTTGGTGAAACCACTAGTTTCAAGAAGGGAAAGGGAACAAAGGGATACTTCATGAAACGGCAATTCAGCTGCTGCTCTAGTGAAGAAACCCAAGGTTGAACCCAAACCCGAGACTGAGTGCTTCTGTAATAAGGGGAACAGCCACTGGAGCAGAATTACCCTAGATACTTGGTAGATAAGAAGGCTATCGATAGAAGTATATTGGATATACATTATGCTAATGTGTACTTTACTAGTACTCCTAGTAGCACCAGGGTATTAGATACTGGTTCGGTTGCTAAGTAACTCGAAATAAAAGCTACGGAATAAATGGAGACTAGCTAAAGGTGAGCTGACGATATGTGTTGGAAGTATTTCCAAGGTTGATCAAATATCGTACGCTCCCTCAACCATCGAGATTGGTGTTTGCGTTGAGCATAGACATGATTGGATTATGTCTATCGCAATACGGTTATTCATTTAAGGATAATAATGGTTACTCTATTTATTTGAATAATACCTTCAATGGTCTTACACCTAAAATGAATGGTTTATTGAATCTCGATCGTAGTGATACACATGTTCATGCCAAAAGATAGTAATGATAGTACCACCTACTTGTGGCACTGCCACTTAAGTCATATAAAACACATGAAGAAGCTCCATGTTGATGGATCTTTGGGCTCACTCGTTTTGAAAAGTTTGAGACATGCGAACCATGTCTATTGGTGTATATGCATGAAGAAACTCCATGCAGATGGACCGTTTGAACTCACTTGATTTTGAATCACTTGAGACATGCAAATCATACCACATGGGCAAGATGACTGAAAGCCTCGGTTTCAGTAAAATGGAACCAGAAACAGCTTGCTGGAAGTAATACATTTTGATGTGTGCAGTCCAATGAGTGCTGAGGCGTGTAGTGGATATCGTTATGTTCTTACTTCACAGATGATTTGAGTAGATGTTGAGCATATTTACTTGATGAATCACGAGTCTGAATTATTGAAAGGTTCAAGTAATTTCAGGATGAAGTTGAAAGATCGTCGTGACAAGAGGATAAAAGATCTATGATATGATCATAGTGGTGAATATCTGAATCACGAGTTTGGCACAGAATTAAGACATTGTGGAAATTGTTTCACAACTGATACATCCTGGAACACCATAGTGTGATGGTGTGTCCGAACATCATTACTGCACCCTATTGGATATGATGTATACCATGATGTCTCTTATCGAATTACCACGATAGTTTATGGGTTAGGCATTAGAGACAACCACATTCACTTTAAATAAGGCACCACGTAATTCCGATGAGATGACACCGTATGAACTATGGTTTAGAGAAACCTAAGCTATCATTTCTTAAAAGTTTGGGGCTGCGACGCTTATGTGAAAAAGTTTCAGGCTGATAAGCTCGAACCCAAAGCAGATAAATGCATCTTCATAGGACACCCAAAACAGTTGGGTATACCTCCTGTCTCAGATCCGAAAGCAATAAGGGATTGTTTCTAGAATCGGGTCCTTTCACGAGGAAAAGTTTCTCTCGAAAGAATTGAGTGGGAGGATGGTGGAGACTTGATGAGGTTATTGAACCGTCACTTCAACTAGTGTATAGCAGGCACAAAGAGTTGTTCCTGTGGCACCTACACCAATTGAAGTGGAAGCTTATGATATTGATCATGAGACTTCGGATCAAGTCACTCCCAAACCTCGTGGGATGACAAGGATGCGTACTACTTCAGAGTGGTACGTAATCCTGTCTTGGAAGTCATGTTGCTAGACAACAAAGAACCTACGAGCTATGGAGAAGCGATGGTGGGCCTGGATTCTGATAAATGGCTCGAGGCCATAAAATCCGAGAGAGGATCCATGTATGAAAAAAAAGTGTAGACTTTGGCAGAACAGCTCGATGGTCGTAAGGCTGTTGAGTGCAGATGGATTTTAAAAGGAAGACGGACAATGATGGTAAATGTCACCATTAAGAAAGCTCGACTTGTCGTTAAGAAGTTTCCGACAAGTTCAAGGAGTTGACTACGGTGAGACTTTCTCACTCGTAGCGATGCTAAGAGTCTGTTGGAATTATATTAGCATTATTTATGAAATCTTGCAGATAGGATGTCAAAACATTGTTTCCTCAATGATTTTCTTGAGGAAAGTTTGTATGTGATACAACCGGAAGGTTTTGTTAATCCTGAAAGATGCTAATAAGTATGCAAAGCTCCAGCAATCCTTCTAAGGACTGGAGTAAGCATCTTAGAGTTGGAATGTATGCTTTGATGAGATGATCAAAGATTTTAGGTGTATACAAAGTTTATGAGAAACTTGTATTTCCAAAGAAGTGAGTGGGAGCACTATAGAATTTCTGATGAGTATATGTTGTTGACATATTATGGATCAGAAACGACGTAGGATTTCTGGAAAGCATATAGGGTTATTTGAAAGTGTTTTTCAATGGAAAGCCTGGATTAAGCTGCTTGAGCATTGAGCATCAAGATCTATAAGGATAGATCAAAACGCTTAATGGTATTTTCAAATGAGCACATACCTTGACATGATCTTGAAGGTGTTCAAGATGGATCAGTCAAAGAAGGAGTTCTTGCCTGAGTTGTAAGGTATGAAGTTAAGACTTAAAGCTCGACCACGGCAGAATAGAGAGAAAGGACGAAGGTCGTCCCCTATGCTTAGACATAGGCTCTACAGTATGCTATGCTGTGTACCGCACCTGAAGTGTGCCTTGCCATGAGTCAGTCAAGGGGTACAAGAGTGATCCAAGAATGGATCATAGTACAACGGTCAAAGTTATCCTTAGTAACTAGTGGACTAAGGAATTTTCTCGGTTATGGAGGTGATAAAAAGTTCGACGTAAAGAGTTACGACGATGCAAGCTTAACACCTATCCGGATAGCTCTGAGTAGAGATACCGGATACGTATAATGGAACAACAATTTAGAACAACTCCAAGTAGAACAGTTATTTGAAATGGCTCCAAATAGAGCGTGGTAGCTGCATCTAGGAGATGACATAAAGATTTGTAAAGCACACACGGATCTGAAAGGTTCAGACCCGTTGACTAAAACCTCTCTCACAAGCAACATGATCAAACCCAGAACTCATTGAGTGTTAATCACATAGTGATGTGAACTAGATTATTGACTCTAGTAAACTCTTTGGATGTTGGTTACATGGCGATGTGACCTGTGAGTGTTAATCACATGGCGATGTGAACTAGATTATTGACTCTAGTGCAAGTGGGAGACTGTTGGAAATATTCCCTAGAGGCAATAATAAATTAGTTATTATTATATTTCCTTGTTCATGATAATCGTTTATTATCCATGCTATAATTGTATTGATAGGAAACTCAGATACATGTGTGGATACATAGACAACACCATGTCCCTAGTAAGCCTCTAGTTGACTAGCTCGTTGATCAATAGATGGTTACGGTTTCCTGACCATGGACATTGGATGTCGTTGATAACGGGATCACATCATTAGGAGAATGATGTGATGGACAAGATCCAATCCTAAGCCTAGCACAAAGATCGTGTAGTTCGTTCGCTAAAGCTTTTCTAATGTCAAGTATCATTTCCTTAGACCATGAGATTGTGCAACTCCCGGATACCGTAGGAGTGCTTTGGGTGTGCCAAACGTCACAACGTAACTGGGTGGCTATAAAGGTACATTACAGGTATCTCCGAAAGTGTCTGTTGAGTTGGCACGAATCGAGACTGGGATTTGTCACTCCGTGTAAACAGAGAGGTATCTCTGGGCCCACTCGGTAGGACATCATCATAATGTGCACAATGTGATCAAGGAGTTGATCACGGGATGATGTGTTACGGAACGAGTAAAGAGACTTGCCGGTAACGAGATTGAACAAGGTATAGGGATACCGACGATCGAATCTCGGGCAAGTACAATACCGCTAGACAAAGGGAATTGTATACGGGATTGATTAAGTCCTTGACATCGTGGTTCATCCGATGAGATCATCGTGGAACATGTGGGAGCCAACATGGGTATCCAGATCCCGCTGTTGGTTATTGACCGGAGAGTCATCTCGGTCATGTCTGCATGTCTCCCGAAACCGTAGGGTCTACACACTTAAGGTTCGGTGACACTAGGGTTATAGAGATATTAGTATGCGGTAACCCGAAAGTTGTTCGGAGTCCCGGATGAGATCCCGGACGTCACGAGGAGTTCCGGAATGGTCCGGAGGTAAAGAATTATATGTAGGAAGTGCTATTTCGGCCATTGGGACAAGTTTCGGGGTCATCGGTATTGTACCGGGACCACCGGAAGGGTCCCGGGGGTCCACCGGGTGGGGCCACATGCCCCGGGGGGCCACATGGGCTGTAGGGGGTGCGCCTTGGCCTATATGGGCCAAGGGCACCAGCCCCTAGAGGCCCATGCGCCAAAGGGACAAGAGGAGGGGAGAGTCCTAAAAGGGGAAGGCACCTCCGAGGTGCCTTGGGGAGGATGGACTCCTCCCCCCCTTGGCCGCACCCTTCCTTGGAGGAAGGGGCAAGGCTGCGCCCTCCCCCTCTCCCTTGGCCGTATATATAGTGGGGGGAAGGGAGGGAAACCCTACCTAAGCCCTGGCGCCTCCCTCTTCCTCCCATGACACATCTCCCTCCTCCCGCAGCGCTTGGCGAAGCCCTGTTGGAATCCCGCTACTTCCACCACGCTGTCGTGCTGTTGGATCTCCATCAACCTCTCCTTTCCCCTTGCTGGATCAAGAAGGAGGAGACGTCGCTGCTCCGTACGTGTGTTGAACGCGGAGGTGCCGTCCGTTCGGCGCTAGGATCATCGGTGATTTGAATCACGACGAGTACGACTCCATCAACCCCGTTCTCTTGAACGCTTCCGCGCGCGATCTACAAAGGTATGTAGATCCACTCCTCCCTCGTTGCTAGATGACTCCATAGATAGATCTTGGTGACACGTAGGAAAATTTTGAATTATTGCTACGTTCCCCAACAGCTGGTCCCTGGAAAACGCACGTTCCAAGCCAATCGGGATCGTAACAGCGAAGGCGAAATCAACCGTGTGCAGGCCGCCGCGTCGAAGATGAGAGAATCCACACCACCACCGAGCAGAATAGCTGCAGCCCCACGTGGATCCAGAAAAGGGTCACCTGCAGCACCATCGACGAAGTACTCATCAGCAGGGGGGCCCGTGCATGGCCACGGCTGGCCCGTGCGCACGGGGCGAATAAGGGGGCGCCCAACACATGGCCACGCACGGCCAGCGCGTCGCGCCCGCCGAATCCCTCCGCCGTGACCCCCATGGCCAGATCTGTCGAGCTTGCGCGAGTAGGCAGGGAGGAGACGCGGCCGGAGACAGGAGAGGGGTGGCGCCGCCACACGCAGAAGAGGTCCGCCGCGGAACCGCCCCTCGTAGACGGGAGGCCAGGCCCCGCCTGAAGGCGCCGTATGAGGCAGGAACGCCCCGCCGCCACCCTCCTTGGGCACGCCCGCACTTCGCCGGCATCCCCTCCGGCGGCGGCGACGCGAGGGAGGCGGATCTGGGGCGTGGCCGGCAGCGCTGCTAGGGTTCCCCTCGAGTCGCCAGGGAGGCTGCGCGGGGGGGGGGGGAGGGGGGTGTTACCTTTTCCTTGTGTGTCACTGCCTTTTAGGTTTATCGAATGTATCTAAGTCTAAAACATGTTGAGATACATCCGGATCAAGACAAATCTAAAACAAGTTTTTCAGAATGGAGGAAGTATTACTTAACTTTGCCATGGCGAATTTAGTGCTTTTGCCTCCTACAAAGTAAGATCGATTGCTACATTGTTATTTTTTCAGGAACACACATAAGTTATGCGTGTCACTTATATTAAGATAGTGTTTTACAGACAAACAAGAAAGGGCACTGGGCTGCTGCCGCAGCAGCCGGGCATACCTAACAGCATCAGCCAACCGTCCACATACAAACGATAGTAGTAACCTCTATCTCCCCTAGGTCCCACCCGGTCCAGCCGAATTCCATAGAGTCTGCAGGTGAGGGGTGAGGGTATGCTGCCTCCCTTTGGGTGGAGCGGTGTTTCGTTCTACATATTCTTGGCGGCGGCTCTTGGCGGCATGGAGCAGCAGAGACTTGGCGTCAGATGTGTGGTGACGGACACACGCAGGAGATCGACGCTGTCTGGCGTCGTGGTGGCGTCGGCGGCAGCGAGACCGGGCAAGGCCGATGCAACAGTACAACTCTGAAGATGGATATGTGGCAGGTGGCTGTGGCGGCCTCATACCCGGCAGGCGTCCTGATTGAGGAGCACGCCGGACTGGTGGGTGCCCATACCCGGCAGGCGTCCTGGTTGGGACCTTAGGTCTTAGATGTTAGGTTTGGCTGCGAGGTCTGTTTGGTATTAGGCCCAGACCATCAGCGCCCCTTCATCAGTTAGATAGGAGTAGCGACAGAGGTTGCGAAGATGATGACTTTGGTCTTACTATTGTACGACTTTGTAAGGTCTTGTGTTAATAATTAATAAATTAGCCATATGCATCGTCCAGATGCAGAGGCCGGGGTATTCTACCTTTTCTATAAAAAAAATCTACTAACCACAGCCTGCCGGAAGAGACGCAACATTGTCGAACACACGTTTGTTCCTCTCGAGCCATAGATAGCGCATATTGATGATCCCCAGATAGTTGAGCTACATGCATTGCTCAGGCGGCACCGCCCTGCAGATTGCTACATTGTTCGGTACTACTCCCTCCGTTCTTAAATACAAGTCTTTGTAAAGATTTCATTATAAACTACATACGGATGTATATAGATGCATTTTAGATGTGGGTACATTCATTTTGCTCCGTATGTAGTCCATCTAGTAGAATCTCTACAAAAACTTACATTTAGGAACGGAGGGAGTACTACTTATGATTTGTGAATTGCGATTGACTTGCAGGTTCTTCTCTGAAACCGCTTAGTTCTATCGTGTCAATGAGTTGGAGATCCGGACCAAGGTACAAAGGAAGATGCTCTCACCAAACACAACATATGTCATATACTTGGTGTTCAAGCTGGCATATGCATTCTATGAGTTCAATTTCCCATACGAGCTGGCATCGGTTGGTGTCGCCGGGAGCAGTGGCGGAGACAGGGGGACCAGCAGGGGCCCTGCCCCCCCCCCCCCCCCTAATGTCACTGGTTTAAGCCTAATACTAGTGTAAACATTGACTTTTCTCTGTTAAAACAATGCATTTTAATGATATGGCCCTCCCATACAAGGTTTAGCAATGTTTGACCCTCCCAATTTGATTTTCCTGGCTCCGCCACTGGCTGGGAGGGAGTCGACCCGGCAAGTTTGCGTCCATGGCTACATCGAGGATGAAGGTGGGGCTGGCAATACGCCTTAGAGACACATCTTTCAAGATTGTAGAGGGAGTCTTAGCTGTGACGGAATTACTCCAAGAGAGGACGTTTATTTCCCTGATGAAAAAGCTGACGGCTGGATGGAATTGGAGTTGGGTGAGTTCCATAACGAGGAAGCTGACGATGGCGGCGAGGTGTCCATCAGCTTCACGGGAGAAAGCAAGTCTTGTATTACTTTGCTGGGCATTGAGCTCAGAAGTAAGCAACTAAAGCCGACATAATTGTAGCATTACCATTAAGTAACTCCTAGCATTTAAAAAAGGACATTTTTGAAGTGTCTTTGTTAGATAGTGATTTTTGTTTCCTCTCATGTTCTAGTCTTTTGCTCCGAAAACAGTTAATAGAACTTCTTTCTCAGAAAAAAGGTAGGGGCTTTAGTTACCTCTTCAAGCTCAACTAAAAAGATACTAGGAAGATAATGTCAGTTCATTACTACCCACGACACAATTTTCAGGCGACAATCAGTTCGAAATCAGCTTTCAGATCTGTGCCACATTTTCTGGTTTTGACACGATCAATTGCGCGAGGTCAAGAATGTATTTGAGAATCTGGAATGGACATAAACATCACGTTACTATAATGCTTGTTGTCAGTTCAGGTAGCAAATGGAAGAATCGCTAGCCAGATAATGCACACATTCTATAAGGCCATGGCCGGCTGACGGTCGTAAGGTGCAGAAAACCATGTAACATGAATATATAATGCTTACTAAGATTCATTGTTTTTGTTAAAAATATGGTTTTAAATAGCGCGCTACAGCTTCACTATAGCGCTTAGAAGTTAGAAGAGGTCTTTTGTTAAGGGACTTTAGTCCAAACACATGAACAAATATTTTAAATAACACGTTATAGCTCCGCTATAGCACGCTATAACCTTTAGAAAAGGTCTTCCCCGCGAAGAGGCATAGCACGCTATTTAAAACTATGGTTACAAACTGCAAACATAATGTCAGTTTGTTCTCCAAAGAATGCAAGGTTGGTTTGCATTGTTATTTGCACAGATTAAGACAGTTTGCACCCTAGTCTATTTACTGGTAGTATAGGGTCAGCTCTCATCCAACTAACAAAAATATTTTTTCAGTTAAAAAATTATGACAGGCTGAAGTAAATGGGAAATGAAAGTCTTCACAAATATGTTTACTCTCCAGTTAGTAGAAAACATGCAACACATACCGGTAGATTGCTCTAGTTCATAGATCCAAGAAAAGAAGATGAATCAGACTGACGGAGCTTGATGGTCAAATGTTGTTGATCCTATCTAGATGGCTGAATTGATTCAAGGCTCTTCAATCTACAGGGATAGAGAGCTTAGAAGTCAAGAACATATGCCTTCTTAGCAAATGGCTCTACAGATTATTTGTCGAGACGGAAGTTACGTGGGTACAAATTTTGCATAAGAAATACCTACAAACAAAGACTTTGGCCCAGGTTACCGCTAGACCCACCGACTCACCGTTCTGGAAGGGTTGATGAGGACGAAAGAAACCTTCTTTTGTAGGGTGAAGTTTACTATCGGTAACCGTAATACGACTAGATTCTGGGAAGATGTGTGGTTAGGGGAGACACACTTGGCTATACAGTATCCCATTTTATAAAATATTGTACAACTAAAGGAGGCTTATGTTTTTTTTGAGGGACTTGACAGTGGGAGAGAACTCCCATTGTATATTTCATATATCTATATAAATGGGGTGTTTACATAGACATATCACTCACGTACGCATCCATCTCCACTCCTGGTGAGACCACCAGGGGTGGGACAACTACGCCATGGTCACTACTATACACGTGTCTCTAAGTGTTTAAAGAGGGAAGAAAAAAGCACAGCACGGCTCAGCTAAGTGTGCCACAATATGAAAGCAGGGCAGCTCTACGCGTACCCTTAACTCTATGTTGCAGAAGTCCCAAGTCCTCTTTGAAGCGATGGAACCAAGATGCAATGCTTGGGGTTACTCCTCTGAAGTGTTTATTATTTCTTTCCTTCCACAAACTCCAGGCAGCAGTGAAGAATGCTTCGATGAAGAAAGGATTGGGCCAAGTGGGTTGTGCGGTTTGCAACGCAACAAACCTATTATGAAAGTCAGTCCAATGAACATCTATCTTGGCCCAACACCTTTCGCTGAACAAAGGAGGCTTATGTTGTTACAGTATTACAATCGACCCCTCTTAATATCCAATTCAGGCAGTCTCTGGTGGGGTACGTTGGCACTCGTGGCTACACTTGGTCCGTAGCTTGATGGATGTTCAACTTACCGACTAGCCAAATATTTTTCACTGGAAGTTAACTGCGATTCTAAGAATGGTAGTTTCTCAGTGAAATCTATGTATTTAGACCTTATCGACTCTAGACCTATTCCGAGATCACTTCATATCTGAAAGATTAAAGTTCTGTTTCAAATTAAAATTTATATGTGGTTTTTCCATAAGGAAGTGATCTTAACTAAGGATAATTTGGTAAAGTGTAGACAGGTAGGCAGTACTCAATGTTGTTTTTGTGATCAGGACGAGACTATAACTACCTCTTTCTCGATTGTCCGTTAACCAAACTCCTCTGGCGTACTTTGTATATAGCCCTTAATGTTAATCCTCCACCCAGTATCAACACGTTACTTGGGACATGACTAAATGGAGTCGAATCAAACTTAGCTCGACATATTCAGATAGGGATATGTGCAATACTTTGGGCTCTTTGGAACTGCAGAAATGATATGATTTTTAACCGAAATTGTTTACCAACTTTTTGCATGTTATTTACAGAGCCACTACTTGGAAATGTACGTGTTTGCTACTCACTTATGCGGACTCCAGGGAGCTTTTGGTTACTGGGAGCAACAGGTGGGAGATGGTAGCGTGGGCTATCTTCAATCGATTTGGATGACGGACTACTAATAGGCTAGGTGTTTAACTCATCGTAGCATGTTCTTTTCTCGCCGGTTGTGGCGGCTTTTATTTAATTATCTTGGGCTCCTTTTGACCTCGTACTTTGTTGGACTTCTTTTACTTAATAAAATGGTTGCATGCATTATTCTGATGCAGAGACCAGGGTTATCCTCTTTTCCAAAAATATCGCCACCACCACCATGGTGAGCATTCCTTGCTTGTTGCCCACAATCACTGTCGATCAGTCACTGCAAGTATAAGAACACACACACACTCACCCACATTTGTTTCTGACAAACACCGTGACTGGGCTGAACTGTTCATTCAGTATACAAAATTATTTGCAACACAGATAATATCTGTTTATTACACTATTTTCACAGGCAAACATCGCCTGGTTTTGATATTGGAACATATTGAGATAACTGAAAGTTAGCAATAGAAATAAAGGAAGCATGATCACACACACACAAAGCTACCTTCATTAGGAACTTAGATGATTAATTAGGAAAAAAAAAGAGTAACAAACATCAAACAAGTCGAAATTTATACAGAGAAGAAAACGCACAGAATTTGCTACCCCCTTGATTAAGGACCTGAACAGTGCAGTAGTGATCAACATGCAAAGAAAAAAATGCTTCATGCGCCGCTGCCAAGACTGCACCTTCTTCTTCACACTGTCCATCGGCTCAGCACCCACAACCAGCAGGTAGCCTTTTCCTTGTTTGTCTTTCTTTATCTTGGTTTCTTCAGTGGCTGAAAGTAAATGAGAAATAAAAGTCATCACAAATATGTCACTCTCCTGTTGGCAGTAAACAGGCAACACATCTGGGGTGTCAAGAACATATTTGAGTATAATGGAATGTACTCCCTCCGTCCCATAATGTAATAATTACATTATGGGACGGAGGGAGTATTAGATAAAAGGGTAGATGCTACACTTGGTAATTGAGGAAAATGAAAACACTAAATACGGTTAAGTTTATTACTAAGCAACATGACATGCTAAGTAATAATTATCATTTGAAAAGCAAAAGGTGCGTTCATCCAACAGTTGGTCATCATTGAGACAGTTAGAATTTTTGATCGACCCATCTATCATCAAGTAGGAATATTCTTTGGCTGCAAAAAAGGTGAAATAAAAGAAAGTGGAATGAAGCAATTGAGTAACATAACTATAAATAAAGGCGTGTCAAGATTAAAAAATTACTGAGTAAAGAGGTTTGCAGTTGTGAATCATAGAGCACACAACTATTATTACCTTGTTTCCAAATAAGGAAGTACTGTAGTCATTGTTTTCTAGAATTCAGTTTAAGTGGTTGTGGAGTGGATAACTTGTTTTGATGGCATTTGCCTTGTTTCATGAACATGTGCTGCTGTAGTGAATTTTGGCATCCATTTTTGCACTCTGTTGCCTTGTCTCTCGGTAGACATTCCGCTTCGTTATCTTCTAGGAGTTTAACCATCAAAGGATCTGACCCTAGCGTTCCAATTTCTTTTATGCAATCACTAAACCGTGTGGAGTACGAATCGAGGCAATTCAGCTCATTTTTTATACAATCTTGGAGAATTTTTGATACATACAGTACTTCAAATAGATTAGTTTGCAGGTGTTGGTATTTCGCTGAGAATCGATTAAATGAACCAAATGAAGAACGATCGTAGATGTTCTTTCCTTACTTTGCTTTTGTTGGTTTTGTTCCCGCGGATGCTAGGAAAATCTCCTGATACATGTTGTACCTTCTTTAATACAAGATCAATAAAATTTCCCATCATCTAAAAGACATAAATAAAAGCCTTGACTTTACATACTAGTCAATGTATTGGTCGAGATGAAAATAGATAAAGAAGACAGAGTTACGAATAGCAACAGACATGTACTTTCACCAACGAACTGTTTCAAAAATTTAGATGGATAGTTAAGGTTTCACTTGCAACAACTTAAACAGATTGTTTTTTAGAAAGGAATGTAGACGACGTTCTTAACCCAACAAGCTCATCAACATCATTGCTTAGTTCTAATCTCAATACCCCACACAATAAGACCAGTCTTCCAAACTCCTCCTTCGGTTTCCTTTAGGCACACAGACACATCGCTGTCGCAGCTTTCACCGTTGTAGAACTCGCCTAGCTCGACCTCCATCCAGCCGTCAACCCTTTTTCGAGGGAGCATAACGTCATCTGTGAGAGGAATTGCATCACAGCTCGTATGAGGCATATGGTCTTACCTGGGCGGATCGATGGATTAGCCGATTTTCATAAGCAGTACTGGTTGGGTTGGGGACTTGGGGTGATATACATGGGATCTGTACTACGTACGTACCACGAGCTTGCCTGGGAGGAGCGCCGGTTGGTCGGAGAGGCATCGGAACAAGCCCTTCTTGGACGGCGGCGCGTGGGGGAGCACACCTTCAGCGAACCGTGGGAGGTCGCGGGGCAGGAAGCAGGACCAGACGGCGTCGGAATCCGCCGCGGCGAGGAAGGAGCGGGAGACGGCGGCACAGCGTCCGGCGTCCGGCGGCGACGTGCGGGAGATGATCGACGCGAGGAGCTCCTCCGGCAGGCGCGAGATCTCGTTGCCGTCTGCTTCCATGATGGGATGGATCTGCAAATTGCTTCCTGTTGGATGGAACGGCGTGTTATTTCAGGGGGTTGGAGCCTTACAGGCGAAGGAACCGCGTGCACAAGGCGCACGAGGAGCAGATCGGCTGTACTAGTGGGCAGTACAGCCATGACATTTTTACTAGGCGGGTCGCCGGCGCACCGCTCAAATTTGGGCCGGTCAACCCGCAACCGTCCGATTTTCCTAATTCCAATCGTCCGATCCCGTGACAGTAGGTCGTCTTCTAACCCCGCATCTTAGATGCCATGACAAGCATAGCGTCTTCCTCCCCTGCGTCTCAAATCCAGCCACCGGGCACACATGGGAGTCGTGGCTGCACGGGGATGTGCACCCACCCGATGCCGGCAACGTCTCACCGCCATGGCCGCCGTCGCCGCCGACCTCGCCGTCGTCGTCTCATGTCTTTCTCGCCGGATCGACACATGCAACAACTTACGGCCGCGGTTGCAGCTCCCTCACCGGCGATGGTAGCTCCGCTACGACGGCCATAGCTCCAGTAGCGCCGGTCGCTGGTCGCAACACCCTGGCGACGAGCTCACGAAAAAAGGGCTTTCCTTTGAGTTTGCTGGTGGCAACAAATTTGACCGCCGGTAGTAACAAAAAATTGTGCTGGTTCCAGCAAACATAGCTCGTCCGTGCCACCACCCTGTCGCCATTGTAGCAAAATTGATCCCCGATTGTAGCTTTTGTGATTGCCAGTTGTAGCAAAAATTGAAAGAGGTTCCAGCAAAAATTAAATGTATTCCTCCGCTTCAGGCGGTTCCAGCAAAAATCAAAGCTCCTTGTAGCAAAATCATTTGATGGTTCCAGGAAAAAGCACAAATACAGCAAAAATAAAAAATGTCTCGCCGCCGCACCTCATGAAGAAAATTGGTTCCAACAAAAACATCAATTGGTTCCAGCAAATTAAATCACCGGTTGAAGCTTTTTTCACCAATGAAGCTTTTTTCCTACGGTGGAAGCTTTTTCCTCATGGCACTTGAAGCTTTTGCTGCAGCCGGATGAAGCTTTTTCACACCCGATTGAAGCTTTTTCTTCCCAGGGTAGAAGCTTTTTCCCCATGCCGTCTTGAAGTTGGTTCCAGCAAAAAGCAAAACACATCGTAGCAAGAAAAAAAATGAATGTTTCAGCAAAAAACGAAGGCGTTAGCAGCAAAATTGGGTCTGCTTTCAAAAACAAAAGGCCAGATCTCCATAACTTTTCGCCGTGGTTACAACGCCCCAACGCCGGCCACCGCTCGTCTTCATCACTTGTCGCCAGTATCGACAACACCAGTGGGTGTTGGTTTGCAGCACTTGTCGCTGGTGAGATGTGAGGGGGCGGGGGTGGGGGCAGCACTTATCACTGGTGGGGTGTGAGGGGACGGGGGCAGCCATAACCAGTCACTGGCGGAGGAGGCGTGAACATCTACAGAAGAGGAAGAAGAGAAGAGCAGAGCTTGTGGTATAGAGGGGAATGAGTGGATGGCGTCGTCCTGAATAGATAAGGTAATATGCGGTGGACGTTTGATTGGGCCTACCTACAGACGCGAAGCGGGCGGTGCGACCGACGGAAAACTCAGCCGGCGCACCGCACGTAAACGTTTCCCTTTTTACTACTGGGCAAATCAGCAGCTTTTTCTTACAAGGAGATCAGCTACTACACCAATATATTCGGTCCGGCCCACAATTACATGTACTTATAAATTCAGGCCGGCCCACATTTACATGTCTTTTCTTCAAAATCATTAATTAAGGATCGTTGCAAAGCACACTTCACTTTTTCAGGTCGCGACAAGTGGCGCACATGCAGCGCGCCACTTGTCGCAACCTAAGAGTTTTCCTTTTTTTCGTAGATCTGTTTATTCAAAATGTTTTATCTTTTAAACCGTGCGTCCAAATCTCGAACCATTTTCATCATTGGATTCCCCGCGTCGAGATCTTCAAAACTAGATCCTATGTTGATAGGTTTTGACAAACTTTTTTTTTATAAAAAAAATCGAATGAAAAAACCGTACCAGGAGCACGGGTTTTTCCCTTTCCGAAAAAGGTACGCCCGTGCCCCTCGCGACATCACATCCGTGCCTCTCGTGAAAGCAAAACCGTGACTCTTGTGGAAGGTTTTTTTTCCGTTTCCGAGAGGCACGGCCTGACTATCGCGAAAGCACAACTGTGACTCTCATGGAAGCAAAACCGTGACTCTCGCGAAAGAAAATAAATAGAAAACACGTTTTCCCTTTCTGAGAGGCACGACCGTGACTCTCGCGAAAGCACAACCGTACCTCTCGCGAAAGCAAAACCGTGACTCTCGCGAAAGAAAAAAAACAGAAAACGCGTTTTGTTTTTTCCTTTCCGAGAGGCACGGCCGTGACTCTCGCGAAAGCACAACTATGCCTCTCGCGGAAGCAAAACCGTGACTCTCGCGAAAGAACAAAAAACAGAAAACACGTTTTTTTTCGTTTTCGAAAGGCACGGCCGTGACTTTCGCTAAAGCACAACCGTGCCTCTCGCGGGAAAAACCGTGACTTCCGCGAAAGGGAAAAAACGCGTTTTTTTTTTTGCGCAACTTTTTTTTTAATTTTTTTATCGAAAAACTAAGGAAGACCGGATGGAGTCAAGGAGTAACGCACGCACGTACCACGTACTTGGCCGGGAGGAGGGCTGGTTCAGCGGAGAGGCGCCGGAACATCTCCTTCTTGGTCGACAGCGGCTTGCGGGGTAGCTCTCTCCTGGCGAACTGCGGGAGGTCGTGCGGCAGGAGGCGGGACCAGACGGTGTCTGAGTTGGCGGCGGCGTGGAAGGCCCTGGACACAGCGGTGGCGCGGAAGGCGTCCGCCGGCGAGGTGAGCGAGATCACATGCACCAGGAGGTCCTCCGGCAGGCGCTCGATCCCGCAGGGGCTGGCGCGTCCATGGTGTAATGTGATGTGGAATTGTGAACTCCAATAGAGAGATGTATATATAGAAGGCAGCTGGAGCTTGGAGGGCATGGAGGCGCGCGCGACTTGCTAGCCGCTCGGAACCGTGCATGCTACGTAAATGAAATTAGGAGGATGGGGGGAAGCTGCTGTACCAAGAAACCACGCAGCCGTGCATGCTACGTAAATCCAGTTTACTAGCTAAGAGGTTGGAATGCTACGAATCCAATAGTGCGAACCCAGTTGGTATTCGAGATTCCTCACCTCGTCCAGTATGGAAAAAGCTATGGAATTTGAAAGCACCAGAATGATGAAAATTTTCCTGTGAAGATGTCTGCATGACACAATTCCCTGCCGTTGCGTGCTAGCTAATAGGCACGTATCACAGTCCGCTCAGTGCCCAATTTGCTCACGATTTGCAAAAGATATAGCACATCTCTTATTTAAATGCGATAGAGCACATGAGATTTGGAGGGGGCTCGGACTGCATGAAATAATAGCCAAAGTGGCAATACCAGGTCGATCGGGCGCTGAGATCATTGAGATATTCCTGTGCGATCCAGAACACAACACTAAATATATGGACCAGGTGGCCTTGCCTAAATTGATTGCGGTGGCATCATGGTATCTGTGGTGGCAAAAGAGAAGCATAACTCGGCAGGAACCAGTGCAAACTCCAACGCGGACGAGCCAGGCGATTCAATCTCTGTCTTTGAACTTCATACGGGCTGCATGTAAACCAACGACGATCCCGCGTCTTAAACACAGAAAAAAAAACACTACTGAATCAGTTGGCCCTGAATGTCGACCCTGCGTTTTCAGAGGATAATAACTCGGGGGCGTGCGTCGCCATTATCTGGGACAGCGGGGGCTTTTTTGTTGCGGCATCTACATCAAAACTTGAACATGTCGCGGATGTGTTATCGGCCAAAGCTGCAGCTCTAGTTGAAGGCTTAAAATTGGCTAATACAGTTGGGAGCAACTCCTTGTTGGTGCAAACGGATAGTCTGATTTTAGTGGAGGCTCTCCAACAAAACTCTGGGCACTCGATGGTGGCAGCCCCAATTCTTGAAGAATACCGTTTACTAATAGTTAATTTCGGAAAGGTCGTTATTAAGCATTGTAACCGCGAATCAAATATGGTGGCTCATGTGCTAGCGCAAAATGGAAGTGTTGATCCACCAAACTTGTGGTTGGACTCACCTTCAGTTTTTATTTCTGATTACTTAGCGGACGATGTAAACATTATTTAATTTTAATAAAGCTAGCCATGATGGCCTTTCTCTCAAAAAAGAAATGACGTTAAGGAGAAAATGCCTTAAAAAAGTATAGGTCAATTTTGCATACTCACTTGGCCCAGAGGAATTGCCACCGATGCACTTCCATGGCCCTTGACTGGTGCGAAGCACAGCTGGAATGACAGTTGATGCTCAATGGCATGGGCCTAGTATACCGTTCTACATTATCTTTCCCGTATAATCCAAAACTATTCGACGGAACTGCTTCGCATATTTACACCGACGAAGGATTACATTGCTTGATACCTACGGAAACTACTTTGAAGTTAAACTAGCAGACAAGAAACCATGGAGCTAACAAGTTGAGTCGGACGAGAAACGGGACAGGAAACCATGCATGGAGCGTCTGCCGGTGGAGCTCCTCGTGCAGGTGATCTCCCTCACGTCGCTGGCTGATGCGTTCCGCGCCGCCGCAGTCTCCCGGGCCTTCCGCATGGCCGCCGACTCCGATGACGTCTGGTCCCGCTTCCTGCCCCGCGACCTCCCGCGATTCGCAAAGAAGGAGCTCCCCCGCACGCTGCCGTCGACTAAGAAGGGGCTATTCCGACGCCTCGCCCACCAACCGGCCCTTCTCTCGGGCAAGTTCATCGTATCGTACGTGATAAGAACCGCAACACCGAAGCTACATACGGCTTCCTCTTCATTGCGATTTTGCAGGCCTTTGTTCCTTGATCGACAGTCTGATTAATTAATTGGGTCTTCTCTTGCAGCGCATGCAGCTGGACAAGGCCACCGGCGCCAAGTGCTTCGCGCTTTCGGTTAGCACGCTGCAGTTTACGCAGTTTGGGAGATGGGACGAATGGCGCTTGATCCATCTCGATTTTGATCACAACACAAGAGGCAAAAAGGTTTATTTTCATAGCCAATTCAAGTCTCCCCTAGCTAGCTTGCAATGCACGATTTTCCCTGATGAGTGATATATATTACTTGCTTTTATAAATCACATCCATAACACGGTAATCCACTCGTCTGACCAACCGAAATCACTAAAATTCAGTGAATTTCAGTGATTTCGGTTTGTGATTCGGCCAAAAGGCTGAAATATTCACTTGAAGTCAATTAGTAACTATCTGAATTTTTTGAAATTATTTTTGAAAATAAGTAAATTCATGTGTACTACTGAAATTGGTGAAATATTTTTTGCGAAAGGTAAATATTTCAATGACCGCTGAAATTAATGAAATTTAGTGAATTTCATCCAAATCTCAATGACAGTAGAACCATGCGTCTGACTCACTGCTGCATGCAGGTTCTCAAGAGCGGCTAACATCTCATATACCCGCAGCAGTATGGAAATCTGCGGCAACATACATGGTAACATGCTCTCCCCGAACTCAACCTACGCCGCTTACATTGTGTTCAAGCTAGCGGGCTATGAACTCGACGGGTGGGACCGGGACGTTCAACTCCTTCAGTTTGACGAGGGGGTAGTCGCCATCCGAGGACAAGAATCAACGCACCCAGTTAGCCTTGCCGGTTACACCGACGACGGGCATATCTTGCTTAAATCAACAAGGGAGAAAGAGACTCGAGTAGTTCCGGTTCTCGGAGAGGACGTCGCAATTGCTCGGAAAAGACCCGACGACTGGATGAAGGTTGAGTTAGCCGAGTTTTATCACGAAGTTGTTGGTATTGACCATGGCGAGGAAGTGTCGATGTGCTTGAGGGGGACAAAGCCGGGCACTATGAAAAGTGACTTTACTATCCGGAGCATTGAGGTTAGAGCTAAGCATTGAGGCAAACAAGCTTGTGTAGGTTTAATTTGAAGTATTGCTTGAATAAGCGTAATTTTTATATATCATTTGTTATTAGATGATATAATTTTTAGTTCCATTTCTATTTTTTACTATTTCAAAGCAGGTTACCACTATTATTGTCCATTACCTACATAATTTTTTTATTTCGTATATGTTTAAGTTTATAATATAATTGTACAAGTTCAGGGTTAAAGGTGTGTAATTGGGTAGTCACACTTTCTAAGACTGCACATTTTAAACATTAAGTTTATGGACTTCAGTGTTTGTAGTCGTCGCTAGGTGGTGTATAATTTGGATTTAATTTGTATTATTTTTTATGTTCGTTGTACTGCTATGATTAAAGATGAATAGATTGAAAGTTTCTCGCAAACCAAAGTATATGGACTTGTTTTTACGTAATCATTAGTTAGAGGGTACCTCTGTCAAATCCTTGCGGTTGCATCATCTGTGAACGGAAGGAAAAAATCTTCGGCTGAGCGCTGAGGCCGGGAGGGAAGGTGCTTGTTTTCTCGGTGTCACATCATCTAAGGCATAACAATAGTGGCGTCTTCAAATATGGGGAGGCCCGGACTTCGGGCGTGTCCACCACGTCAGATCGACACGCAAGACCCACCACAAAATGCATCATCCCCCCTCCCCCCACCCCCCGTGCGGCCCCAACCTTATCGGACGAGCCATTACCTTTCCTCTCTTCTCCCTCGTCCGCCCTGACCCTCCACTAGCTTCGCCGCCGCCTAACTCATCAGCATCGTTAGGACCGCCACAAACCTCCTCCCAGCCGTGTCGCCACTCCGAACACAGTCGCTGCCCCAGACACCATTGTCACCCCGGTACGTCCAACTCTTCTCGGACTGCACCTTGCCCTCTATGTATTTGAGAAATTGCATGAGTAGTCTCTTGTTATTTTTTTAAGAAAAACGATGAATTCGGATGTTTCGTCGGATGACACTAGTGCAAGTATATAGGCTAGATACCAGCAGCTTCCGCAAAAACCACAAAAGCTGTCGCTGACCTCATACTTGTGTCGTGCGAGAAATGTGCGTGCCACGAGTTTGCTAGAGCCCGGCAACCCTCTAGCCAGAACCAATTAGAGGCGTTTGGAAGATTCGTGTGCGCTGCAAATATAAGTAAGACCTGGCAGCGTGTGCGCGCACAGCTGGATAAGGATGGCAGTTTTGCTCATGGGTATGGGTATCCGTGGGTGTCCTACCCGAAAATATTGGATATAAGACTCTTTGAAAGATTTTATACCCATGGGTAATGGATACTCATGCCCACAAAGTATATGGGTAGGTCATGGGTGCGAAATTGCATCCATGGGTAATCCAATGGATACCTAGAAAAACTTAATAAATGAAAATAACTCCTATAACATCTGGGTCAAAATCAAACTCGTATGGCGCACAATCTGAAATCCCTTATTCCCTACACCAGCCATATCTCATAGGCCCGCAGCCAATAGCACACCAATCCTCCTACGTCCTATATGACTCCTCGAAACAATGAAATATTGATTCATCACTACCAGACTTGGTCCAACTCACGACCAAGTGATGCCCAGTTCCCATCACCGCCTCCCGTTGTATCAGAATTCCATAAAATGTTGCTTGTACTCCCTTTGCCGCATCCAAGAGGCCGCCCACCAGAGGAGGGTGCATCATTGCTAGACTACTTACCCAACATAACTTGAATTTTAGACTCATCTATCTACTTTTAAAAAAATACAAATGTTATATATTGTAACCTTTGGATACCCAGTGGGTATGGGTATGAGTATGGGTGTCAATTTGTGTCCATGTGTATTGAACTGGATGGGCATATAATTTTTTTTGGGTATGAGTTTGGGCAGAAGGGGGTTGTACTCACCCATACCTTACCATTGCCAACCCCTACAGCTGGAGCCACTCTAGTCTGGTACTCTAACCATTACTAGTGATCGTTGATCAACCTTAAAGTGCTTAGCCAAGTTTGATTGTCTGCTCTTTCTCTTACTTTTGTATTGCCTCATTTTCTTGCATCACGTAAGCTCTTCACCTCTTTGGTCTGATGAGCTGATTTTTCAATTCATAAAAGCTTGACGAAAGCGTTCTCCCCAGATAAAAAAAAACAAAGAAATAGAACATGCCATAGCTAGACAATTGTTAGTCTCCTAATCAATCTGGTCCACCTGCACTTGAAAAAAAAATCTGATCCAATCCCTAGCAGCAAGCTAGAGCTAGGAGTTTTTTTTTTGAGCATCAGTACAGACACAAGCGCTCATATACACGTGCATACACTCACCCTATGAGCCGGCATATCATCTTGAGATTTACAAAGTCACCGTAGGCGCCTCGTCGTCGACGGGAACGTCTCCTCCCACTGAAAGCGCATCGCCGGAAATCTTGAAATAAATCCAAGAATAATGCGAGCACCAGGATTTGAACCCTAGTGGGTTGGGGATACCACTGTCCACCTAACCAACTCAACCACAGGTTGATTCGCACTAGAGCTAGGAGTTGAAGTGTTGAACTATCGTGCCAAAAACCTGCCTTGTCTTAAGGCAGAAATTTGCCATGGAGCTGTCAGCTGTCGCGAAGAAGAAAAAACAGGTCGTGGCGAAAAGTCGGAGCTAATTGCATGTAATCATGGGCTGGGCCGTATCTTCTTGTGCCACTGCGATCAGTTTGGCTCAATCCTACAATCGAATCGCCTCCAACCCAACGAAGCAATTCGCAGCATCCTCCGATCTAGCAGCGTCCAACGTAACCAGATCGCCGCGAGCGAGCGACAGGTAGGGATCCATCCCTTCCTGGATGCTGACGGCAGCGAGATCTCGCGCCTGCCGGCGGAGCTCCTCGCGTCGATCGTCTCCCTCACGTCGCCGCCTGACGCGGGACGCTGTGCCGCCGTCTCCCGGGCCTTCCTCGCTGCGGCGGACTCCGACGCCGTCTGGTCCTGCTTCCTGCCCCGCTACCTCCCACAGCTCGCTAAAAGCGTGCTCCGCCGCGCGCCGCCGTCCGAGAACAAGAAGGGCTTGTTCCGACGCCTCTCCGACCAACCGGCGCTCCTCCCAGGCAAGCTCGTGGTACGTACAGATCCTATATGTATCATCCTCAACCCATTTACGTAGCAGAGGGCTAGCTGCTTCCTTCTTAGCTTGATTCAAATTCCAAAATTGGGTGATGGATCGATCCATCTACCGGCTTTCTTTCTTTGGTGCAGAGCATGCGGCTGGACAGGGCTACTGGCGCCAAGTGCTACATGCTTTCGGCAAGGGCGCTCAATATTTCGAAGGGCGAGACCCGATCATGCTGGGAATGGATCGACCTCTGTTATGATGAGATCCAAGGAAACACGAGGTTCAAAGTCGTTTCAATGGGTATTTGGGGAAAACCTATTTTAGTCACCACTAACCATATATACCCTCGTATTAATTTGCGGCAGCTTCCGTGAAGCAGCTCAACTTCGGGGAGTTTGGTCATTGGAAATCCGTGGCAAAATACATAGCAGAATGCTTTGCCGAAACTCCATGTATGCTGGTTACATGCTGTTCAAGCTAGCCGATGGGTACACCATGATGGATTTCCCGTTTCAAGAAGCATCCATTAGCTATGGAGGCACTAGCTCAAAACGGCAAGTTTGCCTCCAAGCCTACATGGAGGATGGGGATGACGGCATACCTCGCAAACATATTTTGAAGTCAAGTTGGGAAAGCCGACTGCCTCATAGCTATTGTCTCACAGATGACGTCATGGTTTCTTGGAAAAGGACCGATGACTGGATGGAGGTCGAGCTGGGCGAGTTCTACAATGGGGAATCCTGCGACGGTGAGGTGTCTGTGAGCCTAAAGGAGACTGAAGGAGGGGTTTTCAAAATTGGTCTTGTTGTGTGGTGTATCGAGATTAGAACTAAACAATGATGTTATTGAACATTGTTGGATTCAGAGCCGTCGTCGTACATTTCTTTACTTTATACCGAAACAATATGCATGGAAGAATAATCAATACAGTTATAGTACATAATTTGTCATGAATGGAGCAGCATTCACCAAAGTTACAGAAAAATCCTGGCTCTGGTGCTGCACACAATACCTGGTTCAGGTGCCTTCTCAACGAGAAATATTGTGCATGTGTGCTCGAAAAACTAGAGCTAGTTGCCAAGCCAAAAATAACCTATAGTTACTACAAGATCAAATCGTTGTAATTGGGACATGTTCAAACTGAAATCTATTGTTCACGACACATACTGAAAAGTATTATTCGATGTTTCTTACAAAATTTTTTTGATCAAAAGGGGTTTCCCCCCACCCCATTTTATTAAAACGGGGCACACAGCCCAAGCCGACAGTTTATAGTTCTCGGATCTAGCCTAGAGTAGCAGAGTCAGGATCGCTTAGAAGGTTTACATCTCGACGTAGCGAGCAATGGCTCAAACAGGCCAGCAGGGGAACTAAAGGCACAGAACTACTGAAAAGGAATCAGCCAGTGTGCGCCTTCAGTATGAAGCCTCCCAGCCTGTCTTCTAGCTTGCCTCCTCGTCCCTTGTCCAAGCTATGCGCAGCACTTCACCTCTTCGACGGTCCAGGAGCAGGAGACAACGTCGTAGAAGCACAGACTGATCTCCCCACATAGGATCTTCCATTGATGTAGCAGAGAGCACACCCTCCCCAGAATTGCCCTGGTGCTTGTCCACGGCACGCCCTGAAAACATAGATCATTACGCATAGTCCAAATGCTTCAAATAGTAGCAACACAAGCAATGCCAATCACACTTTTTTATTATTGGTATCCCAGAGGCCAAAGAGCTCCCCCATACTACCCGGTTTTTGAAATCCAAATATATCAGCAACATCTTTCCAAATGTTATTTGCAACCACAGAAACGAAGAACAAATGATTAACAGTTTCATTCTCACAACAGAAAAGACAAGTCACATCATTCACAGGTCTTCTCTTGCACAAATTGTCTCTGGTGAGGATTTTATTATGATAGGCTAACCATAAGAACGCCAAGTACCTATGTGGGACCAGAATTTTCCAAAAAATAAATTCCATATAAGGGTAGAAACCCCCACCCTAGTTAATCATCTCACAAAATGAGCTCACACTGTATGTCCCAGACGCTTCAAGCGTCCATACAAGGTGATCTTCCTCACTATATGGTTTCTTATTGGCAATCACTTGGATTAGAGCATCCCATCTAGCAAGGAAATCTTCATCAACACATCGGTTGAAGGAAAGTTTCAGGGTTTCCCCATCCCAAACCTGGAGACCTTACAGTTTTGTTGTTGACAAATCTCAAAGACGTCCCAAAATTGTGTCATAAGGGAGATATCTCCGACCCAATTTTCATGCCAAAAACTAATTTGCTTGTTGTTGCCTAAAGTCCACCTATAAAAAGGTCTTGCAGCAGCCAAAGCCCAAGTAAAACCCTTCCAGAAAGGTGAGCCTAAACCTTGTTTTGACCAGAGCAAATTGGGTTTATCAGTATTGTATTTGTGGTCAACTAACTTCACCCAGTCCCTATTATTGTTCTGGTAATATCTCTTAGCCCATGAGGCTAACAGTGTTGGAAATATGCCCTAGAGGCAATAATAAAAGTATTATTATTATATTTCTTTGTTCATGATAATAGTCTTTTATTCATGCTATAACTGTATTATCCGGAAATCGTAATACACGTGTGAATACATAGACCACAATATGTCCCTAGTGAGCCTCTAGTTGACTAGCTCGTTGTGATCAACAGATAGTCATGGTTTCCTGGCTATGGACATTGGATGTCGTTGATAACGGGATCACATCATTAGGAGAATGATGTGATGGACAAGACCCAATCCTAAGCATAGCACAAAGGTCGGTTAGTTCGTTTGCTAGAGCTTTTCCAATGTCAAGTATCTCTTCCTTAGACCATGAGATCGTGTAACTCCCGGATACCGTAGGAGTGCTTTGGGTGTACCAAACGTCACAACGTAACTGGGTGATTATAAAGGTGCACTACGGGTATCTCCGAAAGTGTCTGTTGGGTTGACACGGATCGAGACTGGGATTTGTCACTCCGTATGACGGAGAGGTATCTCTGGGCCCACTCGGTAATGCATCATCATAATGAGCTCAAGGTGACTAAGTGTTTGGTCACGGGATCATGCATTACGGTACGAGTAAAGTGACTTGCCGGTAACGAGACTGAACAAGGTATTGGGATACCGACGATCGAGTCTCGGGCAAGTAACGTACCGATTGACAAAGGGAATTGCATACGGGGTTTGATCGAATCCTCGACATCGTGGTTCATCCGATGAAAACATCGAGGAGCATGTGGGAGCCAACATGGGTATCCAGATCCCGCTGTTGGTTATTGACCGGAGAGTCTCGGTCATGTCTGCATGTCTCCCGAACCCGTAGGGTCTACACACTTAAGGTTCGGTGACGCTAGGGTTATCAGGAAGACAAGTATGTGATTACCGAATGTTGTTCGGAGTCCCGGATGAGATCCTGGACGTCACGAGGAGTTCCGGAATGGTCCGACGGTAAAGTTTTATATATGGGAAGTTGTTAAACGGACACCGGAAAGTTTCGGGGTCATACCGGTATTGTACCGGGACCACCGGAGAGGTTCCGGGGGTCCACCGGGAGGGACCACCCCTCCCGGGGGGCCACTTGGTCTGCGTAGGGATAGCGGCCAGCCCCTAGTGGGCTTGGCGCGCCCCCCCTTGGGCCCATGCGCCTAGGGTTGGGGGGGGGGGAACCCTAAAGGGGGCGCACCCCCCTTGCTTGGGGGGCAAGCCCCCCACCCTTTGGCCGCCGCCCCCCTCTAGGGTTTCCCCTAGAGGGCCGGCCCCCTTGCCCCTCTCCTCCTATATATAGAGGGGTGAGGGGAGGGCTGCTGGACACAACTCAAGGCGCAGCCCCTCCCCTCCCCAACACCTCTCCTCCTCCGTACGTGCTTGGCGAAGCCCTGTCGGAGTACTTCTGCACCAACTACACCACGCCGTCGTGCTGCCGTTGGAGCTGCCTTCCTCAACCTCTCCTTCCTCCTTGCTGGATCAAGACGGAGGAGACGTCGTCCGTCCCGTACGTGTGTTGAACGCGGAGGTGCTGTCCGTTCAGCACTTGGTCATCGGTGATCCGAATCACGACGGGTACGACTCCATCATCACCATCCCCTTGAACGCTTCCGCACTCGATCTACAAGTGGTATGTAGATGCAAACTCTTCCCCTTGACTCATTGCTTAGATGAACTCATAGATGGATCTTGGTGAAACCGTAGGAAAAATTTTAATTTTCTGCAACGTTCCCCAACAGTGGCATCATGAGCTAGGTCTATGCGTAGTTCTCTTTGCACGAGTAGAACACAATTTTGTTGTGGGCGTGGATCTTTTCAACTTGCTTGCCACTACTAGTCTTATCTTGCTTCAGCGGTATTGTGGGATGAAGCGGCCCGGACTAACCTTACACGTACGCTTACGTGAGACCGGTTCCACCGACTAACATGCACTAGTTGCATAAGGTGGCTGGCGGGTGTCTGTCTCTCCCACTTTAGTTGAAGTGGATTCGATGAAAAGGGTCCTTATGAAGGGTAAATAGAAGTTGACAAGATCACGTTGTGGTTATTCGTAGGTAAGAAAACGTTCTTGCTAGAACCCAATTGCAGCCACGTAAAAGATGCAACAACAATTAGAGGACGTCTAACTTGTTTTTGCAGCAATTGTCATGTGATGTGATATGGCCAGAAGTTGTGATGAATGATGAATGATATATTGTGACGTATGAGATCATGTTCTTGTAATAGGAATCACGACTTGCATGTCGATGAGTATGGCAACCGGCAGGAGCCATAGGAGTTGTCTTTATTTTTGTATGACCTGCGTGTCATTGAAGAATGCCATGTAAACTACTTTACTTTATTGCTAAACGCGTTAGTCATAGAAGTAGAAGTAGTCGTTGGCGTGACAACTTCATGAAGACACGATGATGGAGATCATGATGATGGAGATCATGGTGTCATGCCGGTGACAAGATGATCATGGAGCCCCGAAGATGAAGATCAAAGGAGCTATATGATATTGGCCATATCATGTCACTACTTTATATAATTGCATGTGATGTTTATTATGTTTTATGCATCTTGTTTACTTAGAACGACGGTAGTAAATAAGATGATCCCTTACAACAATTTCAAGAAGTGTTCTCCCCTAACTGTGCACCGTTGCTACAGTTCGTCGTTTCGAAGCACCACGTGATGATCGGGTGTGATAGATCCTTACGTTCACATACAACGGGTGTAAGACAGTTTTACACAGCAAAAAACACTTAGGGTTAACTTGACGAGCCTAGCATGTACAGACATGGCCTCGGAACACGGAGACCAAAAGGTCGAACACGAGTCGTATAGAAGATACGATCAACATGAGAATGTTCACCGACGATGACTAGTCCGTCTCACGTGATGATCGGACACGGCCTAGTCGACTCGGATCGTGTAACACTTATATGACTAGAGGGATGTCAAATCTTAGTGGGAGTTCATTCAATAATTTGATTAGATGAACTTAATTATCATGAACTTAGTCTAAAACCTTTTGCAAATATGTCTTGTAGATCAAATGGCCAACGCTCATGTCAACATGAACTTCAACGCGTTCCTAGAGAAAACCAAGCTGAAAGATGATGGCAGCAACTATACGGACTGGGTCCGGAACTTGAGGATCATCCTCATAGCTGCCAGGAAACAATATGTCCTAGAAGGACCGCTAGGTGACGCTCCCGTCCCAGAGAACCAAGACATTATGAATGCTTGGCAGTCTCGTGCTGATGATTACTCCCTCGTTCAGTGCGGCATGCTTTACAGCTTAGAACCGAGGCTCCAAAAGCGTTTTGAGCATCACGGAGCATATGAGATGTTCGAGGAGCTGAAACTAGTTTTCCAAGCTCACGCCCGGGTCGAGAGATATGACATCTCCGACAAGTTCTATAGTTGTAAGATGGAGGAAAATAGTTCTGTCAGTGAGCACATACTCAAGATGTCTGGGTTGCACAATCGTATGACCCAGCTGAATATTAACCTCCCTGATGAGGCAGTCATTGACAGAATCCTTCAATCGCTCCCACCAAGCTACAAGAGCTTTGTGATGAACTACAATATGCAGGGGATGGTAAAGACCATTCCTGAAGTATTTTCTATGCTGAAGTCAGCAGAGGTTGAAATCAAGAAAGAACATCAAGTGTTGATGGTCAATAAGACCACTAAGTTCAAGAAGGGCAAGGGTAAGAAGAACTTCAAGAAGGACGGCAAAGAGGTTGCCGCGCCCGGTAAGCCAGTTGCCGGGAAGAAGTCAAAGAATGGACCCAAGCCTGAGACTGAGTGCTTTTATTGCAAGGGGAAGGATCACTGGAAGCGGAACTGCCCCAAATACTTAGCGGATAAGAAGGCCAGCAACACTAAAGGTATATTCGATATACATGTAATTGATGTGTACCTTACCAGTACTCGTAGTAACTCCTGGGTATTTGATACCGGTGCCGTTGCTCATATTTGTAACTCACAGCAGGAGCTACGGAATAAGCGGAGACTGGCGAAGGACGAGGTGACGATGCGCGTCGGGAACGGTTCCAAGGTTGATGTGATCGCCGTCGGCACGCTACCTCTACATTTACCTACGGGATTAGTTATAAACCTTAATAATTGTTATTTTGTGCCAAGTTTGAGCATGAACATTGTATCTGGATCTCGTTTAATACGAGATGGCTACTCATTTAAGTCCGAGAATAATGGTTGTTTTATTTATATGAGAGATATGTTCTATGGTCATGCTCCAATGGTCAATGGTTTATTCTTAATGAATCTCGAACGTAGTGTTACACATATTCATAGCGTAAATACCAAAAGATGTAAAGTTGATAACGATAGTCCCACATACTTGTGGCACTGCCGCCTTGGTCACATTGGTGTCAAGCGCATGAAGAAGCTCCATGCTGATGGACTTTTAGAGTCTCTTGATTATGAATCGTTTGACACATGCGAACCATGCCTCATGGGTAAGATGACCAAGACTCCGTTCTCCGGAACAATGGAGCGAGCAACCAACTTGTTGGAAATCATACATACCAATGTGTGCGGTCCAATGAGTGTTGAGGCTCGCGGAGGATATCGTTATGTTCTCACTCTCACAGATGACTTGAGTAGATATGGGTATGTCTACTTGATGAAACACAAGTCTGAGATCTTTGAAAAGTTCAAGGAATTTCAGAATGAAGTAGTGAATCAACATGACCGAAAGATAAAATTCCTACGATCAGATCGTGGAGGAGAATACTTAAGTCACGAATTTGGTACACACTTAAGGAAATGTGGAATCGTTTCACAACTCACGCCGCCTGGAACACCTCAGCGTAACGGTGTGTCCGAACGTCGTAATCGCACTCTATTGGATATGGTGCGGTCTATGATGTCTCTTACCGATTTACCGCTATCATTTTGGGGATACGCTCTAGAGACAGCTACATTCACTTTAAATAAGGCACCGTCTAAATCCGTTGAGACGACACCGTATGAATTATGGTTTGGGAAAAAACCTAAGCTGTCGTTTCTGAAAGTTTGGGGATGCGATGCTTATGTCAAGAAACTTCAACCTGAGAAGCTCGAACCCAAGTCGGAAAAATGCGTCTTCATAGGATACCCTAAGGAAACCATTGGGTATACCTTCTACTTAAGATCCGAGGGCAAGATCTTTGTCACCAAGAACAGATCCTTTCTGGAAAAAGAGTTTCTCTCGAAAGAAGTAAGTGGGAGGAAAGTAGAACTCGATGAAGTACTACCTCTTGAGCGGGACAGTAGTGCAGCTCAGGAAGATATTCCTGTGATGCCTACACCAACTGAAGAGGAAAATAATGATGATGATCAAGGTACTTCGGATCAAGTTGCTACTGAACTTCGTAGGTCCACAAGGACACGTTCCGCACCAGAGTGGTACGGCAACCCTGTCCTGGAAATCATGTTGTTAGACAACGGTGAACCTTCGAACTATGAAGAAGCGATGGCGGGCTCAGATTCCAACAAATGGCTAGAAGCCATGAAATCCGAGATAGAATCCATGTATGAAAACAAAGTACGGACTTTGACTGACTTGCCCGATGATCGGCGAGCGATAGAAAACAAATGGATCTTCAAGAAGAAGACGGACGCGGATGGTAATGTCACCATCTATAAAGCTCGACTTGTCGCTAAGGGTTATCGGCAAGTTCAAGGGATTGACTACGATGAGACTTTCTCTCCCGTAGCGAAGCTTAAGTCCGTCCGAATCATGTTAGCAATTGCCGCATACTATGATTATGAGATATGGCAGATGGACGTCAAAACGGCATTCCTTAACGGGCATCTTAAGGAAGAACTGTATATGATACAGCCGGAGGGTTTTGTCGATCCTAAGAATGCTAACAAAGTATGCAAACTCCAGCGATCCATTTATGGGCTGGTGCAAGCATCTCGGAGTTGGAACATTCGCTTTGATGAAATGATCAAAGCATTTGGGTTTATGCAGACTTATGGAGAAGCCTGCATTTACAAGAAAGTGAGTGGGAGCTCTGTAGCATTTCTCATATTATATGTAGATGACATACTTTTGATGGGAAATGATATAGAATTCTTGGACAGCATTAAGGCCTACTTGAATAAGTGTTTTTCAATGAAGGACCTTGGAGAAGCTGCTTATATATTAGGCATCAAGATCTATAGAAATAGATCGAGACGCCTCATAGGTCTTTCACAAAGCATATACCTTGATAAGATTTTGAAGAAGTTCAAAATGGATCAGTCTAAGAAGGGGTTCTTGCCTGTATTGCAAGGTGTGAGATTGAGCTCGGCTCAATGCCCGACCACGGCAAAAGATAAAGAAGAGATGAGCGTCATCCCCTATGCTTCAGCCATAGGATCTATTATGTATGCCATGCTGTGTACCAGACCTGATGTAAACCTTGCCGTAAGTTTGGTAGGAAGATACCAAAGTAATCCCGGCAAGGAACACTAGACAGCGGTCAAGAATATCCTGAAGTACTTGAAAAGGACAAAGGACATGTTTCTCGTTTATGGAGGTGACGAAGAGCTCGTCGTAAAGGGTTACGTCGATGCTAGCTTCGACACAGATCTGGATGACTCTAAGTCACAAACCGGATACGTGTATATGTTGAATGGTGGAGCAGTAAGCTGGTGCAGCTGCAAGCAGAGCGTCGTGGCGGGATCTACATGTGAAGCGGAGTACATGGCAGCCTCGGAGGCAGCGCGTGAAGCTATTTGGGTGAAGGAGTTCATCACCGACCTAGGAGTCATACCCAATGCGTTGGGGCCGATCAAACTTTTCTGTGACAATACTGGAGCTATTGCCCTTGCGAAGGAGCCCATATTTCACAAGAAGACCAGGCACATCAAGCGTCGTTTCAACTCCATCCGTGAAAATGTTCAAGATGGAGACATAGAAATTTGCAAAGTACATACGGATCTGAATGTCGCAGATCCGTTGACTAAACCTCTCTCGCGAGCAAAACATGATCAACACCAGAACTCTATGGGTGTTCGATTCATCACAATGTAACTAGATTATTGACTCTAGTGCAAGTGAGAGACTGTTGGAAATATGCCCTAGAGGCAATAATAAAAGTATTATTATTATATTTCTTTGTTCATGATAATAGTCTTTATTCATGCTATCACTGTATTATCCGGAAATCGTAATACACGTGTGAATACATAGACCACAATATGTCCCTAGTGAGCCTCTAGTTGACTAGCTCGTTGTGATCAACAGATAGTCATGGTTTCCTGGCTATGGACAATGGATGTCGTTGATAACGGGATCACATCATTAGGAGAATGATGTGATGGACAAGACCCAATCCTAAGCATAACACAAAGGTCGGTTAGTTCGTTTGCTAGAGCTTTTCCAATGTCAAGTATCTCTTCCTTAGACCATGAGATTGTGTAACTCCCGGATACCGTAGGAGTGCTTTGGGTGTACCAAACTTCACAACGTAACTGGGTGATTATAAAGGTGCACTACAGGTATCTCCGAAAGTGTCTGTTGGGTTGACACGGATCGAGACTGGGATTTGTCACTCCGTATGACAGAGAGGTATCTCTGGGCCCACTCGGTAATGCACCATCATAATGAGCTCAAGGTGACTAAGTGTTTGGTCACGGGATCATGCATTACGGTACGAGTAAAGTGACTTTCCGGTAACGAGACTGAACAAGGTATTGGGATACCGACGATCGGGTCTCGAGCAAGTAACGTACCGATTGACAAAGGGAATTGCATACGGGGTTTGATCGAATCCTCGACATCGTGGTTCATTCGATGACAACATCGAGGAGCATGTGGGAGCCAACATGGGTATCCAGATCCCGCTGTTGGTTATTGACCGGAGAGTCTCAGTCATGTGTGCATGTCTCCCGAACCCGTAGGGTCTACACACTTAAGGTTCGGTGACGCTAGGGTTATCAAGAAGACAAGTATGTGATTACCTAATGTTGTTCGGAGTCCCGGATGAGATCCTGGACGTCACGAGGAGTTCCGGAATGGTCCGAGGGTAATGTTTTATATATGGGAAGTTGTTAAACGGACACCGGAAAGTTTCGGGGTCATACCGGTATTGTACCGGGACCACCGGGAGGGACCACCCCTCCCGGGGGGCCACTTGGGCTGCGTAGGGATAGCGGCCAGCCCCTAGTGGGCTTGGCGCGCCCCCCCCTTGGGCCCATGCGCCTAGGGTTGGGGGGGGGGGGAAACCCTAAAGGGGGCGCACCCCCCTTGCTTGGGGGGCAAGCCCCCCACCCTTTGGCCGCCGCCCCCCTCTAGGGTTTCCCCTAGAGGGCCGGCCCCCTTGCCCCTCTCCTCCTATATATAGAGGGGTGAGGGGAGGGCTGCTGGACAGAACTCAAGGCGCAGCCCCTCCCCTCCCCAACACCTCTCCTCCTCCGTACGTGCTTGGCGAAGCCCTGTTGGAGTACTTCTGCACCAACTACACCACGCCGTCGTGCTGCCGTTGGAGCTGCCTTCCTCAACCTCTCCTTCCTCCTTGCTGGATCAAGACGGAGGAGACGTCGTCCGTCCCGTACGTGTGTTGAACGCGGAGGTGCTGTCCGTTCAGCACTTGGTCATCGGTGATCCGAATCACGACGAGTACGACTCCATCATCACCATCCCCTTGAACGCTTCCGCACTCGATCTACAAGTGGTATGTAGATGCAAACTCTTCCCCTTGACTCGTTGCTTAGATGAACTCATAGATAGATCTTGGTGAAACCGTAGGAAAAATTTTAATTTTCTGCAACGTTCCCCAACAAACAGTGCCATATTAAACTCCCTCAAGTTTGGGACACCAAGGCCACCAAACTCCTTCTTTCGGGATATCATCCCCAAGTTAGCTAGGTGATATTTATGATTTTCATCAAGGTTATGAAGGAAATATGCCCTAGAGGCAATAATAAAGTTGTTATTTATATTTTCTTATATCATGATAAATGTTTATTATTTATGCTAGAATTGTATTAACCGGGAACTTAGTACATGTGTGAATACATAGACAAACAGAGTGTCCCTAGTATGCCTCTACTTGACTAGCTCGTTAATTAAAGATGGTTAAGTTTCCTAGCCATAGACATGTGTTGTCGTTTGATGAACGGGATCACATCATTAGAGAATGATGTGATGGACTAGACCCATCCGTTAGCTTAGCAGTATGATCGTTTAGTTTATTGCTATTGCTTTCTTCATGACTTATACATGTTCCTATGACTATGAGATTATGCAACTCCCGAATACCGGAGGAACACTTAGTGTCCTATCAAACGTCACAACGTAACTGGGTGAATATAAAGAAGCTCTACAGGTGTCTCCAATGTTATTTGTTGAGTTGGCATAGATCGAGATTAGGATTTGTCACCCGTGTATCGGAGAGGTATCTCTGGGCCCTCTCGGTAATGCACATCATTATGAGCCTTGCAAGCAATGTGACTAATGAGTTAGTCACGGGATGATGCATTACGGAACGAGTAAAGTGACTCGCCGGTAAGGAGATTGAACTAGGTATGATGATACCGACGATTGAATCTCGGGCAAGTAACATACCGATGACAAAGGGAACAACATATGTTATTGTGCGGTTTGACCGATAAAGATCTTCCTAGAATATGTAGGAACCAATATGAGCATCCAGGTTCTGCTATTGGTTATTGACCGGAGATGTGTCTCGGTCATGTTTACATAGTTCTCAAACCCGTAGGGTCCGCACGCTTAACGTTCGATGATGATTTGTATTATGAGTTATGTGATTTGATGTTATCAACCGGGACCAAAGACCCTCCTGCCTGAGCTTGCCGCGGCGGTCACCTGGAACACCATCTGTCTCGGTTCGTAAGCGAACCGGGACTAAAGGTGTTGAGCTTTAGTCCCGACCCTTTAGTTCCAGTTTCAGAACCGGGACAAATGGACCTCTGGAACCGGGACAAATGGGCCTTTTTCTACTAGTGTTATTTTTCTCGTAAGGAAAGCCTGATTTTGCTTTTACTTTAAAGATGCCAGGAGAAGTCTGTCATGAAGCTTGTGGTTGGTGCTGAAAGCGATAAAATACTCGGTGGAGCCATGTGTGGACCAGATGCAGCGGAAATTATGCAGATAAGCATTTATGGAGTTCTTGTGTTCATTTCTTTTAAATGATCCCTTTTTCGGTTAATCATTCGTGGTATTCTATACTCGAGCCTCTAAAAATGCAGGGCATTGCTGTTGCACTCAAGGCTGGAGCTACCAAAGCGATATATATTTGACAACACCGTAAGTCGAAAGGGATTTCCTTCACATTACAACAGAGGCCCAGATTTTGGTGTCTTTTCAGGTTCTAATTATGGTACCCGTTGGCTGGCTTTGCAGGTCGGGATCCACCCTTCTGCCGCAGAAGAGTTTGTGATGATGCGGACCTTGACCAACCGCGTGAGCCCGCCATCCAAGCCAAAGACAAACTTGTAAGCGATGATACCTGGGAACTCTAGATGTACATTAGGTTTTTTTTGTTGTTGTTGAGAGAGATAGATGTACATTAGTTTGGTGGCCCATTGCTTGGCATTTGACCTTGTGTATTTTGATAGAAATAAGGTTTGTGTGGAACAGTCTGTACAGAAAATCGTGGGATTGCCATGATTTCCGATCTAAATAAGCCCTTGGAGTTGAAATATTTTCCCATTTAGCCTGCGTGCGTCCTTGAATAGTATCGCCTGCTCAAGTGCCTTCAAATTTACTGGGAGATGCTTCCCAAAGAAAAAAGGAGTTGCTTTTTTTAGGAGAGAAGGAAAGAGGAGTTGCTTTTTTTTACTAGTAAGCTTGCACGTGCAATGCACGTCTCAAGTGCAATCAAAACATTTGTTTAATACTCCTATTTACATAGGTTTCCACTTAATAGTGTTTGTTCTGGTAGAAGAAAACCAAATCTCATCTGCAAATGAAGAAGTTGCAAATAGATTAAAGATGAATGTGTTATGTAACATTGTAGCTTATACCAATAAATCAATTATTAGCTATTTTTGTGTTCTTATTATCCATGTGCTTCTACCCTTGATGCCTATTAGACTTCGGCCTAGATCCATGAATGCACTCACAAAGATTTTGTATTATAAATCCCCTACTCATTTTTTTATCTATATCCATGAACGTATTCATACAGATCTTTATATTATAAGTTCTGTTGTCGAAATAGACAAATCTGTATGGCTCGGACTTATCTCCACAAATAGACATGTCTTGCAATTGCAATCTCCACCTGTAATTCATGTTGAACACTCTTATCTCTTCGTTTTTGTGTTTGGAGATTTTAGTTCATAAGCTAAGTTCAGTAGAAGGAGATATAACCATTTAGCTATAAATCAGTGCACTTCTCGACCCTTATAAATCAGTGAGCTTTGAAGCAGATGAGTTACCTTGGAATTCCTACATTTGAGAGAGAGAAAAAAATAGGAGTAAGACTGAGCTGAGGGGATGCTTCTTTTAAGTAACTGAGCAAGGCAGATGGTGAAGCATGTAGATACTGAATAAGACAGAGCAATATGGAATGTGGGCATTTTTGGAGGCAAGGGAAGCAATAGCATCAATCAGTGCAGAGAATACAGATTGTTCGATGAACTTTGCCTCCTTTGACGTCTCTCCTACTTCAGTTTTAGCGAAGTGCTCACTTCCAGCAAGGTCAACCAACCACATGTGGCTTTTACTACTTTACCCAGTCACCAAATGCTCACTCCTGACAGTCACCAAGCCACAAGTTCCATAGTGAAGGTTTTTCTCTATTCAAGTTCACCCATATGCAAAGGTGCATACATTGAGTCATTGATCTCACGACGGCAAGATCTTATCAAATACAACCTGTGAACAAAACAATTAGAATACGGCCAATTAAATTAAAAACCCTCTAACAATAGAAGCATATCAAAAATATATTCAGCAAAGAATGCATATGCTTATTATCATACTGAATGACTCTCCTATTCAAAATTTTAATATGTCAGGGTGTCTAGAAGCAAATACAAATTGAAAAATTATCATGAATGTGGTATCGATACAATTCAGTTTGTAAGAACCTTTTGAAAATCCAAATTTTGATGCTCCATGTTATTTTATAGGGAAGAAATTGCCTGAGATTTTGGGACAAAAGTTAGATCAAAGAGCGGTGCTGACGGCCAGCTCCCGTGAGCTGCTCAACCTAGGTTGTTTGCTCAAAGATGCAAATGCAGATAGAGGCTATAGAGAGAGATGGGGTGCAGAAGCAAGGCTATTGTGTGAATATAGTGTACATGTTAGACTGAGAAAATATTTTTCAAAATAGCCACTTACCAAATCACCATCTAATGTTGACAACAAGTAAGCATCTGCAGCAGCTATCCCTTCATGCATTTATCTATTTGTAAGGACAAAACATGGATTGGATCATGGGTTTTGCAAAGTGAAATTCTAGCAAATCTGCAATCAGTATATACATATAAGTAAGAAATCAATGAAATTAACACTTCTAAAACATAAGAATAATGGTAGACATATAGGAACACATTTTAACATCTCGTACAAGCCTGTTGATTTATAAAGAATGATTAGTCGAGTATGTGTTGTTCTAAACAGTTATATTGTGTTGAGTGGTATTTTTTTTTACAGAAGAAAAGGACAATGTACGTCCGCCTACTCCTCCCTGGGGATCTACCAGCTCCACCAGATGCTCTTGCGCTGGCTGGTAAGCACGTCCCTGCTCTCACTGATCATCCTCACAATCTTCCTCTGCACCCATATCATCGACACGAGCATGTTGCGCTGAGTGTTGTCTTTCTTCGGTTTGATCTCCTGCACAGGGAAAGAATACCACAACTGATCAGTGTACACCAAGCCAGCATTCAAAAAACAAAATGAAATAAAGAACTTATCCAACAACTCCAGTGCATGCTGGCATACATACCCTGAGCTTTTGAAGTCATGCTTATATGAAGCCTCCTCCCTCCTCCGTCCCCAATTTTGCCATGAGGCCAATGATCCATCAAGCCGCCTCACTGTAATCAGAAGCAGTACTTTTAGTTGCAAGAGAAGAAGTATCTACAACATAGGAAAGGAAGAATTGAACTTTATCAAAATAATAACAAGGAAGGCAACAAACAAAAGATATGGTTAAAAGCCAAATATGTCCAAGTAGGCAGCTCTGTCCTCTATGAAAAAACAAGTCAGACCTGGATATATCCAATTTTAATATATCTAAGAGCCAAACAGACAAAATGAAACATCATTTTTTCCTTGTTACTATCAACGCTGCATATTCATACATTTTCCACCGTCATGTAGGCATCACTAATACGTAACACATGAGAGAGGATGATCCTCGAATCCGATCTGATCACCAACTGTAAAAAATAAATGACCAGATAAGCATCGCATTCATACAATTAATCCATCAAACTTTAATTAGTACGTAGGAGACATGTGGTCACCACAATCTTAGCATATACATGCGCAGATAAGTTATAAAAAGTTTCTTGTTATGTTATGTTAAATCAAGGAAACCAGAAAGAAACATTTCTGGATGAAGTAATCTACTACCACTATAAAAGAAAGAGAGGGCGGAGAATCAGATCATCCTATCCATCGAAACCTGCAATCTGATGGTCTACATCCCTCCAGCATACTAAACGTGTTTTACGCTTTAATTACCCACCATGCCATCTACTACCACTATAAAAGAAAGAGAGGGGCAGATCCAAACAATCTAACCCATTCATTTACGAGATCTAATGGCTCCTAATTCTCCCGTGTTTAACGCTACAAGCCACGCATTAACCCAATAACTGATCCATCGATCGCTAATTAAGCCAGGCGTTCGAAAAAGAAAAGAAAAACTGCTAACGCAGGCACGCACGCCCCCTCCTGCTCCTCCTCCTCCCGTCGGCCTCCACAGCACGGCCCACGCACGCGTGCGTTTCGCAGCCCCCGTCCTCCCGCGACCCGCGCGGTTCGCCGCCGCCCCGCCGTACTCCGTGCCCCACGTGGTTCGCCGCCGCCCCGCCGCGCATGGTTCACCCCCGCCGCCGCCCCAGTTGCCGCGCGCGGTACGCCCCCGCCGCCGCCCCCGTTTCCGCGAGCGTGAGCAGACGAGCAGGCCCCCCGCTGGTCCTCCTCTGCTGCCCCCACCTCAGATGCACACTTCTCTGGAAGTGCAGGCAGCCAGCAGCGAAGGCGATCTGCTAGGCATTTCATCTCCAACCTCACGCAGTAGGCACTACCGCTCGATTCCATCATCAAGGTCAGCAACATCGTCGTCGTGCTTCAGTGAGTATCAATGGAGCTTCTCCACGGTGATGGTGTGGAAGGCGCGGATGCCCTGTCCGTTGGGCTCGGTTCGGGCGTCATTGACATGTAAGTAAACCGTCCTCCGGGACAGTTTGTTTTCCTACCCTTCAAGTGTTCCAGGAATTACCTCACAGGGAGGAGGTTATTTGTATTGCAGGTATGAGATGAGGAAACGTAGAAGGGAAGGTGATTTCTGCGGGAGGAGAAAGAGGCGATCCGGCTAACAAGTCGTATATTTGGGGTAGTGTGTAGGATCTTCACAGTTTCAAATACGGCTATTCCTGGCACCGCTATCTCTTGCGTGAATGTCCTCTTGGTTTCAATGTCGGTGCCTACATCAATGTTCTACCATGATGTTATCAGGTATTGCCCATTGGCTGGTTATGAACTACTATATCTGTTAGTAAATAGATGGCATATTAGATAGCGGGCAGTCTAAGTTTGGCTCATGACATACAAAAGAGCATTCAGATTGTTTCCTTTAGAAAAGAGGTCATTCAAATTTGTTAGGTAAAACTGTATCATCATTTTTTTCATGAAAATAATAGTTTTCTAATACCAGAATTTTTTGTCGTAATATTACTAACTCTGGGATCCTCTTTGTGTATTTGATTGGTCTCTGGTTAGATTCTGGGAGGCAAAATTTTGGTCTCTGTTAGATAGATAATTTACTACAGCGAATGTGTAGAGATTAGATGGTACTCACACAAGAACAAGTAGAAATACTTTCAATGCTCATTTGATCTACTTTTTTGCCTTATAATTAACATGTTTCCTTTTTCTGATATTTTTGTTCTTCAGTTTAAGCTCCTACCATGGTCAGTCATAAAGCATCAATATTTAGCTACAACATCTGTTGATGTTTGCAGCCAAACCAAGATTAAATTATGAACAACTGATATTTATAGCGAAGGTATGGTCAAAGATTGTATTCTTGATCCGAGGAACCGATGAGGGCGGATGGCTGAAAACTCTGGATTGAATCCATGTTTTTTTACTGGAGTTTTAATCCACTCGATGGATAAACTAAGTGCATACGTGTATATATTATATATGCATTCTTTTAAATGGTAATTTTGATATTTATTTTTCCAAACTAAGCTTGTATTTTTCTAGAAACGATAAAGTTCTTCATAAACCCATTGAAACATTCTCCAACAAAGCTCGTGAGGAGCATATGAGTTCCCTTTTAATACAGAGGCTCGAACTTATTGTATTCTGAATACATTTCCATCTATTCATTTTTCCCATATAAACACACAGTTGTGCACCATGCTGCATCATTCAACTATTCTTTACTAGTAAGCTTGCACGTGCAATGCACGTCTCAAGTGCAATCAAAACATTTGTTTAATACTCCTATTTACATAGGTTTCCACTTAATAGTGTTTGTTCTGGTAGAAGAAAACCAAATCTCATCTGCAAATGAAGAAGTTGCAATAGATTAAAGATGAATGTGTTATGTAACATTGTAGCTTATACCAATAAATCAATTATTAGCTATTTTGTGTTCTTATTATCCATGTGCTTCTACCCTTGATGCCTATTAGACTTCGGCCTAGATCCATGAATGCACTCACAAAGATTTTGTATTATAAATTCCCTAATCATTTTTTTATCAATATCCATGAACGTATTCATAGAGATCTTTATATTATAAGTTCTGTTGTCAAAATAGACAAATCTGTATAGCTCGAACTTATCTCCACAAACAGACATGTCTTGAAATTGCAATCTCCACCTGTAATTCATGTTGAACACTCTTATCTCTTCGTTTTTGTGTTTGGAGATTTTAGTTCATAAGCTAAGTTCAGTAGAAGGAGATATAACCATTTAGCTATAAATCAGTGCACTTCTCGACCCTTATAAATCAGTGAGCTTTGAAGCAGATGAGTTAGCTTGGAATTCCTACATTTGAGAGAGAGAAAAAATGGGAGTAAGACTGAGCTGAGGGGATGCTTCTTTTAAGTAACTGAGCAAGGCAGATGGTGAAGCATGTAGATACTGAATAAGACAGAGCAATATGGAATGTGGGCATTTTTGGAGGCAAGGGAAGCAATAGCATCAATCAGTGCAGACAATACAGATTGTTCGATGAACTTTGCCTCCTTTGACGTCTCTCCTACTTCAGTTTTAGCGAAGTGCTCACTTCCAGCAAGGTCAACCAACCACATGTGGCTTTTACTACTTTACCCAGTCACCAAATGCTCACTCCTGACAGTCACCAAGCCACAAGTTCCACAGTGAAGGTTTTTCTCTATTCAAGTTCACCCATATGCAAAGGTGCATACATTGAGTCATTGATCTCACGACGGCAAGATCTTAGCAAATACAAACTGTGAACAAAATAATTAGAATACGACCAATTAAATTAAAAACCCTCTAACAATAGAAGCATGTCAAAAATATATTCAGCAAAGGGAGGTCTTACTCTAACCGAAAAATGCACTGAATGTGGGAATACGAGGTCTTACTCTAACCGAAAAATCCTTCACTCCCACCTGCTTTACAAGGGTTTCATGCCACACTATAATGTTTGGACGAGGCACGGAGAAATAGGGGTTATGATGGAAGACGGCGAAGAAGAAGAGTACGATGACAACTATGTGCCCCCTGAATACGGTGATGCTGCAACGGGGGGAGCTGGTGAAGATCAAGAGGAACCAGACGATGTGCCCAATGATGCTGCCACGGGTGAAGCTGCTGAAGATCAAGAGGAACCAGACGATGTGCCCGATGATGATGATCTCCGCCGGATCATTGTCGATGCTAGGACGCAATGCATTAGTCAAAAGGAGAAGCTGAAGTTCGATCGCATGTTAGTGGATCACAAAAAAGGGTTATACCCCAATTGCGAAGATGACAACACAAAGCTCGGTACCGTACTGGAATTGCTGTAATGGAAGGCAGAGAATGCTGTGGCTGACAAAGGATTTGAGAACCTACTGAAAATATTGAAGAAGAAGCTTCCAAAGGATAACGAATTGCCCGACAGTACATACGCAGCAAAGAAGGTCGTATGCCCTCTAGGATTGGAGGTGGAGAAGATACATGCATGCCCTAGTGACCGCATCCTCTACCGCGGTGCATACAAGGATCTGAACGCATGCCCGGTATGCGGTGCATTGCGGTATAAGATCAGACGAGATGACCCTGGTGATGTTGACGGCGAGCCCCCCGGGAAGAGGGTTCCTGCGAAGGTGATGTGGTATGCTCCTATAATACCACGGTTGAAACGTCTGTTCAAAAACGAAGAGCATGCCAAGTTGATGCGATGGCACAGTGAGAACCGAAAAAAAGATGGGA
The DNA here is from genome assembly GCF_018294505.1 of Triticum aestivum. Taxonomy (NCBI): domain Eukaryota; kingdom Viridiplantae; phylum Streptophyta; class Magnoliopsida; order Poales; family Poaceae; genus Triticum; species Triticum aestivum. Next base: position 604,977,300 of record NC_057809.1, read on the forward strand.
AGTTGAGACAGCCGCTGACGGGTCGCAGTGGAGAAAAATCGAGAGAAAGTACTGGGATAAGTTTGCAAAGGACCCAAGGAATGTATGGTTTGCTTTAAGCGCGGATGGCATTAATCCTTTCGAGGAGCAGAGCAGCAATCACAGCACCTGGCCCGTGACTCTATGTATGTATAACCTTCCTTCTTGGATGTGCATGAAGCGGAAGTTCATTATGATGCCAGTTCTCATCCAAGGCCCTAAGCAACCCGGCAACGACATTGATGTGTACCTAAGGCCATTAGTTGAAGAACTTTTACAGCTTTGGAATGGAAACGGTGTACGTACGTGGGATGAGCACAGACATGAGGAATTTAACCATAAAGCATTGCTGTTCGTGACCATCAACGATTGGCCCGCTCTCAGTAACCTTTCAGGACAGACAAACAAAGGATACCACGCATGCACGCACTGTTTAGATGACACTGAAAGTATATACTTGGGCAAATGCAGGAAGAATGTGTACCTGGGCCATCGTCGATTTCTTCCGACCAACCATCAATGTCGAAAGAAAGGCAAGCATTTCAAAGGCGAGGCAGATCACCGGAAGAAGCCCGCCATGCGCACCGGTGATCACGTGCTTACTATGGTCAATGATTTACACTACGTAATCTTTGGAAAGGGTCCCGGTGGACTAGCTGTTCCGAATGACGCTGAGGGACACGCACCCATGTGGAAGAAGAAATCTATATTTTGGGACCTACCCTACTGGAAAGACCTAGAGGTCCGCTCCTCAATCGACGTGATGCACGTGACGAAGAACCTTTGCGTGAACCTGCTAGGCTTCTTGGGCGTGTATGGGAAGACAAAAGATACACCTGAGGCACAGGAGGACCTACAACGTTTGCACGAAAAAGACGGCATGCCTCCGAAGCAGTATAAAGGTCCTGCCAGCTACGCTCTTACGAAAGAAGAGAAAGAAATCTTCTTTGAATGCCTGCTCAGTATGAAGGTCACGACTGGCTTCTCGTCGAATATAAAGGGAATAATAAATATGCTAGAGAAAAAGTTTCAGAACCTAAAGTCTCGTGACTGCCACGTGATTATGATGCAACTGCTTCCGGTTGCATTGAGGGGGCTTCTACCGGAAAACGTCCGATTAGCCATTGTGAAGCTATGTGCATTCCTCAATGCAATCTCTCAGAAGGTGATCGATCCAGAAATCGTACCAAGGCTAAGGAGTGATGTGGCGCAATGTCTTGTCAGTTTCGAGCTGGTGTTCCCACCATCCTTCTTCAATATCATGACGCACGTCCTAGTTCATCTAGTCGACGGGATTGTCATCCTGGGGCCCGTATTTCTACACAATATGTTCCCCTTTGAGAGGTTCATGGGAGTCCTAAAGAAATATGTCCGTAACCGCGCTAGGCCAGAAGGAAGCATCTCCATGGGCCATCAAACATAGGATGTTATCGGGTTTTGTGTTGACTTCATTCCTGGCCTTAACAAGATAGGTCTCCCTAAATCGCGGTATGAGGGGAGACTAACTGGAAAAGGCACTCTTGGAAGAGACTCAATAATATGCAGGGACGGATATTCTTGGTCTCAAGCACACTACACAGTTCTACAGAACTCTACCTTGGTGACCCCGTATGTCGATGAACACAAGAACAGTCTGCGCTCCAAACACCCGGAGCAGTGCGACGACTGGATTACATGTGAACACATCAGGACTTTCAGCAGTTGGTTGGAAACACGTCTCAGAGGTGACAACACTATTTGTGATGAGTTGTACTTGTTGTCCAGGGGACCATCTTTGACTATATTGACTTACAAAGGATACGAGGTAAATGGGAATACATTTTACACGATCGCCCAAGATCAAAAGAGCACCAACCAAAACACCGGTGTCCGCTTTGATGCAGCAACCGAGAGCGGAAAGGATACATATTATGGTTACATAGTGGACATATGGGAACTTGACTACGGACATGATTTTAAAGTCCCTTTGTTTAAGTGCAAATGGGTCAATCTGTCAGGAGGCGGGGTACAGGTAGACCCACAGTACGGAATGACAACAGTGGACCTGAAAAATCTTGGGTACACTGACGAACCGTTCGTCATAGCCAATGATGTGGCACAGGTTATCTATGTGAAGGACATGTCTACCAGACCGAGAAAAAGAAAAGATAAGGAAGCGAATACATCATACGATGAGCCAAAGCGCCACATAGTTCTTTCAGGAAAAAGGGACATCCTGGGAGTGGACGGCAAGACAGACATGTCTGAAGATTATGAAAAGTTTCATGAAATTCCTCCCTTCAATGTCAAGGCTGACCCAAGCATCCTGATAAACAATGAAGATTATCCATGGTTACGGCGCAATAAGCAAATGACACAAGTGAAGAAAAAGTGAAGACTTTCTCCCGCAACTATTATGATGATACCATGCCAAATTTGTAACAGACGAACATGCTACCATTGTTCGTTTTGTACATGCACATGCTATGTGGGTGAAATTATGATACCATCCCAACTTTCAACTTTTTCAGAGTTCATTTGAAATGCTTTCATGTCTTATGGTTCAAGGTTTTATGTGTTGAGGCAAATGGATCAATATGTCAGGAGGCGGGGTACAGGTAGACCCACAGTACGGTATGACAACAGTGGATCTAAACAATCTTGGGTACACAGACGAACCATTCATCCTAGCCAATGATGTGGCGCAGTTATTGTCCGAAACCTTGATACTTCGAAAGTGATTGTCCATTTTGTACACGAAGTGCATCAAGTTTTTGTCGTAACCCTCTCTACTTTTTGGAACATGCTATGTGGGTGAAATGATGATACCATGCCAACTTTCAACCTTTTCAGAGTTCATTTTTAAATGCTTTCCAATTTCAAAGTCATTTAGCTCAAAGAATGAATTAATAGCAAACAGAATGAACTACAAAACTTTTATGAAAATAAAAACAATCAATTAAAATATTATGTTATGATCAACTAAAATAAAACTATAATATTCTTCAATAGCAAAAAGAATATAATTTTTGTGCCCTAAAATCAAACTATAAGTATTTAATTGTAAGTATAAATAAAAAATAAATAGCAAAAAAGAAAAAAAATCTATTTTTATAGTAAAGTTATTCATAAACTAGTGATTCATACAAATTTTAAAAAATACAAATTTAAACTATTCAAAATTTTAAAACTAATGGCACTAACAGAAAGTTTATAATTTTTGTGACCTAAAATCAAAAAGAAATCACTAAAAAACTATAAGTATTTAGTTGTAAGTATAAATAAAAAATAAATAGAAAAAAAATTCTATTTTTATAGTAAAGTTATTCATAAACTAGTGATTCACACAAATTTTTAAAAATTCAAATTTAAACTATTCAAAATTTAAAACTAATGGCACTAACACAAAGTTTATAATTTTTGTGACCTAAAAGCAAAAGGAAATCACTAAAAAACTGTAAGTATTTAGTTTTAAGTAGAAATAAAAAAAATAAAAAACTAAAAAAATGTAGAAATAAAAAAGAAAAAACCAAAAAAATGCCACCTACTGGGCCTCCACGGCCTGAATACAACTAGAAACCTTACATGGGCCAGGATTCAGGACCGCAGAAGGCCCAATAGGCCCACAGGCAGTAGCAAGTTTAGGCCCGAAAGCCTGCATTAGAGAGGAGCTCGAATGGGGAGGCACACCAGCGCTTATAAACAAGTGCCGGCGCCCTTCAGCTAGCGATGTGGGACTAAACTTTTGGGCGCGGGGCAGCACAAGGCCATTGGTCCCGGTTGGTGGCACCAACCGGGACTAAAGGGGGCATTGGTCACGGTTCGTGGCACCAACCGGGACCAATGCCCCCCTTTAGTCCCGGTTGGTGCCACCAACCGGGACCAAAGGCCGCCGCTTCCCGCCCTTTGGGCTGCTGAAAATTGGCCTTTGGTCCCGGTTCATGGCACCAACTGGGACCAAAGGGGGGCATTGGTCACGGTTCGTGCCACGAACCAGGACCATTGCTCTGGATATATATGGTAGCACTTGTGAAAATTTCGCCAACCGCTCCCATTCGCCCCCGACGCCCCCAGGCCGTTCATCGTCGTCGTCGCCGCCCCGATCGAGCCCGTCGTCGCCCGCTACCCGTCGCCGTCGCCCCGCGCCGCCGCAGGCCTTGTCCCCGTCACTGCTTGCGCCGTCGCCGGCCTCCTCCTTGTCGCTGCGTGCGCCATCTCCGGCCCCCTCCCCGTCGCCCCGCGCCGCGTCGCCGGCCTCCCCCGCGTCGTCGCCCCTGCCCCGCCCGTCACCGTCGCCCCTGCCCCGCCCTTCGTAGTCGCCCCGCCCCGCCCGTCGCCGTCGCCCTGCCCCGCCCGTCACCGTCGCCGCGGCCCGCACGTCACCGTCGCCGTCGCCCTGCCCGTTGGTTCGGCCGGCGCCCCTCCCCTGTTTTTTTATATATTATATATGCTTGTGTATATTGCCTCTTTGTGTATATTATGCATATATGTATTGTGTATATTGCTTCTTTTCAGATTTTTTTTCATATATATGTTTGTATTTTGTATTTTTCTTCTTTATAAAAATGTATATATGCAAAAGTTAGGTTTAAATATTTAGAAAAGGATTATCTATATATGTTCTCTGATTTAGTACATTTTAGGTTACTTTCATTTTTAGAAAAGTTTTATATATTTAGGAGAGGAAAAAGGAAAATAAGAAGAGGAAAAAGGAGAAGAAGAGGAGAGGAAGAAAAGGAAGAGGAGAAGAAGAAAGGAATAGAGGAGAAGAAGAAAAAATAGAAAAAAATTTTCTATTTTTTCTTCTTCTCCTCTATTCCTTTCTTCTTCTCCTCTTTTTTTCTTCTTTTTTTTCTTCGATCTTCTCCCCCTCCCGATAGGAAAGTTTTATATAGAAAGTTACAATTTTAGAAAAGTTTTATATATGAAAAAGTTACAATTTTAGAAAAAGAAGGATAGGAAAGAAGAAAATAAGAAGAGGAAAGAAAGAAGAAGAGGAGAGGAAAAGAAGAGGAGAAATAAATAAGAAGAAGAAAAAAGAAGAAAAAGAAGAGGAGAAGAAGAAAGGAATAGTGGAGAAGAAGAGAATATATTCTATTTTCTCTTCTTCTCCACTATTCCTTTCTTCTTCTACTCTTTTTTTTCTTCTTTTTTTCTTCGATCTTCTCCTCTAGCTATTCCTTTCTTCTTCTCCTCTATTTTCTTCTTCTTCTTCTTCTTCTTCTTCTTCTTCTTCTTCTTCTTCTTCTTCTTCTTCTTCTTAATTTTTATCGGGAACGAGGGTGTCGAGGATCGCCGAGGGGTCGAGGGTCGGGAACTAGGGTAGAGGGTAGAGGGTCGTTAAGGGGTCAAGGGTCGAGGGTTTCAGGGTCGAGGGTTCGAGGGTTCTATAGGGTCGAGGGTCGAGGGTTCCAGCAGGGTCGTCTAGGGGTCGAGGGTTCCAGGGTCGTCGAGGGTTCGAGGGGTCGAGGATCGCCGAGGGGTCGAGAGAGGTTTCCTAGTGTCAAAGTATTGAAGAAATCCATGCCTTCATCATTAGCCGGAAGTAACCAGGGCATTTTGGTACGAAGTTCTGCAAAGTTGTTCTGGAATGGAGTCCCGGATAGAATAATCCGCCTTTTGGTACGAATTCAGCAAAGGCCTTCCAAATAGCGATATTCGGAAGGCTCTTGCTGAACTTTGTACCAAAAAGCGAATTATCCTATCTGGGACTCCGTTCCAGAACAACTTTGAAGAGCTTCGTACCATCATGCACATGTTACTTTCGCCTAATGATGAAGACATGGTTTTGTTGAATCCTTTGACACTACGCAACCTCCCGACCCCTCGGCGATCCTCTCGAACATGAGAGGAAGAAGAGGATAAAAAAAGAAGAGGAAGAAGAAAAAAAGAGGAGAAGAAAGAATAGAGGAGTTCTTCTCCTCTATTCTTTCTTCTCCTCTTTTTTTTCTTCTTCTTCCTGTTTTTTTATCGGGAACGAGGGTCGTCGAGGGACATAGATGTAGTGTCGTCGTTGTCGATATATACCCCCTCCCGGTAGCTTGCTATGATTAGGTAGCTAGTTCTACGTTTGGCACTAATATATCCATCTTTCATGTTTGAATAATAATTGCCATGCTGTAAATATTTGTAGAAACTATGGTCACCGCCCGAGACGAAGCAAAAGAAGCATTGTTGAGGGACATAATTGCAGAAGGAAGTGATGCCGTCTCGTTGTTTCTCAATGACACCGATGGTCTGGAAGGAGAGGGTGAACAAGCTGGCTACGGTGACCTAATGCCGGTGCAAGAAGAAGAACATGAGGACGGCTCCGGTGACCCAATGCCGGTGCAAGAAGGAGACCATGATGACGGCTCCGGTGACCGAACCGAGTCCGTCCAGGTATATATATTAGTTAAGCCTGTGCTGACTAGCTGATTGATGCATTCATTGTTTTGGTATGTACACATATTAATTAAGTCTTTGTTCTTTTTTCTAGCCCTCCAGATCGAGCACAACTTCGGTAAAGAGACGAGGCCCGAAGAAAAAGTTGAGCTCGGATGAAAAGTTAGAGATCATAGCAATCGCGCCCGATGGCCAACCGATTGAACCCCTCTGGACAAAGAGCGCATTTGTTGCTCAGTGCGGGGTTCTGGTTAGGGACAAGATCCCGATAAGCATCCAGCAATGGTTTAAGCCGGCTACAGAAGACCCTGAGGTGTCTTATGTCAATGATATGTAGAAAAATGATCTTTGGACTGAGCTGAAGTCAAATTTCACCCTACCCCCAGAGGATGATCCGGAGAAGCCAGTTAAAGAGCAATTAATCAAGTCTTTTGCTCTTAAGAGGATGGCAGTGAAGGAAATATGCCCTAGAGGCAATAATAAAGTTATTATTTATTTCCTTATATCATGATAAATGTTTATTATTCATGCTAGAATTGTATTAACCGGAAACATAATACATGTGTGAATACATAGACAAACTTAGTCTCACTAGTATGCCTCTACTTGACTAGCTCGTTAATCAAAGATGGTTATGTTTCCTAACCATGAACAAAGTGTTGTTATTTGATTAACGAGGTCACATCATTAGTTGAATGATCTGATTGACATGACCCATTCCATTAGCTTAGCACCCGATCGTTTAGTATGTTGCTATTGCTTTCTTCATGACTTAATATGTTCCTATGACTATGAGATTATGCAACTCCCGTTTACCGGAGGAACACTTTGTGTGCTACCAAACGTCACAACGTAACTGGGTGATTATAAAGGAGCTCTACAGGTGTATCCAAAGGTAGATGTTGGGTTGGCATATTTCGAGATTAGGATTTGTCACTCCGATTGTCGGAGAGGTATCTCTGGGCCCTCTCGGTAATGCACATCACATAAGCCTTGCAAGCATTGCAGCCAATGAGTTAGTTGCGAGATGATGTATTACGGAACGAGTAAAGAGACTTGCCGGTAACGAGATTGAACTAGGTATTGGATACCGACGATCGAATCTCGGGCAAGTAACATACCGATGACAAAGGGAACAACGTATATTGTTATGCGGTCTGACCGATAAAGATCTTCGTAGAATATGTAGGAGCCAATATGGGCATCCAGGTCCTGCTATTGGTTATTGACCGGAGATGTGTCTCAGTCATGTCTGCATTATTCTCGAACCGTAGGGTCCGCACGCTTAACGTTACGATGACAGTTATTATGAGTTTATGAATTTTGATGTACCGAAGTTAGTTCGGAGTCTCGGATGTGATCACGGACATGACGAGGAGTCTCAAAATGGTCGAGACATAAAGATTGATATATTGGAAGCCTATGTTTGGATATCGGAAGTGTTCCGGGTGAAATCGGTATTTTACAGGAGTACCGGGAGGTTACCGGAACCCCCCCCCCCCCGGGAGCTGAATGGGCCTTAATGGGCTTTAGTGGAAAGGAGAAGGGGCAGCCCAAGATGGGCCGCGCGCCTCCACCCTCCCCTAGTCCTATTAGGACAAGGAGAGGTGGACAGCCCCCCTCTCTTTCTTTCCCCCTCAGTGAATCCTACTCCAACTAGGATTGGGGGGAGGAATCCTACTCCGAGAGGGAGTAGGACTCCCTTGGCGCGCCCTCCTTGGCCGGCCAGCCCCCCTCCCCTTGGCTCCTTTATATACAGAGGCAGGGGCACCCCTAGACACACAAGTTGATCCACGTGATCGTTCCTTAGCCGTGTGCGGTGCCCCCTGCCACCATATTCCACCTCGATCATATTGTTGGAGTGCTTAGGCGAAGCCCTACGTCGGTAGAACATCATCATCGTCACCACGCCATTGTGCTAACGGAACTCATCCCCGAAGCTTTGCTGGATCGGAGCCCGGGGAGCGTCATCGAGCTGTACGTGTGCTAAGAACTCGGAGGTGCCGGAGTAACGGTGCTTGGATCGGTCGGATTGGGAAGACGTACGACTTCTTCCTCTATGATGCGTCAACGCTTCCGCAGTCGGTCTGCGTGGGTACGTAGACAACACTCTCCCCTCTCGTTGCTATGCATTACCATGATCTTGCGTGTGCATAGGAAATTTTTTGAAATTACTATGTTCCCAAACAGTGGTATCAGAGCAAGGTTTTATGGTTTGATGTTATATGCACGAGTAGAACACAAGTGAGTTGTGGGCGATATAAGTCATACTGCCTACCAGCATGTCATACTTTGGTTCGACGGTATTGTTGGACGAGACGACCCGGACCAACATTACGCGTACGCTTACGCGAGACCGGTTCCCCCGACGTGCTTTGCACATAGGTGGCTTGCGGGCGACTGTCTCTCCAACTTTAGTTGAACCGAGTGTGACTACGCCTGGTCCTTGCAAAGGTTAAAACGGAGTCTATTTGACAAAATATCGTTGTGGTTTTGATGCGTAGGTAAGATTGGTTCTTGCTTAAGCCCGTAGCAGCCACGTAAAACTTGCAACAAAAAATTAGAGGACGTCTAACTTGTTTTTGCAGGGCATGTTGTGATGTGATATAGTCAAGGCATGATGATGAATTTTATTGTGTGAGATGATCATGTTTTGTAACCAAGTTATCGGCAACTGGCAGGAGCCATATGGTTGTCGCTTTATTGTATGCAATGCAATTGCGATGTAATGCTTTACTTTATCACTAAGCGGTAGCGATAGTCGTGGAAGCATAAGATTGGCGAGACGACAACGATGCTACGATGGAGATCAAGGTGTCGCGCCGGTGAAAATGGTGATCATGACGGTGCTTCGGAGATGGAGATCACAAGCACAAGATGATGATGGCCATATCATATCACTTATATTGATTTCATGTGATGTTTATCTTTTTATGCATCTTATCTTGCTTTGATTGAAGGTAGCATTATAAGATGATCTCTCACTAAATTATCAAGAAGTGTTCTCCCTGAGTATGCACCGTTGCCAAAGTTCGTCGTGCCCAGACACCACGTGATGATCGGGTGTGATAGGCTCTACGTCCATCTACAACGGGTGCAAGCCAGTTTTTGCACACGCAGAATACTCAGGTTAAACTTGACGAGCCTAGCATATGCAGATATGGCCTCGGAACACGGAGACCGAAAGGTCGAGCGTGAATCATATAGTAGATATGATCAACATAAAACGATGTTCACCATTGAAAACTACTCCATCTCACATGATGATCGGTTATGGTTTAGTTGATTTGGATCACGTGATCACTTAGAGGATTAGAGGGATATCTATCTAAGTGGGAGTTCTTATGTAACTTGATTAATTGAACTTAAACTTATCATGAACTTAGTACCTGATAGTATCTTGCTTGTTTATGTTGATTGTAGATAGATGGCTCGTGCTGTTGTTCCGTTGAATTTTAATGCGTTCCTTGAGAAAGCAAAGTTGAAAGATGATGGTAGCAATTACACGGACTGGGTCCGTAACTTGAGGATTATCCTCATTGCTGCTCAGAAGAATTACATCCTGGAAGCACCGCTGGGTGCCAGGCCTGCTGCTGGAGCAACACCAGATGTTATGAACGTCTGGCAGAGCAAAGCTGATGACTACTCGATAGTTCAGTGTGCCATGCTTTACGGCTTAGAATCGGGACTTCAATGACGTTTTGAACGTCATGGAGCATATGAGATGTTCCAGGAGTTGAAGTTAATATTTCAAGCAAATGCCCGGATTGAGAGATATGAAGTCTCCAATAAGTTCTATAGCCGCAAGATGGAGGAGAACAGTTCTGTCAGTGAGCATATACTCAAAATGTCTGGGTATAATAATCACTTGATTCAGATGGGAGTTAATCTTCCAGATGATTGCGTCATTGACAGAATTCTCCAATCACTGCCACCAAGCTACAAGAGCTTCGTGATGAACTATAATATGCAAGGGATGAACAAGACTATTCACGAGCTCTTCGCAATGCTGAAAGCTGCGGAGGTAGAAATCAAGAAGGAGCATCAAGTGTTGATGGTTAACAAGGCCACTAGTTTCAAGAAAAAGGGCAAAGGGAAGAAGAAGGGGAACTTCAAAAAGAACGGCAAGCAAGTTGCTGCTCAGGAGAAGAAACCCAAGTCAGGACCTAAGCCTGAAACTGAGTGCTTCTACTGCAAGCAAACTGGTCACTGGAAGCGGAACTGTCCCAAGTATTTGGCAGATAAGAAGGATGGCAAGGTGAACAAAGGTATATGTCATATACATGTTATTGGTGTGTACCTTACTAGAGCTCGCAGTAGCACCTGGGTATTTGATACTAGTTCTGTTGCTAATATTTGCAACTCGAAACAGGGACTACGGATTAAGCGAACACTGGCGAAGGACGAGGTGACGATGCGCGTGCGAAACGGTTCCAAAGTCGATGTGATCGCGATCGGCACGCTACCTCTACATCTACCTTCGGGATTAATATTAGACCTAAATAATTGTTATTTGGTGCCAGCGTTGAGCATGAACATTATATCTGGATCTTGTTTGATGCGAGACGGTTATTCATTTAAATCAGAGAATAATGGTTGTTCTATTTATATGAGTAATATCTTTTATGTTCATGCACCTTTGAGGAGTGGTCTATTTTTGATGAATCTCGATAGTAGTAACACACATATTCATAATGTTGAAGCCAAAAGATGCAGAGTTGATAATGACAGTGCAACTTATTTGTGGCACTGCCGTTTAGGTCATATCGGTATAAAGCGCATGAAGAAACTCCATACTGATGGACTTTTGGAACCACTTGATTATGAATCACTTGGTACTTGCGAACCGTGCCTCATGGGCAAGATGACTAAAACACCGTTCTCCGGTACTATGGAGAGAGCAACAGATTTGTTGGAGATCATACATACAGATGTATGTGGTCCGATGAATATTGAGCCTCGTGGCGGATATCGTTATTTTCTCACCTTCACAGATGATTTAAGCAGATATGGGTATATCTACTTAATGAAACATAAGTCTGAAACATTTGAAAAGTTCAAAGAATTTCAGAGTGAAGTTGAAAATCATCGTAACAAGAAAATAAAGTTTCTACTATCTGATCATGGAGGAGAATATTTGAGTTACAAGTTTGGTGTACATTTGAAAAATTGTTGAATAGTTTCGCAACTCACGCCACCCGGAACACCACAGCGTAATGGTGTGTCCGAACGTCGTAATCGTACTTTATTAGATATGGTGCGATCTATGATGTCTCTTACAGATTTACCGCTATCGTTTTGGGGTTATGCTTTAGAGACGGCCGCATTCACGTTAAATAGGGCACCATCAAAATCCGTTGAGACGACGCCTTATGAACTGTGGTTTGGCAAGAAACCAAAGTTGTCGTTTCTTAAAGTTTGGGGCTGCGATGCTTATGTGAAAAAGCTTCAACCTGATAAGCTCGAACCCAAATCGGAGAAATGTGTCTTCATAGGATACCCAAAGGAGACTGTTGGGTACACCTTCTATCACAGATCCGAAGGCAAGTTATTTGTTGCTAAGAATGGATCCTTTCTAGAGAAGGAGTTTCTCTTGAAAGAAGTGAGTGGGAGGAAAGTAGAACTTGACGAGGTAACTGTACCTGCTCCCTTATTGGAAAGTAGTACATCACAGAAAACTGTTTCTGCGACACCTATACCAATTAGTGAGGAAGCTAATGATGATGATCATGAAACTTCAGGACAAGATACTACTGAACCTCGTAGATCAACCAGAGCGAGATCCGCACCAGAGTGGTACGGTAATCCTGTTCTGGAAATCATGCTGCTAGATCATGATGAACCTACGAACTATGAAGAAGCGATGGTGAGCCCAGATTCCACAAAATGGCTTGAAGCCATGAAATCTGAGATGGGATCCATGTATGAGAACAAAGTATAGACTTTGGTTGACTTGCCCGATGATCGGCAAGCAATTGAAAATAAATGGATCTTCAAGAAGAAGACTGACGCTGATGGTAATGTTACTGTTTACAAAGCTCGACTTGTCGCAAAAGGTTTTCGACAAGTTCAAGGGGTTGACTACGATGAGACCTTCTCACCCGTAGCGATGCTTAAGTCTGTCCGAATCATGTTAGCAATTGCCGCATTTTATGATTATGAAATTTGGCAGATGGATGTCAAAACTGCATTCCTGAATGGATTTCTGGAAGAAGAGTTGTATATGATGCAACCAGAAGGTTTTGTCGATCCAGAGGGAGCTAACAAAGTGTGCAAGCTCCAGCGATCCATTTATGGACTGGTGCAAGCCTCTCGGAGTTGGAATAAACGCTTTGATAGTGTGATCAAAGCATTTGGTTTTATACAGACTTTCGGTGAAGCCTGTATTTACAAGAAAGTGAGTGGGAGCTCTGTAGCATTTCTGATATTATATGTGGATGACATATTACTGATTGGAAATGATATAGAATTTCTGGATAGCATAAAGGGATACTTGAACAAGAGTTTTTCAATGAAAGACCTCGGTGAAGCTGCTTACATATTAGGCATAAAGATCTATAGAGATAGATCAAGACGCTTAATTGGACTTTCACAAAGCACATACCTTGACAAGATTTTGAAGAAGTTCAAAATGGATCAAGCGAAGAAAGGGTTCTTGCCTGTGTTACAAGGTGTGAAGTTGAGTCAGACTCAATGCCCGACCACTGCAGAAGATAGAGAGAAAATGAAAGATGTTCCCTATGCTTCAGCCATAGGCTCTATCATGTATGCAATGCTGTGTACCAGACCTGATGTGTGCCTTGCTATAAGTTTGGCAGGGAGGTACCAAAGTAATCCAGGAGTGGATCACTGGACAGCGGTCAAGAACATCCTGAAATACCTAAAAAGGACTAAGGATATGTTGCTCGTATATGGAGGTGACAAAGAGTTCACCGTAAAAGGTTACGTTGATGCAAGCTTTGACACTGATCCGGACGATTCTAAATCGCAAACCGGATACGTGTTTACATTAAACGGTGGAGCTGTCAGTTGGTGCAGTTCTAAACAAAACGTCGTAGCGGGATCTACATGTGAAGCGGAGTACATAGCTGCTTCAGAAGCAGCGAACGAAGGAGTCTGGATGAAGGAGTTCATATCCGATCTAGGTGTCATACCTAGTGCATCGGGTCCAATGAAAATCTTTTGTGACAATACTGGTGCAATTTCCTTGGCAAAGGAATCCAGATTTCACAAGAGGACCAAGCACATCAAGAGATGCTTCAATTCCATCCGGGATCTAGTCCAGGTGGGAGACATAGAGATTTGCAAGATACATACAGATCTGAATGTTGCAGACCCATTGACTAAGCCTCTTCCACGAGCAAAACATGATCAGCACCAAGGCTCCATGGGTGTTAGAATCATTACTGTGTAATCTAGATTATTGACTCTAGTGCAAGTGGGAGACTGAAGGAAATATGCCCTAGAGGCAATAATAAAGTTATTATTTATTTCCTTATATCATGATAAATGTTTATTATTCATGCTAGAATTGTATTAACCGGAAACATAATACATGTGTGAATACATAGACAAACTTAGTGTCACTAGTATGCCTCTACTTGACTAGCTCTTTAATCAAAGATGGTTATGTTTCCTAACCATGAACAAAGTGTTGTTATTTGATTAACGAGGTCACATCATTAGTTGAATGATCTGCTTGACATGACCCATTCCATTAGCTTAGCACCCGATCGTTTAGTATGTTGCTATTGCTTTCTTCATGACTTAATATGTTCCTATGACTATGAGATTATGCAACTCCCGTTTACCGGAGGAACACTTTGTGTGCTACCAAACGTCACAACGTAACTGGGTGATTATAAAGGAGCTCTACAGGTGTATCCAAAGGTAGATGTTGGGTTGGCGTATTTCGAGATTAGGATTTGTCACTCCGATTGTCGGAGAGGTATCTCTGGGCCCTCTCGGTAATGCACATCACATAAGCCTTGCAAGCATTGCAGCCAATGAGTTAGTTGCGAGATGATGTATTACGGAACGAGTAAAGAGACTTGCCGGTAATGAGATTGAACTAGGTATTGGATATCGACGATCGAATCTCGGGCAAGTAACATACCGATGACAAAGGGAACAACGTATGTTGTTATGCGGTCTGACCGATAAAGATCTTCGTAGAATATGTAGGAGCCAATATGGGCATCCAGGTCCCGCTATTGGTTATTGATCGGAGATGTGTCTCAGTCATGTCTGCATTATTCCCGAACCGTAGGGTCCGCACGCTTAACGTTACGATGACAGTTATTATGAGTTTATGAATTTTGATGTACCGAAGTTAGTTCGGAGTCTCGGATGTGATCACGGACATGACGAGGAGTCTCAAAATGGTCGAGACATAAAGATTGATATATTGGAAGCCTATGTTTGGATATCGGAAGTGTTCCGGGTGAAATCGGTATTTTACAGGAGTACCAGGAGGTTACCGGAACCCCCCCCCCCCGGAGCTGTATGGGCCTTAATGGGCTTTAGTGGAAAGGAGAAGGGGCAGCCCAAGATGGGCCGCCCGCCTCCACCCTCCCCTAGTCCTATTAGGACAAGGAGAGGTGGCCGGCCCCCCTCTCTCTCTTTCCCCCTCAACGAATCCTACTCCAACTAGGATTGGGGGGAGGAATCCTACTCCCAGAGGGAGTAGGACTCCCTTGGCGCACCCTCCTTGGCCGGACGGCCCCCCTCCCCTTGGCTCCTTTATATACGGAGGCAGGGGGCACCCCTAGACACACAAGTTGATCCACGTGATCGTTCCTTAGCCGTGTGCGGTGCCCCCTGCCACCATATTCCACCTCGATCATATCGTTGGAGTGCTTAGGCGAAGCCCTGTGTCGGTAGAACATCATCATCATCACCACGCCGTTGTGCTGACGGAACTCATCCCCGAAGCTTTGCTGGATCGGAGCCCGGGGAGCGTCATCGAGCTGTACGTGTGCTAAGAACTCGGAGGTGCCGGAGTAACGGTGCTTGGATCGGTCGGATCGGGAAGACGTACGACTTCTTCCTCTATGTTGCATCAACGCTTCCGCAGTCGGTCTGCGTGGGTACGTAGACAACACTCTCCCCTCTTGTTGCTATGCATCACCATGATCTTGCGTGTGCATAGGAATTTTTTTGAAATTACTACGTTCCCCAACAGGCAGATCTATTCAGGAGGTGGAAGAAAGAGCTGAATAGGTTTGTCTATAAAAAAGAGACACCCGAATTCAAGGGCAGATATGAGAAGATCAGAGATCACTGGCCCGCATTTGTGGCCCACAAGACATCGGAAAAGAGTAAGAAGATGTCGGCAACAAACAAGCAAAATGCTGCGAAGAAGATGCTTCACCATCGCACGGGGTCAGGTGGCTACCTCGTAGCCCGGCCTAAGTGGGCCAAGACTAAGAATGATCTGGTTGCTAAAGGGATCGAACCAGAGACAATTAGCTGGCCAGACCGTTGCCGGACTTGGTCCTTTGGGGCTGGCGGAACCTTGGACACTGTAACAGGGAAGTGCATTTGGACGAACGATCAAATGGACATACCAGTCAGGAAGCTTAAGCAGTATATCAAAGTAGCGCAGCAAGGGAAGTTCTTTCCAGACAGAGAGAACGACGAGCTCACAATGGCCCTCGGGAATCCTAAGCACCCTGGACGGACACGAGGCACGCCAGGCTCCATTCCGTGGAAGGTTGGGTTTCTGGCGCAGGCGGTTACAAATCCCATGAGAGGAGGAAAAAAGTGCAGCAGACCCAAATGCAGGCGCTGCAAGCAAGGGTAGACGCGATAGAGGAACGAGAAGCAAATCGCAGTAAACGTACTGCCGAAGCTTCCCCGAAGCTACCCCGCCATCTCAGCGCAGAAGCAGCGTGGCTTCCGCCGAGCTGCTTCAACCGGAGCATGCCTTGACGGCTCCTGCCAGCTATCCCGTGGATGCTATAACGGAGTCTCAAAATTGCCACCTTATGACGCAATGGATGAATTTGAAGGTCAAGGCGGCTGTTGGCTCTGTTTATCCTACTGGACCCGGTGCAACTTTTCACTGCCGGCCGATTCCAGAAGGATATGCTAGGGTGATGGTGGATGAAATAACGGAGGGATTTGAGGACCTCCAGCTTGACCACCCTACCGGTGAAGGGGAGACTCGGCTGGGGTCTGCTCTGAAGACTCCATGCCTATGGCGGAAGGAGCTCATCAACCTTCCGAACTGGACGCCTCCGCCTCCTCCTCCTCCTCCGGCAAGTCAAGGCACTCCGCCTCCTCTACCGCCTCCTCCTCTGGCGAGTGACGATCAAGGCCCTCGGCCGGATCCTTCTCCGGCGCGTGGCGGCACTCCGCCTCCTTCTCCGCCTGCGCCGACGCGCCCGAGCAGCCAGCCTCCTCCTTCTCCGCCTCGTCAGCAAGGGAGGAAGAGAGCTGCTGCCGCTCCAGCTGCTCCGGCGCGTCGTAGTCCTTCTCCTCCGCCTCTTAAGCAAGTAAAGAAGACAACCGCTCCATCTGCTCGGTCGGCGTCTAGCAGTACAACCAGAGGCGGGAGGACATACAGATTCGGTCCTTCTCTGAAGACTCCAGAGAAGTTACCATACGAGAGGACCCCGGAGGAGAACGCGAAGATCGCGCGAACCGAAGTGGATGACTGGTTTCAAGGGTTGAAAGCAAAGAGACATCCACCTCCGGAGGAGAAGGTAGATCCGGTGAAAGTGAAGCGCACTCTGGCTGCCCTGGCAAAACCACCCAAGTCTCCGCCGAAAGGCAACTATGAGCGCATTATTGCAAAGACATGGGCCGAAGCGGAGCGATCGAGAAGTACAGTCAGTGATCAAAGGCTGAAAGAACGACGAGCAGCTGGGAAACAAATTGCCCAGCTCGGCGAACAAGCGAAGCAATCGTGCCCCCCGCTCAAGGTGCCTAGCGACATCGTCGACCCGAGGATGGTGCCCGGTTATTGCAATGTTGACGATTACCTGCCTGATGATGTACATTATGATCCCATGGAGGTGCAGATACACAGATACGAGTACGGGAAGCCTCTCGTCAAAGATGAAAAATCTTTAACAACGATGATGCGAAGATTACATGATTGGTACTTGAAAATCTGCAGAGAGTCTGAGGGGAGGAATACTTTGTATGCGAGAGTTAAACCGGAGCATGACCTCGTTGGAATTGAACTGTTGCCTATTCCATTTGAGGAGTTCTATCAGTTTTTCAATCAATTGGCCCTCGATAAAACAATGGTCACCTGCTACTGTCTGTAAGTACTACTACTTATGTCATTAAGTCTCTCTATATAGCTCATCTCTTTCATTGCATGTATTTATAATTATCCTCACTATATTATGCAGATTGAAGATCGCCGAATTGAAGAAAAGACAAATCGGTGATATTGGGTTCGTTAACACATATCTCATAGATGCAACTGAGGTTGAACATCGTCCTGAAGATACCGAGGCCAACTTGCTATGATCATTCAAAAAAAAATGAAAACAAAGATATAATACTCTTTCCTTACAACTTCAAGTGAGTGTTATTGTCTTGTGCGTATTAGGTTTCCCTTATATATTAGTCCAGGTTATAGTAATGCAATTGATGAGTTATGCATGCGTGTGCAGGTACCACTATATTCTCCTAGAGATTAGGCTTGAGCGGGGAGTAGTAACTGTCTTGGACTCTAAACGAAAAGATCCCCAGGAGTATGCGGACATGACTGAAATCCTCAAGAAGTAAGTTAAATCGATCATTATCCACCATATCAGCAACTTTGTTCATTTCCTGATATCAAGTAATTGTTTTCTTTGTCCGGCAGGGTTTGGAGAAAATTCACCAGAAAAGTTCTGGGACTGCCGAAGGAGCTGGAATTTAGACACCCGAAAGTAAGTACTATAGTAGCATGTTCCGCGCATCTCCTAGCTAGTGATTCAAGCGCTAGTTTCATCAATACCATTTAGCATTCTTGCTTATCAGTTTGATTGACCTCTACTTCTTGTAAAGTGGTTGTGGCAGGAACAAGGGAATGATTTCTGTGGATACTACGTCTGCGAGTCCATCCGCCACACGACCTGTGAGCGGGGCGGGTACTCTGACGAACAATATGAAGTACGTAAATAACAACATTCACAATTTTATTTTATTACCATCATCTGTGTTGAGTTTCATTCATTCATATATATATGTATTGACCCCCTTCTTCAAATTAGATATTTCGGAAACGGGATGAACTCCTAGCACCAGCTCGCATGCGAGCAATTCAAGAGGAATTGGCGGCATTCTTTCTTGACCACGTGATCGCTGAAGACGGAGAATACTATGTGAACCATGAGTCCGTATGATTATATTTGTAAGAGATAATTATTGTATATATGTAGCCGGTAGTGTCGGATAGATATACGAGAACTTGTTGTTCGACCAATCTCTCGGAGAAGGAGAGGTGGTCGATATCACTTCTCTCTGTATGCATATATGTTCATGACGATCTTCTGTTTCCTTCGTTTGCTTACTAGCTAGCTAGTGTGTCTAGTCCTCTCTATACGTATGTATAGTACGTAGCGTCAACCAAGCACGGACATAAGAGAGGACACTTCTCTCTATTAATTATAGCTAGCTAACACAATATATGAAACACCTAAATTAACCCCCCAAAACCCCCAAACCCCCCCCCCTTCAAAAAAAAACAAAAACCCCAGCCACAGAAATGCAGACGCGTGGATGCCTATTGGTCCCGGTTGGTGCCACCAACCGGGACCAAAGGGTCTCCTGCCTGGGCTCTGCGCACTGCCCACGTGGAGGCCATCAGTCCCGGTTCTGGATTGAACCGGGACTAAAGGGTCGGGGCATTAGTACCGACACTTTAGGCCCTTACGAACCGGGACTATAGGCCCTTTTTCTACTAGTGATATTAAAATTTTGAATAGGAGAGTCATTCAGTATGATAATAAGCATATGCATTCTTTGCTGAATATATTTTTGATATGCTTCTATTGTTAGAGGGTTTTTAATTTAATTGGTCGTATTCTAATTATTTTGTTCACAGGTTGTATTTGCTAAGATCTTGCCGTCGTGAGATCAATGACTCAATGTATGCACCTTTGCATATGGGTGAACTTGAATAGAGAAAAACCTTCACTATGGAACTTGTGGCTTGGTGACTGTCAGGAGTGAGCATTTGGTGACTGGGTAAAGTAGTAAAAGCCACATGTGGTTGGTTGACCTTGCTGGAAGTGAGCACTTCGCTAAAACTGAAGTAGGAGAGACGTCAAAGGAGGCAAAGTTCATCGAACAATCTGTATTGTCTGCACTGATTGACGCTATTGCTTCCCTTGCCTCCAAAAATGCCCACATTCCATATTGCTCTGTCTTATTCAGTATCTACATGCTTCACCATCTGCCTTGCTCAGTTACTTAAAAGAAGCATCCCCTCAGCTCAGTCTTGCTCCTATTTTTTCTCTCTCTCAAATGTAGGAATTCCAAGCTAACTCATCTGCTTCAAAGCTCACTGATTTATAAGGGTCGAGAAGTGCACTTATTTATAGCTAAATGTTTATATCTCCTTCTACTGAACTTAGCTTATGAACTAAAATCTCCAAACACAAAAACGAAGAGATAAGAGTGTTCAACATGAATTACAGGTGGAGATTGCAAATTGCAAGACATGTCTGTTTGTGGAGATAAGTCCGAGGCATACAGATTTGTCTATTTTGACAACAGAACTTATAATATAAAGATCTCTATGAATACGTTCATGGATATAGATAAAAAAATGAGTAGGGGATTTATAATACAAAATCTTTGTGAGTGCATTCATGGATCTAGGCCGAAGTCTAATAGGCATCAAGGGTAGAAGCACATGGATAATAAGAACACAAAATAGCTAATAATTGATTTATTGGTATAAGCTACAATGTTACATAACACATTCATCTTTAATCTATTTGCAACTTCTTCATTTGCAGATGAGATTTGGTTTTCTTCTACCAGAACAAACACTATTAAGTGGAAACGTATGTAAATAGGAGTATTAAACAAATGTTTTGATTGCACTTGAGACGTGCATTGCACGTGCAAGCTTACTAGTAAAGAATAGTTGAATGATGCAGCATGGTGCACAACTGCGTGTTTACATGGGAAAAATGAATATATGGAAATGTATTCAGAATACAATAAGTTCGAGCCTCTGTATTAAAAGGGAACTCATATGCTCCTCACGAGCTTTGCTGGAGAATGTTTCAATGTGTTTATGAAGAACTTTATCGTTTCTAGAAAAATACAAGCTTAGTTTGGAAAAATAAATATCAAAATTACCATTTAAAAGAATGCATATATAATATATACACGTATGCACTTAGTTTATCCATCGAGTGGATTAAAACTCCAGTAAAAAAACATGGATTCAATCCAGAGTTTTCAGCCATCCGCCCTCATCGGTTCCTCGGATCAAGAATACAATCTTTGACCATACCTTCGCTATAAATATCAGTTGTTCATAATTTAATCTTGGTTTGGCTGCAAACATCAACAGATGTTGTAGCTAAATATTGATGCTTTATGACTGACCATGGTAGGAGCTTAAACTGAAGAACAAAAATATCAAAAAAGGAAACATGTTAATTATAAGGCAAAAAAGTAGATCAAATGAGCATTGAAAGTATTTCTACTTGTTCTTGTGTGAGTACCATCTAATCTCTACACATTCGCTGTAATAAATTATCTATGTAACAGAGACCAAAATTTTGCCTCCCAGAATCTAACCAGAGACCAATCAAATACACAAAGAGGATCCCAGAGTTAGTAATATTACGACAAAAAATTCTGGTATTAGAAAACTATTATTTTCATGAAAAAAATGATGATACAGTTTTACCTAACAAATTTGAATGACCTCTTTTCTAAAGGAAACAATCTGAATGCTCTTTTGTATGTCATGAGCCAAACTTAGACTGCCCGCTATCTAATATGCCATCTATTTACTAACAGATATAGTAGTTCATAACCAGCCAATGGGCAATACCTGATAACATCATGGTAGAACATTGATGTAGGCACCGACATTGAAACCAAGAGGACATTCACGCAAGAGATAGCGGTGCCAGGAATAGCCGTATTTGAAACTGTGAAGATCCTACACACGACCCCAAATATATGACTTGTTAGCCGGATCGCCTCTTTCTCCTCCCGCAGAAATCACCTTCCCTTCTACGTTTCCTCATCTCATACCTGCAATACAAATAACCTCCTCCCTGTGAGGTAATTCCTGGAACACTTGAAGGGTAGGAAAACAAACTGTCCCGGAGAGGGCATGTCAATGACGCCCGAACCGAGCCCAACGGACAGGGCATCCGCGCCTTCCACACCATCACCGTGGAGAAGCTCCATGGATACTCATTGAAGCACGACGACGATGTTGCTGACCTTGATGATGGAATCGAGCGGTAGTGCCTACTGCGTGAGGTTGGAGATGAAATGCCTAGCAGATCGCCTTCGCTGCTGGCTGCCTGCACTTCCAGAGAAGTGTGCATCTGAGGCGGGGGCAGCAGAGGAGGACCAGCGGGGGGCCTACTCGTCTGCTCACGCTCGCGGCAACGGGGGCGGCGGCGGGGTCGAACCGCGCGCGGCAACGGGGGCGGCGGCGGGGGCGAACCGCGCGCGGCGGGGCGGCGGCGAACCACGTGGGGCACGGAGTACGGCGGGGCGGCGGCGAACCGCACGGGTCGCGGGAGGACGGGGGCTGCGAACCGCACGCGTGCGTGGGCCGTGCTGTGCAGGCCGACGGGAGGAGGAGGAGCAGGAGGGGGTGTGCATGCCTGCGTTGGCAGTTTTTCTTTTCTTTTTCGAACGCCTGGCTTAATTAGCGATCGATGGATCAGTTATTGGGTTAATGCGTGGCTTGTAGCGTTAAACACGGGAGAATTAGGAGCCATTAGATCTCGTAAATAAATGGGTTAGATTGTTTGGATCTGCCCCTCTCTTTCTTTTATAGTGGTAGTAGATGGCATGGTGGGTAATTAAAGCGTAAAACACGTTTAGTATGCTGGAGGGATGTAGACCATCAGATTGCAGGTTTTGATGGATAGGATGATCTGGTTCTCCGCCCTCTCTTTTTTTCATAGTGGTAGTAGATGAGGAGAGAAGAAAAAAAAGGAGTTGCTGGGAGGATGTTTGTTCCAGTGCGCTCTGGGCCTTCGCCTGCAGTACAGGTCTGGACGCTTACGGTCTTGCATCCAATCAGTGATCGGTGCTGCCTTCAGTTCCACCTGCTACTGCAGGTTCGCTGATTATGTCACGTGCTGCTACTAGTATCCTTCGTTTGTTGGGTGTGTTCCACGCATCAATGCAGAGTTTGTACACACGACACATCAGGGCTTGGCTGCATCTATCTCGACTAAACACGCGCATGGAACTTAGCTTTCTCTCATAGGAGACGCAAGCTGCATGCGAGCTGTTGGATTCACCACAGGAAGAATACAACAGCCAAATTAAATTAGTTTGAGAAAATCATGAACAAATTCATTCTCGAAAAAAAATCATGAACAAAAACAGTGCAGGGAGCTCAGACCACCTAGCAAAACCATGACTTAGAGCTGAAGCTGGCTCAGGTGCGATGTGAGATGGAGCTGGAGCTGGAGCTGGCTCAGCTGTGGAACTGGAAGCTCTTATTCGAAAGACGGAACGGGAACAATGCACGTCAGGTGCGCGCAAGGACGAAGTTCCAGCCGAAGCCTCGGTTATGGAGCAGGAACCTGACATGGGTGATGTACTCCCCGCCGGCGCTGAGGTTCTTGGCGTGGAACCCGGCCTCGCACCGGGGGGCGAGGTGGAACAGCATCTCCATGAGCACCGACGCGATCAGCTCCCACTGTGCTCCGCCTGATGATCTCCCGGCGGGGTGGAGCAGCGTCTGCGCGAGCGCCCACGCGCGGGGCAGCACAGGCCGCATGGTGTCCGTCGAGTTCCGCGCGAACGGCACGTACCCTGAGGACGCGGCGGTGGCATGGCTCACGCCGGCGTCCAGCATCTTCCTGACGGCCTCGACGTCGTCCACTTTGACCTTCTTGTCACTGTGATGCTCGAGCATCAGCTTCACCTCCTCCCTGGCCTTGAGGTGCGCGACGTGGCCTTCGCTGCTGGTCATCACGCGCCGCACCATGACAAGGTCCATCAGGTAGTTGGAGACCTCCCGGCAGAGCCTCATGTGGCGGTTGGCAAGGCCGGCGTCGCCGCCGGTGAGGAAGAAGCAGATGTCCGTGATGAGGTGCCACGTGAGGACGCTTCTGGGGAAGTCCACCTTGTCGATGCTTTCGTACAGCTCAGACCTTGCATGGTGCCCTCTCAGCGATAGGATTGCCGTGCCTCGGTCATGGCTGAACCGCTCGCACCGGACCTGGTCATCCAGCTCGTTGCAGATAAGCTCCTTGGTCTCGTCGGGGATGGCGCAGAGCTTGGAGTCCCCCGCGAGGCCAATCCGGCGCATCATCCTTGCGACGACACCGGCTTGCTTTTCCTTGATACATCCGGCTATCAGGTTGTATTGTGCCCATTTGTTGGACCACAGTGGCTTGTGGTATGGTCGCACGAACCTGATCACACAGAATATCATTCGTGTGAACCTGTTCACCCCGAATCTGTCGCGCAGGAAGCAGTATGACCGGTAGGACAGGGTGACCATTAGCATGGACAACAACTCCAGCGCCACGGCACCAGCCAGCAGGATGTAGGAGACGACGATGTCCACACGGCTGTACACGCTGCCCTGCTTCCTCGCCGTCGCAAAGAGCACCAGGGCCGTTGAAGTGGTGCCAAGTGTGAGGAGCTGAAGGCCAATGCTGATGATTGGCCTGGACTGGTTGTACCGAAGGCCGACCTTTGTGTAGAGGCGGTCGTAGATGAGAGAGAGCTGGAGCTCACACAGCTTGTACGCCCTGGATGAGAACCAGTCCTTTCCTCCTCCGCCTGCTTGTGTTGATCCTCCATTGTCGCGCCGATATATTTCCTCAATCATGTTAAATATAGAAGGTAACACCCATGGCGCCACAGGGATGTCATTCAAGACATTGATGCAGTTGGGCAGGCTGTCGCCGGCTGCTTGCACGAGGTCGGCGTACTCTTGTTGGAGCCACCATTTGTTCCGGCCAACAATCTCTTGATTGTACTTGGCAATCTCCGACGAGGTTTGTGGTGCTTGTCTCGCTTTAGGGTCTTCGAATTTCCTCAGCGCCTTGTACAGATCACCCATGCGGCTGTCCTTGATCGCCTCCGCGGTGGCCATCTTGAGCGCCCATGTCCTCTCGGCATACTTGACAGTCCCCGAGACGAACATCAGCACCACAGGAGCCAGGAGCCGCTTGTCGCGTCCCCATGACTTGGCCACGACGTAGACGGCCAGAACCACCTGGGTGACGAGGCCCAGGAGGTGGCGTTTCCACAGTTCATTGTCCTCCATGGATAAGGCGGTGATGGTGTCCTGCCCGCCCAGGTGGAGCAGCAGGACCGGTGCCCACAGGAGCACTAGCTGGTGGCGTGGATCGTTTGTTTGGAGGGTGAGGTGGCCGAGGACGAAGACGGCGACGTAGTCTGCCATGAGGTACGCGAGCCAAAGTAGGATGCGGAGCATGGTGGACGTGTTGCGCTTCCGGATGTGCGCTGCGAAGAGGAGGAAAGCCTGCAAGGCGAAGCTGCCAAGGACCATGCATTGCAGCTCCCACTCGTTCCACAGCTTCTGCGCGTAGGCCAAGCTGCATAAGGAGTGAGACATTCACAATATCATTATCGTATATAATTTTCTTTAAACACCGCCTTAATTAGATTAGGAAATATATTACAAAGCTGCACGAGGAAATTACACAAAGTAAGCTAGACAAACAGGGGATATAAATTAAGTGATTAGCTATTACTTCTAATTTTAGTTACAAAATAGAGACAACTGCATAATCATAATGTCCACGTACCGCGCGTTCCTACATCTTAACCAAAAAAAACAATCTATGGAAGAAGATTGTTTGCAGATTTAGAGGCGTACTAGGAGATGCAGGGACTGAGGCCCCGTGTCGCTCCCCCGCGGGCGACCCGGGCGCCCGAACCCTAGCGGCAGCCCCCGCCCCCATCCACCTCCCCTCCCGCCGCCGCCGCCGGCGGACGCCGCCGGGCAAAGCCCGCGCGGTGCCGGCGGCGGCGGGCCCTTTCCTTGCCTCCCCTGGAGCGGGGCCACGGGGGGCTTCTTCTCCAGGCGACGGCGGTGCTCAGCGGCTGGCGCATCGGGCGGGGCGCGCTGGCAGATGGCGGTGTGCGGCGGCGC
Organism: Triticum aestivum; assembly: GCF_018294505.1. Lineage (NCBI taxonomy): Eukaryota > Viridiplantae > Streptophyta > Magnoliopsida > Poales > Poaceae > Triticum > Triticum aestivum. The sequence goes on from NC_057809.1 coordinate 605,002,987, forward strand.
TGCTGCTGGCCGGGGTCGGCACGTCGTGGTGGCGCGCGCGGGCTGGCGGCAGCCCGGCGCTCTTCGTGGCGGGGTTGGCCGGCCAGATCTGCCCTGGCCGGAGGTGGGGAGCGGCGGTTGGAGCTCGGCAGGAGGCCCTGCAGTGCGGCGTGCACCGCCGCCGCCACACGGGTTCTCGGCTCCATGTAGAAGATCTGTCCCTGCTCCGATCGGTCCCGATCCGTGCTGGCACCGGTCCTTGGAGGCGGCTTCGGCGTCCCCTATGGCCGGCCTGGCGGATCTGGCGTGCGGGTGAGGTTCCGGGGGAAACCCCTGGCTGGCGCGGCTGCCTCCCCAAAGTCGACGCCTTTGGCGCCGATCCCCTTCCTGAAGGCTTTGGGGTGGATCCTCTCCCTTCCGCCTCCTCCTCGAGCTATGGCGAAAGCTTTTGTTCCCCTGGTCTGGGCGTCGACGGCACCCTGGTGTCGTGCTCCTTCTTGAAGGCGGCGGCTGGGAACAGCTCTTGGTGGCGGGGCTGCCGGTGGCGTGGTGGCTTCGGCCTTCTACTTGGTGAAGCGCCTTGCTTCGCGGGACCAGTGAACGGTTTCTTTGGTGGAGCGGTGCTGCATCCATCCATTGATGGCGACGGATCTTGACGGCGTGGCGCAGTGCAGATTCGGAGTTTGATGTGTGGTGACGGACACGCGCAGGAGGTCGACGCTGTCTGGCGTCGTGGTGGCGTCGGCGGCAGCGAGACCGGGCAAGGCCGTTACAACAGTACAGCTCTGAAGATGGATATGTGGTAGGTGGTTGTGGCGGCCTCATACCCGGCGGGCGGCCTGGTTGAGGAGCACGCCGGACTGGTGGGTGCCCATACCCGACAGGCGTTCAGGTTGGGACCTCAGGTCTTAGATGTTAGGTTTGGCTGCGAGGTCTGTTTGGTATTAGGCCCAGACCATCAGCGCCCCTTCATCAGTTAGATAGGAGTAGCGACAGAGGTTGCGAAGATGGTGGCTTTGGTCTTACTGTTGTACGACTTTGTAAGGTTTTGTGCTAATAATTAATAAAGTGGCCGTATGCATCGACCAGATGCAGAGGCCGGGGGTTTTCCTCCTTTTCGAAAAAAAAGAAAGAAAAAAAAACTGAATGCCAATATGCAAAATCTCAGCCAAGAACGAGTTTTTTTTATGTTATTCACTATAAGTTAGACCTATAATGCGAACTTGCATTCATTTATTATGTCTCACCATTTGTAAGGTGCATGATTTATTTTTGGCCTATAGATTGCTATGTTATCTGAAACTTTGAGGTTGATCATTGGAAAGAGAAACAGGACTTGTACATGAATAGTCAGTCACCAAACAAACAAATCTTCAGCCTCTATATATAGTACGGAGTTTTTTTTTTTTTTGAGAATCTTTGAAGAGTTCTGACACTTGATTTTCATGAAATTTGCCACATAAAGTATATGCCATTTTCACTTGACCTGCCACACCGTTAATCACTCATTTTCATGAAATTCGAATATTTTTTGGAACTTATATACACTCGTTTATATACTTGCATATTGAAAAAAGAAGCTCATAGTACCTCAACTGATTCACCTTCTGGCCGCCATCGATGTGGCTGCCTATCATCATGGGGCCGCACGCGTACGCTTCTACAGACTATATACTATTTGGTATACCTGAGAAATAAAAGAGTATAAGATGGTTAAGATCTTATATGTGGAATACATTTCTCAAGTAGTGCTGCATACTCTTCCACAAACTGAACTGCACGAATCCTTTCTTGTACTATGTAAATAAACCTAATATGCTCTCCTAGGCCCTAAGTCCCTCTATTGCAAGAGCTACGCAGAGAAATGGATGGGACGGATAGAAGTCGTCAAAGCTAAAATCTGATGGTGCGGGAATGTGGATGTGTGGGAGGAGTGTTAGACTGCATAGTTATATAAAGTCTCTAAATTGCAAATTAAGTTTATTTAGGACAGGGTTTTGACCAATAATTACACATGTACACTATTAGTATGTAACTTTTTGTTATACAAAATCATAACTACAAACATGTATTTTGGAATACAAATCTGATAACATCAACTTTATGTCATAAAATATATACTAATAATGTAGTTATTGATAAAATGTGTGTCCTAATAAAACCTAGTACTCTGCATTTTGAAACGGAGGGAGTATGTTATTAGCCGGCCACTGGCTAACAACTAAATCCCCAGCAAGGATGTTTTCATGGCACCAGTCGTGGCTTCAATGGCAGAATAGTTTGATTTCTAAATGTAGTTCCATTCCTTTCCTTCAATACATTTCAGCTTAAGATGGAGTGCACAATGAGAAGGCTAGCTACTTCGGTGATCAATCTAGAGGCCAGAAGGGATGCGCACAAACAACGCGTTGGTAAAACACTCAAATAGGTTATCTAGACATTCTGAAAACATGTCAGCTTATACTAGACGAATTAACCTAATAACTAACTCTCCAGTTCAGCCCATAAAACAAGTCAGCGTGATAGAAAGTAGTTACCGGGATGGCTTGTCTCTCCAGCCGGGAAGATCCCATCACCAGATGTGCCGGCGAGAGCTCCGATGTGTATTTGCGAGGAAGCGAGTAGTGTCCAGAGAGGGCCTGGAGCCAAAGTGGAGAAACAACATGGGCAATTGAAGCATAAGGAAATCCACTTTGCTTGCGGGGTGGCGCAAAGAATATGGACAAGCCACGATGCGGAAAGAAATAAAGTGGTGTGTGTACTGTGTAGTGGTGCCAAAGCGAAACCGAGTGCTGGAGAAGGATGACAGGACAATGGGATGTGTACTGGTTGCTGAGTACTCCATCTGTCCCATAATGTAAGATGTTTTTTAACACTACATTAGTGGCTAAAAACGTCTTGCATTATGGGACGAAGGGAGTAGTTCGCAGTTGAGAGGGAGCGGTGAAAAATAAAGATGCTCGCACCTGGATCCAACTGTCTATTGGTGTAAAATGTGAGATGAGACAAAAAGAGATGGAAGAAGATGATTGCCTCAATTAGATCCTAGAGAAGAACAACGCAAAGATATGAGCGAGACATTTTGGTACCTTTACTCAAAGGGAGAACGTCAGCGAGAGAGAGCACCAATGCATGTGCCTCAAGTCTTCTTTAATTGATAGTCTTTATTTATGCACCTGCAGATACAATCAAACAAAGTTTAAAATCTCAGCCTTTGCGTCATGGATACACCTAGCCAAAGACGCACAAGCTGAATATATGGGGATAAATCCGCTGAAACCGCTAGAGGGCATATCAGGGGATCTCAGGAGACTACACGACCATGTGCTGTCGACAGAGAAAAGTCTTCTCGCCTCGAAGGCTCCAGGATACCCGCTTTATGCGGTTCGTGTGCCTAAGGCCAGGTGCTACGTCGACACAATCCCCGCGGGCGTGTTCTTCCTACGGTTTGATCATATCTTTGAAATGTTTCTCACAAGGCGGCTCGATTTTACAATCGTCTGCCTTTTATGCTACATATGAGCTTCATCATCAGGAGAGCCAAATCTCGCAAATGATTAACAAAGGACTGATGCAGCGAAAGATTATTGGACCCACGGATACGACACCAACTCAGAATCAAGCTTGCTGTTCGAGATGGAACGATAAGACGAGGAAATAGATGTAAGCTTAGCTCATCGTCGAAAATTATGCTCTAGGAATATGGATCAGGTAGCACAGATAAAATCAGCACGATAATGATATAGGCAATCAGGCTAGGAATGACGTGATCGGGTACAAACTCATAAGTAAAGAAGATTACTAAGAGTTGTTTAATAGCGATGCAGACTCAATTTAATTATCGGTGTCCCTGGGTGACTAACAACTCGGAACCCAGGAAAATTGGAATCGGTGAGGAATAGTAGTTGATGAAGAACTCTTCAGAAGTTATGTAGTTCCGTGGTATCCTCGAGATACCGGAGGGTAATACTTGAAGGCAGATCAGAATAGAAACTGAATTGGAGCATTGACTTGCGATTGCAGATACTTTAATCTTGTCAAAATGGACGAGGCAATGGAATGGTTTCCTTTCAGATATATTGAATAAGGTTAGCATGGTCGGAACCATAACTACAAGGGATCCAATTTACGACACCGGGAGAATTATTCAAATGATTAAATATCCTTGCAAGAAGCTTTCATGTTAAGTTCCACATCGTGTCCGTGGGCATGAACACAAAGGTTCAAGGTCGACTCCCACTTCTGCAATGCATAACCTTTCATTCGCTTCTCGTTTTCGAAGAAGTTGTAGTGTTGAAATTTTATCTAGCGAAGCATCAGAAGAGTATGACTCGTGAAAACTTTCGGATTCACCCGGTTTAGAGAAGGCCTATAGGTTCAACCCATCAGGGCATCGTAGAAACATATACCACAAACTTCACGAGTAATTATCACCAGCTCGAAAAGCAGAGCATGGTTAGCTAAATCAGAGAATAGGATTTAACAGTGGCATTATGTATCAGGAAAAGAACTTCTCAAGGTTTTCGTATACGAAGGACACTGTCGAAACCCTATTTCAATCTTGCGGTGCTCGATCCCAGTGACAGAAAGGGAAACAACACGTATTGTATTGTTGCCATCGAGGATAAAAAGATGGGGTTTATATCATATTGCATGAGTTTATCCCTCTACATTATGTCATCTGCTTAAGGCATTACTCTATTCTTTTGAACTTAATACTCTAGATGCATGCTGGATAGCGGTCGATGTGTGAAGTAATAGTAGTAGATGCAGGCAGGAGTCGGTCTACTTCTCACGGACGTGATACCTATATACATGATCATACCTAGATATTCTCATAATTATTCGCTTTTCTATCAATTGCTCGACAGTAATTTGTTCACCCACCGTAATACTTATGCTATCTTGAGAGAAGCTACTTGTGAAACCTATGCCCCCCGGGTCTATTCTCCACCATATAAGTTTCCAATCTATTTTATTTTGCAATCTTTACTTTCAATCTATATCATAAAAATACCAAAAATATTTATCTTATTATTATTATCTCTATCAGATCTCACTCTTGCAAGTGGCTGTGAAGGGATTGACAACCCCTTTATCACGTTGGTTTCGAGGTTCTTATTTGTTTGTGTAGGTACGAGGTGACTTGCGCGTGGTCTCCTACTGGATTGATACCTTGGTTCTTAAAAACTGAGGAAAATACTTACCTTGCTTTATTGCATCACCCTTTCCTCTTCAAGGGAAAAACCAACGCAGTGCTCAAGAGGTAGCACTCATGTTTAAAATGACGCCTAAGCCGAAAGGATGAATTTTAGGATCTGGTTGAGGATTGTGAGCATTCGCAACTATTGAATCAATAGACTCAAAATGATAATGACAAAGGATGACAGTAAGATTACTAGACTTATGGGATTAATCATAATGCAAGCAATCAAGAATTTCAAGAGCAATAGGCTGTTGAGGATTTTCGGAAGATTGAATGGTATTCCAAAGACTTTTAAGAAATACATGAATGAACTGGGGATGAGCGGATACTCGATAAGTGCGATAAATTATCCACGGGAGTATTCAGGTGGCAAGGAACTGCAAGGCAGTAGGCACAAAGTATTCTCGGAAAAAATAGAGAAAATTTCAAGGTATCTTGTAATAACAAGATCGATTGGAAATAAAAGCAAGAACGACAGGTGTATGTATTTATCCATAGGGGTATACCGGTGATAGGGAATTGCAAAAGCAACGGGCACAAAGTCTGAAGAGAACATCGGAGAGTATCTTCGGAATCTTTTGATGCACGGAGCAATCATCTGGAGTGAGGGGTTCTCCGGGAGGAAGTAGTAACGAGAACCTAGAGTTATAATTTGTAAAAATCATTTAACCCAAATAGACGAGAGATCAGAATTCCAAAGTAAAGATCGAGGAGTAAACGATCCTAATACCATCCAATAGCGACGTGAACCCGTAAGTCACACAGCCATGTTAGTAAAAGTTCTGCAATATCTAGACTCGACTTCGGCCAAGGAATGTGGAAGGGGGATTCCTACAGGCAGTCGGTTCTGATACCAACTTGTGACGCCACCGGTTTGACCGTACACTAATCATGCACGCAAATGTGTACGATCAAGATCAGGGACTCACGGGAAGATATCACAACACAATTCTAGACACAAATTAAAATAATACAAGCTTTATATTACAAGCCAGTGGCCTCGAGGGCTCGAATACATAAGCTCGAATACACAAGAGTAAGCGGAAGAAAAAATATCGAAGTACAAACATTAGTTAAACAAGTTTGCCTTAAGAAGGCTAGCACAAAAGTAGCAGCAATCAAAAAGGCGAGGCCTCCTGCCTGAGACTTCCTAACAACTCATCGAAGCCGAACTCCACGTAGAATCATCCTCGGGATCCTCTGACTCCTGGACTTCATCACATGATCGCAATAACCGGGAAAAGGGGAAAAAGAAGTAGCAAAGCAACCATGAGTACTCATCCAAAGTACTCGCAAGCAAGGATCTACACTACATAGGCATTGGTATCAATGGAATGGATAGTATTTGTGGATTGAACCGCAGAATGCCAGAATAAGAGAGGGATAGCTAGTCCTATCAAAGACTACGTTTCTGGCGGCCTCTATCTTGAAGCATGTAGAAGACAGTAGCAAGAGCAGCCTCAAGGAACACCGCATAGCATAATTCTACTCGGCGATCCTCCCCTCGTCGTCCTGTGGGAAAGCGATCATCGGGTTGTATCTGGACTTGTAAGAGGTGTGTTTTATTAAGTATCCAGTTTTAGTTGTCATAAGGTTAGAATACAACTCCGGGTCGTCCTTTTACCGAGGGACACGCCTATTCGAATAAATAAACTTCCCTGCAGGGGTGCACCACATTACTCAACATGCTCGATCCCTCTGGTTGGGCACACTTTCCTGGGTCATATCCGGCCTCAGAAGATCAACAAGTCGGTCTAAATCCTATGCGCGTAGGGGTCTGGGCCCATCGCCCATTGCACACCTGCACGTTGCGTACGCGGCCGATAAGGAGACCTAGCCTCCCTAATACAAGAGCAGGCGTTCCAGTCTAATCCGGCGCGCGCCGTTCAGTCGCCGACGTCAAGAAGGCTTCGCATGATACCACGACATCGAGTGCCCATAATTGTTCATGCGTAGTTGGTTAGTGCGTATAGGCCAGTGGCTAGACTCAGATCAAATATCCAGATCTCGTTAAGTTTGTTATTAGAAGTATCCGCGGACGCCGACCAAGGACCAGGCTCACCTGCCTCCTGGGTGGTCGCAACCTGCCTTGTCGCTCCGCCACAAAGTAACCATTAGGGGGCTGTCGGGAACCCAGGCCCATCACTACCTGGATGGAACCACCTGCCCCTTCAGCCCCCATCTCTGAAACATCAACATAAGTATGTAGTATTATAGTATATACCCGTGATCACCTCCCGAGTGATCACGGCCCAGTAGTATAGCATGGCAGACGGACAAGAGTGTGAGGTCACTGATGATAAACTAGCATCCTATACTAAGCATTTAGGATTGCAGGTAAAGGTAACAACAGAAGTAACAAGGACATGATATGCAGCAGAATAGGTTCATCCGAAAGCAGTAACAACTACACTACTCTAATGCAAGCAGTAGAGGAAAAGAGTAGGCGATATCGAGATGAACAAGGAGGGCTTGCCTGGTTGCTCTGGTAAGAAGGAGGGGTCGTCATCGATGTAGTCGATCACGGGGGTATCGGCGGCGGTTTCGAGGTCTACCGGAAAGAAGTAATGAAGGGAGAACACAAATAAATAATAGAGCAATTAAAGCAACACAAAAGCATAACATGGCAATACGCGGTGCTAGGGATAACCTAATGCAGTAGTAGGCGATACCGGCGAAGGGGGGATATATCCGGAAAAGTATTCCCGGTGTTTCGCGTTTTTGGACAAAGGGACCGGAGGAGGAAGGTTGCAGGTTCACTATGCTAGGGACACGTGGAGAACGAACGGACTGCGTATTTGGATTTGTCTCGTCGTTCTGAGCAACTTTCATGTATAAAGTATTTTCATCAGAGTTACAGTTTATGTTATATTAATTTTCAAAGTTTTAATAAATATTCTAAAAATTTGGGAATTTAATAATTTATTCCAAATTAAGCAATAAATGCTACGGGTACACAGTTGTGTACCCAGCATTATGCACATTTTATTGACAGATGGGGCCAAAGACCCAGTTGATCAAGTCAACATTGACTGGTCAAACAATAAACAGTAAACGTGGGCCCCATTTGTCATTGACTAATGTTTAATTAAAAAGAAGGGTATTTAGCTGTGGCGGGCCACTGTTATTTATTGTTAGCAATATCAGATTGGTTAAACTAGGCTAATTGGAGGGGGTTTTGGGCTGAGATTAGCATTAACAGGAGGGTCTGCCACGCAGGGCATCGACCCAGCAGGCCACCACGGCCAGGCACGCACACGCGCGCACCAGCGAGGTGCGGCCGTGCCCTGGTCGCGTCGAGAGGTAGCGAGGGGGAAGCGGACGGGGCAGCAGCGGGGCCAGCGATGGAGCAACGCGCAGCGAACGGCCGGGGCGGCTGTACGAGCGCGCAACAGGTAGCAGCAGTGACTAGTAGCAGAGGGCGGCACTGTAGGCGGCAGCAAGCAGAGGAGCACGAGGGAAGGAGCAGGGCGCGACCCGAGCAGCAGCGGGCGCAGGAACGCACGGCCCGGAGCGCACGGGGCGCGGCAAGGACAGCCAGGGGGCGCGGCGACCGGAGCTCCGGCGATCCGGACATGGCGGCCGTAGCGCGGGGCGGCGGCTAGTGGCGATGGAACGGGGCGGGAAAGGGGGGATCCGAAGGAGGGGCTCACCGCGGAGCTGTAGACGTGCTCGGGGAAGGCCGGGGTGGACCGGAGAGCGGTGACGGGTGGAGGAACCGAGGAAGAAGAGGTCGACGACGCCGTCCACGCAGCTTCCCGCCTTGCTCCGGTGCCCTGAACACACGCGAACGAACTCTGCGAACCTCCAGGGCGTGCCCCCGCACGCTGGGGAGGTCGGTGGACGCGTCAACGAGGGCGAGGCAGCGGTGATGGCGCGAGATTGTGGGCTTGATTTCGAACGAGAGAGGAGGGGGCGACGACAAAAAGGGAGGGGATCGGGCGAGAGGGGGGCTAGGGTTTCGGTGGACAAGGTTATAGGTCCAGGGGGGCGACGTGGACAACATCCACGGCCGTGGTGCCTTGGATGTGCGCCACACACCACTTTGCCCCTGTAGCGGGAGGTAAGGGATGAGGGGAGGTGGGCTGGGCCACTGTTGGTTGGGTCAACTGTGTTAGCCTTTTAACATAGTCTTTTTCTGCTTTCCTATTTCTAACGGTTTTGCATTTTCCTATCACTCCCAACGAACTTTGTTACACATGGTATTTGGCACAAAATACTAGGTAGTGTGTTGGGATAACACAATAAGTTCCAAAAACAAATATTTTGACTAGTGTAGATACTTTTTTAAAATAAATGGGTTTAAATACAAGCTGCTGGACCAAATTTAATTAGGTTAAGAGCATTTTAGTTATTCAAATAGTATTTGTTTAAATTTGAAAATTAGTTAGAGAATATTTGCAACCCAATGAACATTTTTTTTTCCTGTTTGAAGAAATTTTATTTTGACTTGTCTTTGGAATTTGAATTTGAACTTGGCTTGGATCAAAGTGAGGTTTAGAAGATTGATTGCAATGAAATGGCACCATGAGTGTGTGATTGCCATAGCTTAACTACTGGAGTGTTACAGCCCGCTTACATGTCACTTTTGCCTATATGGAGGAGAGATGTGAAAAAGTAAGGGAAGTGAGCTCTCATGCAAGAGCCTAGTTATATACGCATTCATATGCAAATACAATAATTGTGAAGAAATAAATAGAGGAGATAAAAAAAAATACTAATGCAATAGCCAACATTATTGTATGAGTGCATATAGATGATGGCTATAGATGACATGACAGTTCCATATAACCATCAACTGGCTATATTATTAACTATGCTCTCTTCAGCGGTGGGTGGCGTATGTGTCCTTTATGGATACTAGTGGACCCGTTGCGCCAAATGGCGCAGAGGCACACTAAAACCATGTTCGCGATGAAAAAAATATCCATGGTTTAAGGGTTCAAGGTTTAGAGATGTATATACACATTTTAATTTGATAGTATACAGCCCCATTTAAAACAAAATATATGTTTTAGTTAGTTTAGCAGTACGCAAGTACATATGATAAAAAATGGTGTCTTGTTGTGCACAATGATATATATATATATATATATATATATATATATATATATATATATATATATATAACCATGTCATGTTGAAAATATGTGTATCCTTTTAGTAATCTTTTTGACTGGGCAGATAAGCACGCTAAGAATTTAGATGCTTATGTATAAAAAGAAACACATATTCCTGCATGCATTAAAAAAATCAAAATAATACATACTTTGGTGCTAATAAATATATGGATATCTAATAGCATGTAGGAACCATTTAAGGAGGCCTTTGTTTTTTTAAGATATTAACATTTTATTGTTTCTGTGCGCAAAAAAGAAAAACTTTTCTGTTTGCTCAGATGGACGGATATGTATCTGAAAATGTACCTATGTAGTTGACCTGTTGCGCCAAATGGTGCAGGGACCCGTTGAATCCATGTGTGCATTGAAAAAAAATTCCATGTTTTAGTTGGTTTAGTTGTGGGCAAGCATATATGGGAACAAATTTACCTCCTTTATTTAATTAAACAAAATAAAGACTTGTTGTCTATAATGAGATGTACATACATACACATTTAAATTTATCTTTGAGCCAAATGGGGCTCTGAAACCATGGACACCCGTTAAAAATATTTGCATTTTTTCGGTAACTTTATGTTTGAGCAAGTGCAAAGGACATGTCAAACCCCAACTGTTTTGAAAATATTTGACTTTTGTTAGTAGAAGTAGGTTTTAGCAACCACTTAGGGTACTAATTCAAACCCTTTAAGATAAAAAATGAAGGATAATTTATCTTTGAAAATATATACTTGAGCACGCATATTTTGTTATCTTATTTAGGTAACATAGAGCCAAATGATTATGTTCAAGCACATTTGGAGATCAAACCCACAATTTACTAAGATATGGCCATCCAAACTATTTCATCAAGGTGTCACCTCCCTGAATTGAAACCCAAAACACCGTGTAACATGGCCTTTTACAATGGCTGGAAAACTTATTAGCAACAACAGAGTTCAGATGTTACATGTTACAGAAGCCTCTAGCTTGAGGAACTGTTCTGTTATACGAATATAAATCTTCTACTTTTAATCACAACAGCAAACCTGAATCTTTCAAAATTCAACTTGCACACTCAGACACTGATTTTTTTTATCAATGCACAACAAAATATTGGACACACACAATAGGCTAATTGGGAACCCAAATGATTGACTTCCACACATCAGCATACACTCAAATCATCTAAAAGAAAATTTGTTCTTTCTGTACAAGTCACATGCTCCATCCGCCCTTTGGACGGCTCTTCTCCTCATGCTTCCCCTTCAGTCACTCACCATATTAATAACACCTGAAAATGAAAAAAACACTTATGAATTATACTGTGAAGCATAGTAGTGCCACTAACTAGGATGGGCACTCTCATAGGTGTATATACAACGGCATGTTGTTGATTCCACAGAGCAAATTTAACATCAGCTAAGGTGCTCATTTCGTTGTGCATGAACTCACACACAAGTATGTTCTTCTTGTGTCATGCTGACTATAAGCAGGGAAGGTTACCAAGTTCCAATGATGTATTCCAGAAAGCAATGCTATCTGAAACAAGTAGACCTTTACAGCAGACTACATGTAAGCCAGCCAACTCATCAGGACAACATCGATAAGAAAACAAATGCATGAGCATATTGTACATTGTCATGCAACGATGCAATCACATCATGATATGGCTGTTCATTAGACCATTACAGCAGACCACAAGCGGGGTGTGCAGATACAGGATATGCAGAGGAAATTTCAAAAGCCAAACATCAACTGAAATTGCAGAAACATAGAGAAGGATTACTACTAATCTAAGATAGACCAGGTATATTTGAGGAAACAATTGTCACATGCTCAAAACACATTAATAGGTCATCGGATTAAGAAAAAAGCGGCATGGTCAAACATATCAGGATCTTTTTCCACAACAGGGCCTCGGTCTACCAAGCCATACTATAAAAGCATAAACAAGTAAACACTTGAGAAGGTGCACATAAATTTAACTACTTGGCATAAAATAACATAAGTTCACCATCTAACAACAGGAGCCTACACTGGTAAATAATTTATAGAAGATATTATGTATGCAGATATGATGATATTCTAGAATCAACCGAGACGATCGTTCGATCAAGCTAGCTAGCTCAGGTCCAGTTCACGTATACGTCTGTACGTGCTTGTGTGTTCAGCTTGAGAATCAATCAAGCCACATCTAGCTAGCTTTACACTTCGTGTGCATAGTTCCTGGGTGAATTGATCTAGGATCAAAAGCCAACAATTGGTATCTAGAGTCTCGACGATCTACGATGACGGACTGCGACGCTGAGTCAGTCAAGTCCGGCAACGGCGGTTCCAAGGGGAACAAGTCTGGCAACGACGGTTCCAAGGGGAACAAGTCCGGCAACGACGGTTCCAAGGCGAACAAGAACGGAGACAAGGTGAAGAAGGGCGCCAAGTCAGCGACCAGTGGTGGCGGAATGGGCGGCGCCGACGTGCAGGCGCATCGCAACATCCCCATCTAGTACCCGATGCTCACCGACGCCAACTACGGCGTGTGGGCAATCAAGATGAAGATTATTCTCCGAGCCCTTCGAGTGTGGGAGGCCATCATGGACGACGACGTCGACAAGGAGTGCGACGAAGGTGCCATGGCCGCCATAGCCCAGTCTGTGCCAGATTCCGTGCTGATGACATTGGCGGAGTTCGAGACAGCAAGAGAGGCGTGGAACGCACTCAAAAAGATGAGGATCGGAGAAGATCGCGTCACGAAGGCTCGGGCACAAGTGCTGAAGCGCCAATTTCACAAGTTACAGATGGAGGAAACTGAATCGGCGAACGACTATGCCATGCGTCTGACTACATTGGTGGGAGAGATCCGCGCGCTTGGTGCAAAGCTCGAGGAGACCGAGATTGTGGAGAAGTTTTTCAGCTTAGTGACCGATAAATTCACGTACATCATCGGCACGCTCGAGCAGCTTTACGACATCGACGACATGACCATAACGGAGGCGATCGGACGCTTGCGGACATGGGAAGAGAATGCTCGTGGCTGTCGGAAAGGCAAAGGAGGAGGTGGTGACCAACTCATGTACTCGCGTGCAGATTGGGAGTCCCCAAGTAGCAAAGGAAGGCGTGACGGTGGTGAAGGCTCAAGCAACGCGAAGTGCGGCGGACAAACCGGAAAAGGCAAAGGAAAAGGAAAGCCACAAGGTCGTGGTAAAGCGGACCGATCTAAAGAGCGGAAGCCACGGAACTTGGATATGTCCGAGGTCAAGTGCTATAACTGCAACGAGATGGGTCACTTTGCGAAGGATTGTCCGGAGCCTAACAAGCGGGAGATCAAGGCAAATTTGGCGAAGCAGGAAGACGAACGTCCAGGTCTTCTGATGGCCGAAGTTTGTGATCTCGTCCAAACAGTGGTTGTGAAACCAAGCCGGAAGGTGCTACTTCATGAGAAAAAGGTAACACCAAAGTTATCCGGAAGCCAGAACGTGTTGTGGTATCTAGACATGGGTGCCAGTAACCACATGACGGGGTGCAAGGAGAAGTTCCTTGAGCTGGAATATGATGTTCAAGGCTCGGTCAAGTTCGGTGATGGTTCAAATGTGGAGATTTGCGGGCAAGGTTCTGTCCTCTTCGAGGGTCTCACAGGAGAACATCGCATACTCACCGGAGTGTACTACATCCCACGGCTTCGCAACAACATCATCTCTGTCGGGAAACTTGACGAGAATGGATGCAAGGTGGATATTGAGAACGGAGTGATGACGATCTTCGACAACCTCCGAAACGTGCTAGCGCGTGTGAATCGCACGCGGAACAGGCTCTATATCCTCAACCTTGATCAATCTCAACCGGAGTGTTGGCTCGCCAAGAGTGATGATGATTCGTGGTTATGGCATGCTAGATTTGGACACGTTAACTTCTACGCCTTGAAGAAGATGTCGAAGATGGAGATGGTATCTGGGATGCCGTTTATCGACCATGTTGATCGAGTATGTGACGGGTGCTTGGTTGGAAAACAGCACCGCAGGCCGTTCCCTGCTCAGTCTACCTATCGTGCAAGTGATGCACTCGAGCTGCTCCATGGTGATCTATGTGGCCCTATCACCCCAGCAACTCACGGAGGAAAGAAGTACTTCTTCCTTGTGGTAGATGACTACTCGAGATACATGTGGGTCGTTCTCCTACGATCTAAAGATGAGGCGTTTGAAGCGTTCAAGAAGCTGAAGGCTGCAACGGAGATGGAACACAAGCTGAAGGTTCGCGCTCTACGGACAGATCGCGGCGGAGAGTTTACGTCGAACGAGTTCAACGACTACTGCGAGAAGATTGGCATAAAGAGGTTCCTCACGGCACCTTATACGCCGCAGCAGAACGGGGTTGTTGAAAGACGCAATCGAACCGTCGTTGACATGGCAAGGAGCTTACTCAAGAGCAAGAATCTGCCGGGGACTTTTTGGGGAGAAGCTGTCTCGACAGCAGTCTATCTTCTCAACCGGGCTCCAACGAAGGCGGTGATCGGCAAGACTCCGTATGAAGCAATTTACGGACGGAAGCCGAATGTGTCTCATCTACGGACATTTGGGTGCGTGGCGCATGTGAAGACGGCGGAGCCGCATCTCTCAAAGCTTGCCGATCGTAGCACCAAGATGGTGTTCATCGGATACGAGAGGAGTTCCGGCACCAAGGCATACCGCTTCTACGATCCACGAACCAAGCGTCTACGGATTTCACGCGACGTCGTGTTTGAAGAAAACCAAGCATGGAATTGGAGCACAACAGCCGACGATGCTCCAAACGGTAACATATTCACAGTTGAATTGCCAACTAATGATGATGCAGGGGAGGACGTCCAGGTGGTTGGCAAGACGCCCAACCAAGGTGACCACAATGGTAGTGATCATCATGGTGCCGACACCGACGACGACGCGCATGGGTCGCAAGGTGATAGCGACAATGACGCGCAAGACACGGGTAGAGATCTCGGCAACGACATCGACAACGAGTTGCATAGTGATGATGACAATCAAGATGATGGTCACGATCACGACGACTATGCCGATGCCGCGGATGCCAACGACCCAGCATCTACCACGCCCGAGACTCAACCATCTTCCTCAAGTGCATCGACGCCGACACAATTTGTGTCGCCTCCTTCGCAAGCCACAACGGATTCTTTCGGGCCTCATCGCTACAAGACCCTCAAGAAAGTCTACAAGTACGCAAAGCCAGTTACGCTTGAGTACTCCGATTTGTGTTTACTCGGAGTTGAGGAGCCGGCGAACTTCGTAGAGGCGAGAAAAATTTCAAGTTGGATGCACGCCATGGATGAGGAGATGAAGGCGATCGAGAGCAATGGCACGTGGACTTTGGTAACCCGACCTCCAAACCAAAAGGCGATAGGTTTGAAGTGGGTTTACAAGTTAAAGAAGGACACGAAGGGTGCCATTGTGAAGTACAAGGCAAGACTCGTTGCAAAGGGCTACGTACAACGTCAAGGAGTTGACTATGAGGAGGTGTTTGCACCGGTTGCTCGAATCGAGACGGTGAGAGTGTTCCTAGCTTTGGCAGCACAAGAGGACTGGAAGATTCATCATATGGATGTGAAATCCGCTTTCCTCAACGGAGACCTCAAAGAAGAAGTGTACATGGAACAACCTCTCGGCTACGAGAAGAAAGGCGAAGAAGGGAAAGTTTACAAGCTCAAGAAGGCACTTTACGGGTTGAAGCAAGCGCCAAGAGCTTGGAACGCAAAGTTAGACCAAAGTTTAATCTCGGTCGGGTTCAAGAGATGCCCCCTCGAGCACGCGGTCTATACAAAGAACTCCAAAGGATCAAACCTGCTAGTTGGAGTTTATGTCGACGATCTGATTATCACCGGAGATAGCGCGCAAGAAATTGAACGTTTTAAGGCGCAGATGAAGAAGAAGTTTAGCATGAGCGATCTGGGATTACTCAGCTATTACTTGGGCATCGAAGTGAAGCAAAGCTCCGGAGAGATTTCCCTTTGTCAATCGGCTTATGCGGTCAAGCTATTGGACAAGTGTGGCATGACAGATTGCTACGAGACACAAGCTCCAATGGACCAACGACACAAGTTGAGCAAGCGTAGCTCAAATCCGCCGGTGGACACCATAATGTATCGAAGCGTTGTGGGCAGCCTAAGATATTTGGTGCATACCCGGCCTGACTTGGCTTAGTCAGTCGGGATCGTTAGTCGTTTCATGGAGAATCCGACAACCGAACACATGAGCGCGGTCAAGCAAATCTTGCGCTATGTGAAAGGCACTATTAATCTTGGCTGCACGCACAGAAAGGGAAATGAAGGATTGATCCTTCATGGATACTCAGATAGCGACATGGCAGGTGATGTGGATGACCGGAAAAGCACAACGGCTATGATAATCTACCTTGGCCCAAATCCTATCAGCTAGAATTCTCAGAAGCAAAAGGTGGTTGCGTTGTCTTCATGCGAGGCAGAATACATAGCGGCAAGCACGGCGGCTTGCCAAGCAGTGTGGCTGAGAAGGCTCCTAACTGATCTTGCAAAGCGGGAGGTGCAGAAGGTGTCATTAAAGATCGACAACTAAGCTGCAATCTCATTGTGCAAAAATCCGGTTCATCATGAGAGGAGCAAGCACATCGATACCCGGTTCCACCACATTCAGGAGTGCATTGAGAAAGGGATGATCGAAGTTCAGCACGTGAGCACGAAGGACCAGCTTGCCGACATTCTCACGAAGTCCCTCGATCGACAGAAGTTCATCGAGATGAGGAACAAAGTCGGAGTACATGAGATCCAGTCAAGCAACAAGGTTGAGGTGAATGTAGAAGTTAACCACGTTGCCTCAATACACGTAGGATTAGGAAAAAGAGTAAGTACGAGTCCTGGTAGTATTAGGATTCCTAGTCCTAGTCTATTTCCATAGTCCCTTATGGACGTGTATAAAAAGCACCCCAGGGGTGCTCCTTGTAACCAGAACAACGAAAAGCAATATTAAGAAAAGCCAGGAGCGACACGCCCCTGTGGCTATCACCAAAATCTTCCAATGAGTTTCTTCGTCTATGTTCGCAAGTTCCGCCGAGACGATCGTTCGATCAAGCTAGCTAGCTCAGGTCCAGTTCACGTATACGTCTACGTGTACGTGCTTGTGTGTTCAGCTTGAGAATCAATCAAGCCACATCTAGCTAGCTTTACACTTCGTGTGCATAGTTCCTCGGTGAATTGATCTAGGATCAAAAGCCAACAGATATATAATCCTATTCGATTATACCATTTGATGTAATGCTAAGAAGCGCGCATGGAGCCGGCTCTTTCTTTTCTGAAAGCAAATAATACCAGGATCATCTTCAATAAGAAGTGCACACAGCAATCATGCCCCAGTTGATAAATAATGAAGGAGTACTCGGAATATTAAAAAAAAACTTGACTCAGAGAGCATTGTATTGTCCCTTTTGAACATAAATGAAGCAAACTAACATGGGCTCTTTAACCTGCCCCACAAAAACTGCACTATAATTCTTGAGATGGGTTGAAAGAAGGCAAGTAACCTGCAACCAAATAAGAGGATGACATATTTGCTAGTGTGAGGCCTGAGCCAAAAACTAAGTTGCCCTCTTACCTGCCCCTATTCTGTACATAATGGAAAAGATGTCCAACCGGGCGCATATTCAAAAAATCTACAGCTCCTTGAAAGAAGGCCCTTCTCCATAGTAACCAAGCAAGCTCATGAAGTTCTTGTGATTTAATTTGAACAAGCCTATTATGTGGAAGTAAAACTATTCTAATAACTCTATGGAGCTGCAAAGATATAATCCAGAACAATGATGAGATACGGTGACAATTCTGGTACAGAGCATAATGTTCATGAGATACGTACAGTGAAAATTATGGTATGGTAATGGCCAATCAGGATCCCTGGTCTTTAACATATACGTAATATCCAAACTTTCAATTACTATGCATGGAATGATGCATATGTGTATGTCATTAGCTGCACGTATAGTATAGTCCTCCATTTGAGAACACTTGTCCTTTTACCCTCTCAAGTTTTAGTTAATTAATTAATCACATATAATTGTCAGTTTATACACATACATGCATCGATCAATCCCTGCTTGCATGCATTAGGCAGATAGAAGTATGTGAACATACTCTAGGACATGATGTTGTGCTTCTGGCAGGAGGGATTCCTGGAGCCGGCGAGCAGCTATGGCAAGCTCCTCTGTCGTCGCCTTCTCACCTCCTCCCCATACACATACACTTCTTCCTTGAGCAGCAGCAAGACCAGCTCCTGCTTCATATTCTCTATTACACCCACGCCTGAACGGTTACCTATTGCCTGCACAAACACACTTCCTTAATTGCTTCGTAACTAATTAAGGCAAGCAGTCCAAATTGTACGATTTTGGTAGAGAGTAGAGCGGTGGTGCACAACCCTGTTAGCATTGGATTCTCCTAGACCTCACAATCTCCCAAAACTTAGCTTCAGAGCTGCACGAGCATTGTTCAGTTAATTAACATGAATCGCGTGCTCTGTTGGACGTACATGCACAATTGGGTGTCAAGGATGTCTATGAATCGGACATAAAGCCTTTATATATTGGCGGAGCATGGCGTAAAAAAAAGCACAATGAACAAAACAAGTAACATGTTTTTCTTACCTTAGTTGTCATGGTGCTGGATTAGCTAATGCTCCAGATCTGGCCTCCAGCATCATCTCTCGCACCTACCACCCTGCGAGCCACCACCACCACCATATCATTCCGGTCGGCCGGCGCGCAAGAGGAGAACGAGCCTTGCGCGGCATAGAGGGTTGGGTGAACGCGGTGCTCTGCGTGAACACGACGACATGAGAAGACCTTCATAGGAGAAGAGAAAGGGTCACGGCGGAGAAGGAGGCGGTGGGTCTGCCGAGGGAGGGGGGAGGATGGAGGAGGACCGGTGTGGTGGCTATGGGGATTGGGGAGAGGAAAGAGGGGACGACGCGTTCACCCATCATCGCGGCTGTAGCACGCACGTCGCAGGACGGGCGCATTGCGCCAAAGCGCTCCGGCTGACGCAATCAATAGGCAACCCGCCGACGTGTGGGACCAACCTCCAATCTGGGCCACCCGTCTAGTGGGCAGAGGTAGGGGCGGGTGTACAATCATCAGTCCATCCCGCCCACTAACCGGGGAAGACGCTGCCCATAAGACTTCTTACAGTGGAAAGTAACATAGAGTAGTAACTTGCTGATGTTACTAGTCTATATTACTATCTCCATAGTGGGTAGTAACATATGAGCGGTATCATGAAAAAGTTCATTTATTAGGCTATATACTCATTATACCTTAAAATGTGTGATGTTACAGTAACTAGCTAAGTTAGACTAGCCACAGTGAAGAGTAACATACACTAATAACATACACATATCCCTAGGCTATGCTACTACCTTCATAGTGGGTAGTAACTTAGGTCTTGTGTCATGCAAAGCTTCATTTACTAGGTTATAGACTCATATTGCATTGGAAGATGTGATGTTACAGTAACTAGCTAAGTTACTAGAACTACCTCTCTTCATTAACTCATTGCCACATAGACAAATTTGCTGAGTTGGACTCGAAGTTACTACTGAAGTTACTCCCACTGTGGCTAGTCTTACAATAAACCCCTCCCTCCTTATTAATTAGCTACCACATAAGCAATCTTGTATTGAAATGTGTGATGTTATTCCCATTATGACTAGTCTAACGCGGGCAGCACGCTAGAAGCGGCCCGCAAAGAGCGGTTGACCCCAGAAAGTTCTAACATACACCGCGGGACGTGCAGCCAGTGCAACTGATGAGTGGGACCAGGAATAATACCGGCCCACACGTCATCGGTACAACACAGGGGCGGGCGCAAAAACTAAGTGCATAAGCGTCGCCCAACCCCTCTGCAGCTTGCCCACTACCCACGACACACTACAAGAAACCTGTTAATGTGTGACGGATTTCCGGTGACAATTTCAGAAATCGTCATGAAAAGCCCAGTACAACCCCGCAAGCCCGCCAAAAGCCCGCCTAAAGCCATAAACTTTTCCTGTATATAAACCTAAACCTACCGCACTCATATCCCCACTCTCCTTCCTCCATACGCCGCCGCCACGCCTCTCCTATGCTCGTCCCTGTCATCTGCATCCACCTCCCTGCCTCCACCTAGTAATAGCGGCCCGAGATCCATGGCGACGGCGGCTACAGCGGCCTGAGATCCATGGCGACGGCGGCTGCAGCGGCCCAATGGAAGCGGCGGCCAACCCTGGCCGCTGCCGCACGCCTCTGCTGCTCACAACCAATGACCAGGGCCATGGATCTGCGGCAGGGGCCTCTCTTATCCGTCTCCCAGGTCATGCAGCTGCCCTCGCCATATGGAGATTCGTAGCAGCTAGCGCTAGGCGAGGAGAGGAAGATGACCGAGACCTGCGGGAGGCCCGAGCTCTCGACCTCGCCGCTGCCGCCGACGCACCTCACAGGGTCCCTCCCTACTTCTCTTCCTCGTCTCCTCTCTCCTTCATTTCTTCATTCTCTCTCTCTCCCATTCCAATCGACTTTTTTGATTCCATTTAGATCAGCAGGAGCTCTCTGCCTCTCCAGATCCATGCACGGTGATGACCGGGGCCGCACGCTCGAGCCCCACGAGCTGGACGAGCTCGACAGTGAGGTCATCTGCCCCGCTCACCATGATTCACCACAGAATAAGAAGGTCAACCCTCTCACTCTGTTTTCTTTACTTTCCAAGTGATTGATGCTCTGCTGTAGCATAGTTCTCCAGGCGTTCTCAAATTTTCTTAGACTGAATCTAATGAAGAAAATGTAGCCCCTTTGTTTCCTGATACTCGCAAGTCACATCCAAACCTAAACTAGCATCTGCCAAGAAAACGTGGCCATTTTGTTTTTCTTCTGTCACCTTGTGAGCACTAGCAGTGTACAATTTGTGAGATCTGTTACTTATTTAAGCAACTATTAGTTTATTTAATAAGTAAATGCCCATGATATGCTCCTGTTGGTTCCTTTGATTTTTATTGTTTCTGCAGGGAAAGTAATTCATTAATCTCACTGAATCGATTGACCAAGAGTAGACTGTTTGTTAACTACACTTCTTCTCTGTCACCATGTTCAAGATATTACGTACTAGATGCCTCCATGGGACAATCTAATTTATTTATTTACAATGGAAACTAGTGCAGAGTTAGATAAGTGTAGTGCTTGAAGATTTGTCCTCTTAAGTCCTATTTAGCATACCAGTTGATATATCTTTGTTATTATCTAGATTTGTTCTCATGCTGGTTAACTTGGTTTTTTAATGCAGAGGCTCATGGGTAATATATTGTTTTTGCACGTATACACAGAAAGCAGAGGATCCTTTTTTAGAACGTTTCCAAGAAAATTCAAACTAGGATATGCTTGACAAGTAACTAACAAGATCAGATTATTCATTTTGTAAATGTAGAGAAAAAATAAGTATGGTCTTCACAATGTCCACCACTGAATATCTCTGCACATTTCTAGGCCTTGATTTGATATAAAACAATCCAATTTATCTTCTTGCTTATGCCTTGGATTCCAACATGTGCAAGCCTTGTTCCTACTGTTGTCATATTGTATACATATATTCTGGTTCATTTCATTTCATTATTGTTTCCTATTATAAATAATAGCACTATGTTGGTCAAGTCAGCAGCAAGTATTTTTACTATTGGTCGGCCCTTTGAGATGTACTTGCAGCATAAACATTTAAGAATCTTACACAACATGTAATGTATTTTTATCTTTCTTGTAATTCTTTTATGTCTACTATCTATTCATATCTTCAAATATCTAATATTCTTGTAATATAAATATGGTAGGTGAGATTGGATAACGAGCTACTTGGTGTTGCCTATCACAATCAGCCACGACATGATAATTGCACAGGAGGGCCGTGGACAAGACCATGAATAAGAGTCTTAATAGTTTATATGTTCCGTTGATGTAAAATGGATTGTACTGGTTCCTAACCTTGATGTGATATATTTTGTTAGTCTATGTTGTAAGTTATCATTTCATAGATGATTTTGGAGGAATAAACTGCTATGCTGTAGATACATACAATTGGCTACATACTCAATGAACTGTGTAATGTTTGACACTTTGCAAATACTTCTTCTTGGGTAAAAGTTGGCATTTGTGTGATGCATTATGCTAAAAATGTATTGGGTGAAAATTAGGCCAAAATGAATGAGCTAATGGGCTCGACCAAATTTATACTGTACCTAAATCCATGACCGATTCTATGACGAAAAGTAGTATCCACGTAGGCAGCCATGTTGGTCAATCAAAATCCTACGTGGCATTAGTCCATGACGGATTGTTCCGTCACAATGGTTTGGGCCTGGGCGGGCTTGGGGCAGATCCATGACGGTCAAGAACCGTCAAGGAAGGTACGATGTGAAATTATGACACGATATACATGACGGATTTCATATCCGTCATGTATGGGCACCCATGACAGTTTTTTACTTGTCCGTGACGGACTAGATCCGTCATGTATTAACAGATTTCTTGTAGTGACACGGCCTGCGCGTGCCACAGCAGGATTGGTTCACGCTAGAAAATCTCACCTAGCCTATCGAAGGCCTTGCTAATCCCACCAGTCATCGCTATATCTGGCCATGGGCCGGGCCGGGCCGGGCTTGGGCCGGGCCTAAAAAAGCCCACGGCAGAAAACTGAGGCCCAAGCCCTCCCAGGCCCTACCGCCGGGCCTACTTTTCAAGCCCAAGCCCGGCCCATCTGGTAAAAAGCCCTAAAAAGCCCTTAGGGCTTAGGGCCGTGGGTCGGGCCTCTTCCTTAAAATGCCAATATGCCAAGCCCAAGCCCGTCCAGGCCCTACTGGTAGGCACACAACTCAAGCCCAAGCCCGGCCCACGGGCAAGCCCATCGGGCCTAGGCCCTGGATTTTAGGGCCGGGCCTGGGTGGGCCGACAGGGCTGGGCCTGAGATGGCCAGGACTAGTCATCGCCCAGCACAAAGAAACGTTCAGTTAAAAAACACAGTCAAAATCAAACGGCAGAGCTGCAGTGTTGACGCGACCAGGCAGCATCGAATGGCAAACAACAAGGCAAAATCGGGGCGCGCTCGCGAGGGCGGGTCGCCTAGAAGCCTTATAGGTTAAATCTGTGTAAGTTTCCTTTTAAGTTGGGGTGTTTCTTCTTCTATCAACTTTATTGTCCCTATAAGGCTGGTCACAATGGGGAGGAACTTAGGAGTAACATCACACACTCCAATACAACTTTGCTTATGTGGCATATATTTAATGAAGAGAGAGGTGCTTGTGGTAACTAGCTAAGTTACCGGAACATCACACACTCGAAGAAACAATGAGTCTATAACCTAATAAATACATTGTTGCATGACACTACATAGATGTTCCTACCCACTATGGAGGTAGTAACATAGTCTAGGGAAGTGTGTAAGTTACTAGCTTATGTTCTTGCCCATTGTGACCAGCCTAAGGGCATATCCAACGTTGATCCCTAAATTTCCTCCCGCATCCATCCATGGACAGGCGGGGACCAGTCCACGAATACAGGTACGGGAGCCGGTCATCCAATGCTATCCGCATACAATTAAAAAAACTTTTAAAATAATCGGACAAATTACATGCAAACTAGATGATTTTCATTCAAACCGAACGAAAAACATTTATAGTTTGGACATATTTTAGCTAAACTATACCACACTAGGCTAAACCTAGTGTAAAATGCTGGCCACAGCGGATCTCTAGAACCACAACATGTCTTCCCCATCTTCGGTAGCCGCTCGCCAGAATCTCGGGAGCCCTGGACGGATATGCTTTAGTGAGAGGGGAAGAACAGCCTCCGTCTTGTTCGGCAGTGCCGCTCATCGTAGTGACACTGGAGAGATATGCTTTAGCCGGAGGGGATGGCTGGCCTCCGCTTCCACGAAGCACATACTAGGGTTGGTTTTGGGGGCGAGGGGCGACGGTTGCCAACAGAGCGGGCAAGACACCTGAGGGAGTCCTGGATTAGGGGGTCTCCGGACAGCCGGACTATCTCCATTGGCCAGACTGTTAGACTATGAAGATACAGGATTGAAGACTTCGTCTCGTGTCCGGAGGGGATTCTACTTGGCGTGGAAGGCAAGCTAGGCAATATGGATATGTATATCTCCTCCTTTGTAACCGACCTTGTGTAATCCTAACCTCTCCGGTGTCTATATAAACCAAAGGGTTTTAGTCCGTAGGACGAACAACAATCATACCATAGGCTAGCTTCTAGGGTTTAGCCTCTCTGATCTCATGGTATATCTACTCTTGTACTACCCATATCATCAATATTAATCAAGCAGGACGTAGGGTTTTACCTCCATCAAGAGGGCCCGAACCTAGGTAAAACATTGTGTCCCCTGCCTCATGTTACCATCCGGCCTAGACGCACAGTTCGGGACCCCCTACCCGAGATCTGCCGGTTTTGACACCGACATTGATGCTTTCATTGAGAGTTCCTTTATGTCGCCGCCTTTAGGCTTGATGGCTCCTACTATCATCGATGGCGAAGCAGTCCAGGGTGAGACTTTTCTCCCCGGACAGATCTTCGTATTCGGCGGCTTTACACTGTGGGCTAATTCGCTTGGCCATCTGGAGCAGATTGAAAGTTACGCCCCTGGCCACCAGGTCAGGTTTGGAAGCTTAAACTACACGGCCGATATCCGTGGAGACTTGATCTTTGACGGATTCGAGCCTCTGCCTTGTGTGTCATGCGGTCACGATGAGTGCGGTTTAGCGCTACCATCAGATAGTGTTCAAGAGATCGCACAGGCAGCCGCTCCGACCCTCAATTCGGAGCCAGGTGCGCCTTCCGCGGACGGGTGGATGGACCCCGCCACGGAGGCCTTACCCTCAGCGGCGATCGAGCTAAACATCGACCTTACCTTGCATGAGAGCCGTGTTGTTAAACTGTCAGATCCTTCTCCGGCCACGGACTCCGAACCGCCTGCGCCCGTTCCTATCGTATCCGATTGGGCGCCGATCATGGAGTTTACCTCCGTGGATATTTTTCAGCACTCGCCCTTTGGCGACATACTGAACTCATTAAGGTCTCTCTCCTTGTCAGGAGGATCCTGGCCGAACTATGTCCGTCAGGACTGGGATGCGGACGACGAAGAAATTCGAGGCCCACCCACCACCCACTTAGTAGCCACTGTCGATGACTTAACCGACATGCTCGGCTTCGACTCCGAAGACATCGACGGTATGGACGATGATACGGGAGGAGAAGAGGAACCACCGCCCACAAGGCACTGGACAACCACCTCATCATACGATATATACATGGTGGATACACCCAAAGAAGGCAATGGCGACGAGATAGCGGAGGATGACCCCTCCAAGAAGCAACCCAAGCGCCGATGTCAGCGGCGCCGCTCTAAGTCCCGCTAAAGCAAAAGTGGTGATACCGGGACAGGAGATAATAATACTCTGGATAGTGCCGAAGACAACAACAATCCCCTCCAGCAAGATTTAGAACAGGAGAATGGGGGAGCCAACCCTCCTGAGGGAGTGGCAGATGGGGAATAGGAGGATGCTAATTACATGCCCCCTTCGAAGACGAGGCAAGCCTCGGCGACGACGAATTCGCTGTGCCAGAGGATCACGTCGAACAAGAGCGCTTCAAACGCCAGCTTATAGCCATGGCAAATAGACTTAAGAAAAAGCACCAGCTTCAAGCTGATCAGGATCTGCTAGCGACAGATGGACAGAAGTCCTCGCGGCCGAGGAATATAAACTCGAGCGCCCCTCCAAGAGTTACCCAAAGTGCAGGTTGCTACCTCGACTGGAGGAAGAAGCGTATGATACGGCTAATCGGCCACCTCGTGGCCGCGATAGAGGCATTCCAGCCAAAAACTCAGCCTCCACCCCGACGCCATTCAAATAAAAAGGCATGGGGAGATACGCCAGACCTGCGAGACATATTGGAGGACAAAGTAAAGCATGCAAGATCGATCTACGGATCGCGCGGGTGCCCCGCGACACGAGACGATAACCGTCACGCCAGATACAGTAAATCCGGCCGGGCCGAACACAGCAGACAAAGCTCATTTGAGCTACGCCGTGATATAGCCCAGTACAGAGGCGCCGCACACTCACTATGCTTCACAGATGAAGTAATGGATCATCAAATCCCAGAGGGTTTCAAACCCGTAAACATTGAATCATACGATGGCAGAACAGATCCTGCGGTATGGATCGAGGACTATCTCCTTCATATCCACATGGCCCGTGGCGATGATCTACATGCCATCAAATACCTCCCACTCAAGCTTAAAGGACCAGCTCGGCATTGGCTTAACAGCCTGCCAGCAGAATCAATTGGTTGTTGGGAGGACCTATCAGCCGCATTCCTCGATAATTTCCAGGGCACTTATGTGTGACCACCAGATGCCGATGACCTAATCCACATAATTCAGCAGCCAGAAGAATCTGCCAGACAATTCTGGACACGGTTCCTAACCAAGAAAAATCAAATCGTCGACTGTCCGGACGCAGAGGCCCTAGCAGCCTTCAAGCATAACATCCGTGACGAGTGGCTTGCTCGGCACCTTGGATAGGAAAAGCCGAAATCTATGGCAGCCCTCACGACACTCATGACCCGCTTTTGCGCGGGAGAAGACAGCCGGCTGTCTCGTAGCAATAACATGACCAAGAGCCCTGGTAATTTTGGATACCAAGGATAGCAATAGCAGGTCGCATCGCAAAAGGCACAAGCGCCACATTAACAGCGACAATGCTGAAGATACGACAGTTAATGGCGGATTCAGAGGCTCTAAGCCCGGCCAGCGGAAAAAGCCATTTAAGAGGAACACTCCGGGCCCGTCCAGTTTGGACTGTATACTCGATCGCTCGTGCCAGATACATGGCACCCCCGAAAAACCAGCCAATCACACCAACAGGGATTGTTGGGTGTTCAAGCAGGCCAACAAGTTAAATGCCGCAAACAGAGACAAGGGGCTGCACAGCGACGAGGACGAAGAGCCCCGGCCGCCGAACAATAGTGGACAGAAGGGCTTCCCCCCACAAGTGCGGACGGTGAACATGATATACGCAACCCACATCCCCAAAAGGGAGCGGAAGCGTGCACTCAGGGACGTATACGCGTTGGAGCCAGTCGCCCCAAAGTTCAACCCATGGTCCTCCTGCTCGATCACTTTTAATCGAAGGGACCACCCCACTAGCATCCGCCAGGGCGGATTCTCCGCATTGATTCTAGACCCAATCATTGACGGATTTCACCTCACCAGAGTCCTTATGGACGGCGACAGCAGCTTAACCTGCTTTATCAGGATACAGTGCGGAAAATGGGCATAGATCCCTCAAGGATTAAACCCACAAAAACAACCTTTAAAGGCGTTATACCAGGTGTAGAGGCCAACTGTACAGGCTCAGTTACACTTGAAGTGGTCTTCGGATCCTCGGATAATTTCCGAAGCGAGGAGTTAATCTTCGACATAGTCCCGTTCCGCAGTGGCTATCACGCACTGCTCGGATGAACCGCATTTGCAAAGTTCAATGCGGTGCCGCACTACGCATATCTCAAGCTCAAGATGCCAGGCCCTCGAGGAGTCATTATGGTCAATGGAAACACCGAACACTCTCTCCAAACGGAGGAGCACACGACGGCCCTCGCAGCGGAAGTACAAAGCAGTCTCTCAAGGCAACTCTCCAGTCCGGCTATTAAATGTCCGGACACCGTCAAGCGCGCCCGGAGTAACCTACAACAAGACCGCCTGGCACGTTCCGAGCAAGCGTAGCAATACGGCCCCAACCCCACCCCTCGCGAAACTGTGAAATCAGTACTACGCGTACATAACTATGCTCTGAAAATACCATAGGCACAGGGGGAGGGGCATGACCACGGCACGCCCAAAAATGCAGCTCAACCGCACTAGGGGATCCCGATTTTGTCATTATTTCCTACTTTTAGGACTCCACTCTTCGGAAGGCTTATCCGGCAGTACAACCGCCGAACACACAATGCAACAACCAAGGTGGCAGAAAGCTACGTCGAATTCCCAGGTGGTCTCTATAACGAGCAAAATACCTGTCTTACATACCGTCTCGCAGCTCGCCCTGGAGGGGGACATGTCAAATAGTCCCATCTCTTGCTTATCGCACTATTTGTATCGTTCTGCTTTCACAGCAGCCTTTTAAAATAAACAATGCTTAGCTTCAGCTTATTATTGCATTCTCTATTCATTTCTTTTTTCAATACATATGTTCAGTTATGACATTTAGCACCCGTACACTTTGGTACGGTCCATACGCCAGGGGCTCAAGCACCCCACAATATGGTGTGAAAAGTCCGAACACTTTCACAAGTGCGGCACCCCGAACTTATAGCATTATATGCATCAGCTCCGAATCATGTCTTTGGTCAAATGTTGGGTTTTCCCGGCTCCTATGTTTTGGTACCTTACGTTCCGCTCTATCGGCTAAGGTAGCGCTAGGAGAACTACTGCGATTGTGCCCCGATTCTACCGGGCTTAGCACCTCAGTAGAGAAAGCTAAAATTGACTGTCATCATAAGGCGAGAGACTGGTCGCTGTTCGGCGAGGTTTTCGAGTTCCTAAAGACTTATGCTGCTTAGGGCAAGGGGCCGGACCTGTCCGGCTTAAAGGCGTTTATCGCGCCCCGAATTCGGCCGTCCGAATACCAGGGGCTTTGCCGAAATTTAAAATTATAGAATTCTAGGGCTAAGTGAGAGTGATAAAGCATTATTAGTCCGGTTGCCTTGTTCGTTGTGCTGAGCACCTCCCTTGAAGGACCCAAACATGGGAACAAGAGTGCTCAGGTTTATCCCGAACACCCCAGCACTCGTGGCATGGGGGCAGAAGTCGAGGACTAGCCATCTCCCAGATTGGATAAACGGCCAAACAGAAGGTAATACTTTAAATTCACACAAGCGTTGCATAGCGCATATGAAACAAGTTTTCATCATACAAGATCATACGAGCAAGTTTACTGAAATATTACATCCTTTGAACAATCGTCCGCCACAACACGGGCACCCTTCAGGACACCCTCATAATAAATTTCAGGGGTGCGATGCTCCTTGCCCTGCGACGGCCCTTCCTTGATCAGCTTCACGGCGTCTATCTTGGCCCACTGCACCTTCACACGGGCGAAAGCTCGGTGTGCACCTTCGATGCAGACGGACCGCTTGACGACCTCCAGCCGTGGGCAGGCATCTACAAGCCACCTCACCAGGCCAAAGTAGCTGTTCAGAAGGGCGTCGCTAGGCCATAGCCGGACTATAAGGCCCTTCATGGCCTGTTCGGCCGCTTTGTGCAGCTCGACCAGCTGCTTTAGTTGGTCGCTTAGAGGCATCGGGTGTTTGGTCCTAGTATACTGAGACCAGAACAGCTTCTCCATTGAGCTTCCCTCCTCGGCCTGGTAAAATTGTGCGGCATCCGACACGTTGCAGGGCAAATCTGCGAATGCTCCTGGAGAGCTCCGAATCCGGATAAGTAATCGGTAATTTACTTTTACATGCTTGCTCTGCATATAGAATGCCTTACCCGCCGTTATCTTCTTCATTGCATTGATCTCCTGGAGGGCCTTTTGGGCTTCAGCCTTGGCACTTTTTGCGCCCTCGAGGGCCGCGGCAAGCTCAGACTCTCGCGTCTTCGAGTCAAGCTCCAACGCCTCGTGCTTCGTCATGAGAGCCTGGAGCTCTTGCTGCACCTCGCCCAAACAGTGACCCGGACCTCCGCAGTCAGTGCGACGGACGCCAGCAGCGAAGCCTGCATATGCATATTGACATACTTATATTAGACTCCCGCGATATTATTTGATCCTCTGTTCGGCTTTTCTTTGTGAACACCGAACAAAGCATCAGGGGCTACTGTCTATGTGGTAATATTTTTCCTATATTTTAAAACACTTACCTCAAAGCCTGTTAGAAGGCTGGCACAGGCTTCAGTCAATCCGCTCTTGGCGGACTGAACCTTCTGGACCACCGCACTCATAATAGTACGGTGCTCCTCGTCGATGAAAGCGCTGCGAAGCGCTTCCAGCAGATTGTCCGGTGCCTCTGGATGGATAGAGGTCACCGGCACAGGCGTCTTGCCCCTCTTAGAAGGAGGCCGCTTGCCCGAGCCCGGAACCATTGGAGGTTCCGGCGCGGTGTTCGGCTGAGGGCCGAACTCGGAGCTCTCAGGGGCCCCGTCCCCTCAGCTCCCGGAGTCCGGAAGGTCGCCTTGAGGTGCCTCCGGGACTGTCTCCCCCCGACCCGGTGCCTCTTGAGACAGCACCTCGGCGTCGTCAGCAGGATGAGGGGAGGTGGCGGTCACGACTGGATCGCTATCCATGTCCGACGAGCCCAAGGAGCCGTCCGATGATACATCGATACTGGCTCATGGTGGCCTGCATAATTATGTTCGGCGTTAGGGAAAACAGTGCGACAAAGGAATGCTATGAGTTACTCTAGTATCTGAATACTTACGATCTCCCCAGGGGCTTGGCCCTGGGTAACCACTCGTCTTCGCCTTCGTCGGCGGCGGTGGAATTGTCCGGAAGGAGAGTCCTTCCCTTCTTGGACCCTTCGCCCCCCCCCCAGTTGGGGCGGCCTTCCTCTTCTTATCTCCCCTAGCTGGAGGGGGAGCATCTTCCTCTTCTTCCTCGTCTTCGGGGGAGGAGTGCGCCGCAGAGTCATCGGACGGTGAGTCCGACGACACCTGGCGTCGGGAACTCTTTCGGGTTCCCTTGGCCTTCTTCATCTTCTCCGGCACCTTATAAGGAGCCGGAGTCAGCATCTTCGCCAGAAGAGCGTCCGCTGGGCCTTCGGGCAAAGGAGCCGGACAGTCGATCTGTCTGGCCGTCTCCTGCCAGTCCTGTCAAAGGTACGGGAATTTAGATCCCGCATGGAGTCAATCTATAAAAAATAAGTATCCTCTGAAAGTTAAAGCAGCTTACTGCACTGGCTTGGCGCTTCGCGCTGAATCCGCGATCCTCAGTAATGGGAGGGGGGACCTCGGCGCTTTTGAACAGCACCCTCCAGGCATCTTCGTGAGTTGTGTCGAAGGGCCTATTCAGAGTTCGGTGCTGCGCCGGGTCGAACTCCCACAAGTTGAAGTCTCGTAGTTTCCACGGGAGGATCCGGCGGTGGAGCATGACCTGGACCACGTTGACGAGTTTGAGCTTCTTGTTCACCATGTTTTGAATACATGTTTGGAGTCCGATCAGCTCTCCCGAACTACCCCAGGACAGGCCCTTCTCTTTCCAGGAGGTGAGCCACATGGGGATGCCAGATCAGAACTCGGGGGCCGCTGCCCATGCAGGGTCACGCGGCTCGGTGATGTAGAACCACCCCGATTGCCACCCCTTTATGGTTTACACAAAGGAGCCCTCGAGCCATGTAACATTGGGCATCTTGCCCACCATGGCGCCTCCGCACTCCGCCTGGCGGCTGCGCACAACCTTCAGCTTGACAGTGAAGGTCTTCAGCCATAAACCGAAGTGGGGCTTGCTGCGGAGGAAGGCCTCGCACACAACGATAAACGCCGAGATGTTTAGGATGAAGTTCGGGGCCAGATCTTGGAAATCTAGGCCGTAATAGAACATGATCCCCCGGACGAATGGGTGGAGAGGGAATCCTAGTCCGCGGAGGAAATGGGTAAGGAACGCTACCCTCTCATGGGGCCCGGGGGTGGGGTTGAGCTGCCCCTCATCTGGGAGCCGGTGCGCGATGTCGTCGGGCAAGTATTCGGCTCTCCTCGGCTTCTTGATGTCTCCCTCCGTGACGGAGGAGACCATCCACCTGCCTCCCGCTCCGGACATGGTGGGGGAAGGTTGAGGTGGGAAGTGCGGACTTGGGCGCTAGAGCTCGAGTGTGCGAAAATGGATGAGCAAAGGAGGAAGAAGGCATGGATGAAAAGGTGAATCCTTATCCCTTTATATGGGCGGACAAAACTATGCGCCCCCACTAGCCTGGTAAAACTCGCTTATCCCCCAAGTGGCGTAATCGATGGCGCGGTTGGGTTACCCACGCCCGTATTGATGAGAATCCCGTAATAAGGGGACACGATCTCTACTTTGACAAGACGTGTCAAAAAACTGCCTCGCGTTATGTGTGGGGCTAGTTAAAGGAAACGGTTCGAATAATCACCGAGCCATGACATAACGTCATGCTGCCAAAACAAGTCAGCAAATTAGATTTGCGAAAATATTATTCTCTCTACAGTGGTATGTGGAACTTATTTTGCAGGGTCGGACACTATCCTTGTATTCAAATTCTTCCGTGGTGTATTCGGAGGAGGAACCTGCCTTGCAATACCGAAGACAATACTGCGCGCCGGACTCGTCGTCATTGAAAGTCTGGTTCAGGGGCTACTGAGGGAGTCCTAGATTAGGGGGTCTCCGGACAGCCGTGTTGGAAATATGCCCTAGAGGCAATAATAAAAGTATTATTATTATATTTCCTTGTTCATGATAATTGTCTTTTATTCATGCTATAACTGTATTATCTGGAAATCGTAATACACGTGTGAATACATAGACCACAATATGTCCCTAGTGAGCCTCTAGTTGACTAGCTCGTTGTGATCAACAGATAGTCATGGTTTCCTGGCTATGGACATTGGATGTCGTTGATAACGGGATCACATCATTAGGAGAATGATGTGATGGACAAGACCCAATCCTAAGCATAGCACAAAGATCGTGTAGTTCGTTTGCTAGATCTTTGCCAATGTCAAGTATCTCTTCCTTTGACCATGAGATCGTGTAACTCCTAGATACCGTAGGAGTGCTTTGGGTGTATCAAACGTCACAACGTAACTGGGTGACTATAAAGGTGCACTACAGGTATCTCCGAAAGTATCTATTGTTTTATGCGGATCGAGACTGGGATTTGTCACTCCGTGTAAACGGAGAGGTATCTCTGGGCCCACTCGATAGGACATCATCATATGCGCAATGTGACCAAGGAGTTGATCACGGGATGATGTGTTACGGAACGAGTAAAGTGACTTGCCGGTAACGAGATTGAACAAGGTATCGGTATACCGACGATCGAATCTCGGGCAAGTAAAATACCGATAGACAAAGGGAATTTAATACGGGATTGATTAAGTCCTTGACATCGTGGTTCATCCGATGAGATCATCGTGGAACATGTGGGAGCCAACATGGGTATCCAGATCCCGCTGTTGGTTATTGACCGGAGAACGTCTCGGTCATGTCTGCATGTCTCCCGAACCTGTAGGGTCTACACACTTAAGGTTCGATGACGCTAGGGTTATAAAGGAAGCTTGTATGTGGTTACCGGATGTTGTTCGGAGTCCCGGATGAGATCCCGGACGTCACGAGGAGTTCCGGAATGGTCCGGAGGTAAAGATTTATATATAGGAAGTCCTGGTTCGGCTATCGGGACAAGTTTCGGGGTCATCGGTATTGTACCGGGACCACCGGAAGGGTCCCGGGGGCCCACCGGGTGGGGCCACCTGCCGCGGGGGGCCATATGGGCTGTGGGGGGTGCGCCTTGGCCTACATGGGCCAAGGGCACCAGCCCCAAGAGGCCCATGCGCCTGGGGAAACCCTAAAGGAAGAGTCCCAGCAGGGGAAGGCACCTCCTAGGTGCCTTGGGGGGGGAGGACTCCTCCCCTGGCCGCCGCCCCCTTGGAGATTGGATCTCCTAGGGGCTGGCGCACCCCCCCCTTGGGATCCCTATATATAGTGGGGTAGGAGGGCCTCCCAAACACACCTTATGCCTTTGGTGCAGCCCCTCTCTCTCTCCCAAGTTCTTCTCCTCTCCCATGGTGCTTGGCGAAGCCCTGCGGGATTGCCACGCTCCTCCACCACCACCACGCCGTTATGCTGCTGTTGGATGGAGTCTTCCTCAACCTCTCCCTCTCTCCTTGCTGGATCAAGGCGTGGGAGACGTCACCGGGCTGTACGTGTGTTGAACGCGGAGGTGCCGTCCGTTCGGCACTTGATCATCGGTGATCTGAATCACGACGAGTACGACTCCATCAACCCCGTTCACTTGAACGCTTCCGCTTAGCGATCTACAAGGGTATGTAGATGCACTATCCTTCTACTCGTTGCTGGTCTCTCCATAGATAGATCTTGGTGACACGTAGGAAAATTTTGAATTTCTGCTACGTTCCCCAACAGTGGCATCATGAGCTAGGTCTATTGCGTAGATTCTTTGCACGAGTAGAACACAAAGTAGTTGTGGGCGTTGATGTTGTTCAATTTGCTTACCGTTACTAGTACAATCTTGTTTCGACGGTATTGTGGGATGAAGCGGCCCGGACCGACCTTACACGTACTCTTACGTGAGACAGGTTCCACCGATTGACATGCACTTGGTGCATAAGGTGGCTAGCGGGTGCCAGTCTCTCCCACTTTAGTCGGAACGGATTCGATGAAAAGGGTCCTTATGAAGGGTAAATAGCAATTGGCATATCACGTTGTGGTCTTGCGTAGGTAAGAAACGTTCTTGCTAGAAACCCATAGCAGCCACGTAAAACATGCAACAACAATTAGAGGACGTCTAACTTGTTTTTGCAGGGTATGCTATGTGATGTGATATGGCCAAAAGGATGTGATGAATGATATATGTGATGTATGGGATTGATCATGTTCTTGTAATAGGATTCACGACTTGCATGTCGATGAGTATGACAACCGGCAGGAGCCATAGGAGTTGTCTTTATTTTTGTATGACCTGCGTGTCATTGAAGAACGCCATGTAAACTACTTTACTTTATTGCTAAACGCGTTAGTCATAGAAGTAGAAGTAGTCGTTGGTGTGACAACTTCATGAAGACACGATGATGGAGATCATGATGATGGAGATCATGGTGTCATGCCGGTGACAAGATGATCATGGAGCCCCGAAGATGAAGATCAAAGGAGCTATATGATATTGGCCATATCATGTCACTACTCTATTTGATTGCATGTGATGTTTATCATGTTTATGCATCTTGTTTGCTTAGAACGACGGTAGTAAATAAGATGATCCCTTACAACAATTTCAAGAAGTGTTCTCCCCTAACTGTGCACCGTTGCTACAGTTCGTCGCTTCTAAGCACCACGTGATGATCGGGTGTCATGGATTCTTATGTTCACATACAACGGGTGTAAGACAGTTTTACACAGCGAAAACACTTAGGGTTAACTTGACGAGCCTAGCATGTGCAGACATGGCCTCGGAACACGGAGACCGAAAGGTCGAGCATGAGTCGTATGGTAGATACGATCAACATGAAGATGTTCACCGATGATGACTAGTCCGTCTCACGTGATGATCGGACACGGCCTAGTTGACTCGGATCATGTGATCACTTAGATGACCAGAGGGATGTCTATCTAAGTGGGAGTTCATAAGATGAACTTAATTATCCTGAACATAGTCAAAAGACCTTTTGCAAATTATGTCGTAGCTCACGCTATAGTTCTACTGTTTTAGATATGTTCCTAGAGAAAATATAGTTGAAAGTTGAAAGTAGCAATTATGCGATCAGTAGAAAGCTTATGTCCTTAATGCACCGCTCAGTGTGCTGAACCCCAACGTCGTTTGTCGATGTTGCGAACATCGGACATACACGTTTTGATAACTACGTGATAGTTCAGTTAAATGGTTTAAGTTGAGGCACCAAAGACGTTTTCGAAACGTCGCGGAACATATGAGATGTTTCGAGGGCTGAAATTGGGATTTCAGGCTCGTGCCCATGTCAAGAGGTATAAAACCTCCGACGATTTTCTTAGCCTGCAAACTAAGGGAGAAAAGCTCAATCGTTGAGCTTGTGCTCAGATTGTCTGAGCACAACAATCACTTGAATCAAGTGGGAGTTGATCTTCCAGATGAGATAGTGATGTTTCTCCAAAGACATTGCCACCAAGCCACTAGAGCTTCATGATGAACTATAACATATCAGGGATAGACATGATGATCCTTGAGGTATTCGCGTTGTTTGACATCGCGAAAGTAGAAATCAAGAAGGAGCATCAATTGTTGATGGTTGGTGAAACCACTAGTTTCAAGAAGGGCAAGGGCAAGAAGGGATACTTCATGAAACGGCAAATCGCTGCTGCTCTAGTGAAGAAACCCGAGATTGAACCCAAACCCGAGACTAAGTGCTTCTGTAATAAGGGGAACAACCACTGGAGCAGGATTACCCTAGATACTTGGTAGATGAGAAGGCTGGCAAGGTCGATAGAAGTATATTGGATATACATTATGTTAATGTGTACTTTACTAGTACTCCTAGTAGCACCAGGGTATTGGATACCGGTTCGGTTGCTAAGTGTTAGTAACTCGAAATAAAAGGCTACGGAATAAACGGAGACTAGCTAAAGGAGAGCTGACGATATGTGTTGGAAGTGTTTCCAAGTTTGATATAATCAAACATCGCACGCTCCCTCTACCATCAAGATTAGTATTAAACCTGAATGGTTTATTGAATCTCGATCGTAGTGATACATATTTTCATGCCAAAAGATATAAGATAATAATGATAGTACCACTTACTTGTGGCACTGCCATGTAAGTCATAATGGTATAAAACACATGAAGAAGCTCCATGTTGATGGATCTTTGGACTCACTCGTTTAGAAAAGTTTGAGACATGCGAACCATGTCTATTGGTGTATATGCATGAAGAAACTCCATGCAAATGGACCGTTTGAACTCACTTGATTTGAATCACTTGAGATATGCAAATCATACCACATGGGCAAGATGACTGAAAAGCCTCGTTTTCAGTAAGATGGAACAAGATAGCAACTTGTAGGAAGTAACACATTTTGATGTGTGCAGTCCAATGAGTGCTGAGGCATGCAGTGAATATCGTTATGATCTTACTTCACAGATGATTCGAGTAGATGTTGAGAATATTTACTTGATGAAACACAAGTCTGAATTATTGAATGGTTCAAGTAATTTCAGAGTGAAGTAGAAGATCATTGTGACAAGAGGATAAAATGTCTATGATATGATCATAGAGATGAATATCTGAGTTACGAGTTTTGGCACACAATTAAGACATTGTGGAAATTGTTTCGCAATTAATACCGCCTGGAACACCATAGTGTGATGGTGTGTCGGAACATCATAGTTGCACCCTATTGGATATGGTGCGTACCATGATGTCTCTTATCGAATTACCACTATCGTTCATGGGTTAGGCATTAGAGACAACCACATTCACTTTAAATAGGGCACCACATAATTCCGTTGAGATGACACCGTATGAATTATGGTTTAGAGAAACCTAAGTTGTCGTTTCTTGAAAGTTTGGGGCTGCGACGCTTATGTGGAAAAGTTTCAGGATTGATAAGCTCGAACCCAAAGCGGATAAAATGCATCTTCATAGGACACCCAAAATAGTTGGGTATACCTCCTGTCTCAGATCCGAAAGCAATAAGGGATTGTTTCGAGAATCAGGTCCTTTCTCGAGGAAAAGTTTCTCTCGAAAGAATTGAGTGGGAGGATGGTGGAGACTTGATGAGGTTATTGAACCGTCACTTCAACTAGTGTGTAGCAGGGCATAGGAAGTTGTTCCTGTGGCACCTACACCAATTGAAGTGGAAAACTTATGATAGTGATCATGAAACTTCGGATCAAGTCACTACCGTACCTCGTGGGATGACAAGGATGCATACTACTTCAGAGTGGTACGTAATCCCGTCTTGGAAGTCATGTTGCTGGACAACAATGAACCTACGAGCTATGGAGAAGCGATGGTGGGCCCGGATTCCGATAAATGGCTCGAGGCCATAAAATCCGAGAACGGATCCATGGACTTTGGTGGACTTGCCCGATGATCGGCAAGCCATTAAGATAAATGGATCTTTAAGAAGAAGACGGACGTGGATGGTAATGTCACCGTCTATGAGGCTCGACTTGTGGCAAAGAGTTTTTCACAAGTTCAAGGAGTTGACTACGATGAGATTTTCTCATCCGTAGAGATGCTTAAGTCCGTCGGAATCATGTTAGCATTAGCTGCATTTATGAAATCTGGCAGACGGATGTCAAAACGAGTTTCCTTACCAGTTTTCGTAAGGAAAGGTTGTATGTAATACAATCAGAAAGTTTTTGTCGATCCTAAGGATGCTAAAAGGTATGCTAGCTCCAGCGATCCTTCTAAGGACTGGAGTAAGCATCTCGGAGTTGGAATGTACACTTTGATGAGATGATCAAAGATTTTGGGTTTGTACAAAGTTTTATGAGAAACTTGTATTTCCAAAGAAGTGAGTGGGAGCACTATAGAATTTCTGATGAGTATATGTTGTTGACATATTGATGATCAGAAATGATGTAGAATTTCTAGAAAGCATATAGGGTTATTTGAAAAGTGTTTTTCAATGGAAAACCTGGATTAAACTACTTGAACGTTCAGCATCAAGATCTATAAGGATGGATCAAAATGCTTAATGGTACTTTCAAATGAGCACATACCTTGACATGATCTTGAAGGTGTTCAAGATGGACCAGTCAAAGAAGAAGTTTTTGCCTGAATTGTAAGGTACGAAGTTAAGACTTAAAGCTCGACCACGGCAGAATAGAGAGAAAGGACGAAGGTCGTCCCCTATGCTTAAGACGTAGGCTCTTCAGTATGCTATGCTGTGTACCGCACCTGAAGTGTGCCTTGCCATGAGACAGTCAAGGGGTACAAGAGTGATCCAAGAATGGCTCACAGGACAGCGGTCAAAGTTATCCTTAGTAACTAGTGGACTAAGGAATTTTCTCGATTATGGAGGTGGTAAAAGAGTTCGTCGTAAAGATTACGACGATGCAAGCTTGACACCTATCCGGATAGCTTTGAGTAGAGAGACCGGATACATATAATGGAGCAATAATTTAGAATAGCTCCAAGTAGAACAGTTGTTTGGAATAGCTCCAAATAGAGCGTGGTAGCTGCATCTAGGAGATGACATAGAGATTTGTAAAGCACACACGGATCTGAAAGGTTCAGACCCGTTGACTAAAACCTCTCTCACAAGCAACATGATCAAACATAAAAAACTCATTGAGTGTTAATCACATAGTGATGTGAACTAGACTACTGACTCTAGTAAACTCTTGGGTATTAGTCACATGGCGATGTGACCTGTGAGTGTTAATCACATGGCGATGTGAACTAGATTATTGACTCTAGTGCAAGTGGGAGACTGTTGGAAATATGCCCTAGAGGCAATAATAAAAGTATTATTATTATATTTCCTTGTTCATGATAATTGTCTTTTATTCATGCTATAACTGTATTATCCGGAAATCGTAATACACGTGTGAATACATAGACCACAATATGTCCCTAGTGAGCCTCTAGTTGACTAGCTCGTTGTGATCAACAGATAGTCATGGTTTCCTGGCTATGGACATTGGATGTCGTTGATAACGGGATCACATCATTAGGAGAATGATGTGATGGACAAGACCCAATCCTAAGCATAGCACAAAGATCGTGTAGTTCATTTGCTAGAGCTTTGCCAATGTCAAGTATCTCTTCCTTTGACCATGAGATCGTGTAACTCCTAGATACCGTAGGAGTGCTTTGGGTGTATCAAACGTCACAACGTAACTGGGTGACTATAAAGGTGCACTACAGGTATCTCCGAAAGTATCTATTGTTTTATGCGGATCGAGACTGGGATTTGTCACTCCGTGTAAACGGAGAGGTATCTCTGGGCCCACTCGGTAGGACATCATCATATGCGCAATGTGACCAAGGAGTTGATCACGGGATGATGTGTTACGGAACGAGTAAAGTGACTTGCCGGTAACGAGATTGAACAAGGTATCGGTATACCGACGATCGAATCTCGGGCAAGTAAAATACCGATAGACAAAGGGAATTTAATACGGGATTGATTAAGTCCTTGACATCGTGGTTCATCCGATGAGATCATCGTGGAACATGTGGGAGCCAACATGGGTATCCAGATCCTGCTGTTGGTTATTGACCGGAGAACGTCTCGGTCATGTCTGCATGTCTCCCGAACCCGTAGGGTCTACACACTTAAGGTTCGATGACGCTAGGGTTATAAAGGAAGCTTGTATGTGGTTACCGAATGTTGTTCGGAGTCCCGGATGAGATCCCGGACGTCACGAGGAGTTCCGGAATGGTCCGGAGGTAAAGATTTATATATAGGAAGTCCTGTTTCGGCTATCGGGACAAGTTTCGGGGTCATCGGTATTGTACCGGGACCACCGGAAGGGTCCCGGGGGCCCACCGGGTGGGGCCACCTGCCGCGGGGGGCCACATGGGCTGTGGGGGGTGCGCCTTGGCCTACATGGGCCAAGGGAACCAGCCCCAAGAGGCCCATGCGCCTGGGGAAACCCTAAAGGAAGAGTCCCAGCAGGGGAAGGCACCTCCTAGGAGCCTTGGGGGGGGGGGGAGGACTCCTCCCCTGGCCGCCGCCCCCTTGGAGATTGGATCTCCTAGGGGCTGGCGCACCCCCCCCTTGGGATCCCTATATATAGTGGGGTAGGAGGGCCTCCCAAACACACCTTATGCCTTTGGTGCAGCCCCTCTCTCTCTCCCAAGTTCTTCTCCTCTCCCATGGTGCTTGGCGAAGCCCTGCGGGATTGCCACGCTCCTCCACCACCACCACGCCGTTATGCTGCTGTTGGATGGAGTCTTCCTCAACCTCTCCCTCTCTCCTTGCTGGATCAAGGCGTGGGAGACGTCACCGGGCTGTACGTGTGTTGAACACGGAGGTGCCGTCCGTTCGGCACTTGATCATCGGTGATCTGAATCACGACGAGTACGACTCCATCAACCCCGTTCACTTGAACGCTTCCGCTTAGCGATCTACAAGGGTATGTAGATGCACTCTCCTTCTACTCGTTGCTGGTCTCTCCATAGATAGATCTTGGTGACACGTAGGAAAATTTTGAATTTCTGCTACGTTCCCCAACAAGCCGGACTATATCCATTGGCCGGACTGTTAGACTATGAAGATACGGGATTGAAGACTTCGTCTCGTGTCCGGAGGGGACTCTACTTGGCGTGGAAGGCAAGGTAGGCAATATGGATATGTATATCTCCTCCTATGTAACCGACCTTGTGTAACCCTAACCTCTCCGGTGTCTATATAAACCGGAGGGTTTTAGTCCTTAGGACGAATAACAATCATACCATAGGCTAGCTTCTAGGGTTTAGCCTCTCTGATCTCGTGGTAGATCTACTCTTGTACTACCCATATCATCAATATTAATCAAGCAGGATGTAGGGTTTTACCTCCATCAAGAGGGCCCGGACCTGGGTAAAACATTGTGTCCCCTGCCTCCTGTTACCATCTGGCCTAGACGCACAGTTCGGGACCCCCTACCCGAGATCCGCCGGTTTTGACACCCACACCACTGGTTGTGCACACCGGCAATGCATCGGCGGTGGCCTTCCAAGACCCAAGAGGAAGCAACCTCTCCGCAAAGCCGGCTTCTTTCTCCCCCACCAGGGCGCGGTTCTGCGAATGTTGATGATGAATGGCGCGGCCGCAGGTGCAGGAGGAGCGGTACTGCACTGCCTCGTCCATGGCAGCCACGATGCCCATGCCACTGTGCTCCCAGCGTGCTAGTCTGGAACAACTCATCACTCCTCTGCGAGCTGGCTTGGAGCGGCGAGTTGTTGAACCACGCGCCAGCTTGGAGCCTTGCTCGTGGTACTGACGGCCGTTGTTGTGACCATCTCCTTTGAGCTTCTCATCGTGCTTCTTGACGGGCAAACCAACAACAAGGTCTCCGACGCTATATAATTCTCGCAAAAGGAGACACACTCATGCGTGAGATACCCCTGGACGATGCTCCCTTCCGGACGAGACATGTTACGAGTGAATCCTTTCATGACCCCATTCATCCTCTCGAATGGCATCATGCTGTGAAGGAATGTCAGCCCGAGGTCGATGATGTCATCCATGATGTGGACACACAGATGCACCATGACGTCAAAGAACGCGGGCGGGAAGTACATCTCAAGCTCACATAGTATGACAACGATCTCTTCCTGTAGCCTTCGGAGCTACTTCACACTTATGGAATTTCGAGATATAATGTCGAAGAAGTTGCAGAGACCAATAAGCGTGTCACAGACGTGCTTCTCCAATATCCCTCTAATGGCAACCGGGAGTATCTGCGTCATCATCACGTGATAGTCATCATACTTCATCCCGCTGAACCTTTTCTTCTTAGGGTCTAGAAATTTGCTTACCTTCCCACAGTAACCGGAACAGACTTAGATTCCCATAAGGCACTTGATGAATTGATCGATCTCCTTCGCACTTAAGGTGAAGCAAGAAGGGGGCAATAATTCTCCTCCTTCTAGTTGACTTTTTTGCCCCTTTCCCCCTCCTCTGTCTCTGTCTCCATCTCCTCCATCAACTTTTTACGGTGGAGATCTTTCCTGATCTTCAAATCTTCCAAGTCGTTCCTTGCCTTCGACCCATCCTTGGTCTTCTCCGGCATGTTCAATAGTGTGCCAAGCAAGATCTCGAGGACATTCTTTGTTATATGCATTGGATCAAGGCAATCAGGTGTGTCATGATTGGGCCAGTACTCCAAGTCCCAGAAAACAGACCTCGTTTTCCATACCTTCAGTAGCGACTTTGGCGCCTTTTTGATCTTTCCCGGCGCGGGGCATTGTTCCCAGTTTCTCAACAGCTCATCGATTTCGGCGCCGCTCATCTTACGTGGAGGTCCTCGAAGCTCAGCCAACCCATTGAATAGATCTCCACGCTTTCTCCACTGGTCATCCATCTCGAGCCATCTACGATGCCCCATGTACACGATTTTCTCGAACCCACCATCTTTCATTGACGTAAGCTGCTGAGACGTTGTATCATCCATGCACCTCGTGCATCGGCGGTATCCATGGCACACCTGGCCTGAGGTGTACCCGTAACCGAGATAGTCGTGCACCGTCGTCATCAGCGCGGCTCTCATATGGAAATATTCTCCTTTGCTGGCATCCCATGTCCATGCATGTGTTTTCCATAACGTGTCTAGATCCTCTTGCAGAAGCCCCATATACAGGTTAATACTATTTCTTGGTTGTTTCGGCCCTTGAATCAGCATGCTCATGTGTATGTACTTTGTCTTCATGCACTTCCATGGGGGGAGGTTGTACATCCATACAAACACAGGCCATGTGTTGTGGTTGGTGTTTTGGTTTCCAAACGGATTCATGCCATCGGTACTCGCCAAGCACGATGTTCCTTGGATCTTCTGTAGCAAATACATATGCGGCATTGAATGCTCTCCACTGGCTACCATCTACGAGGTGTCTCGGCCTCGGATCATCTCCATCGCCGGGCTTCTTCCTCTCCGTGTGCTAGCGCATGAGCTTTGCTTCCTTAGAATCTACGAAATACTGCTGCAGACGGGGAGTGATCGGAAAGTACCATAGAATTTTCTGAGGAGCTTTCTTTCCTACCTTCTTGTATCAAGAAGCATTGCACACTGGACAACTGGTTTTTCCCGCGTGCTCCCCCCGATAAATGATGCAATCGTTGATGCATGCGTGGTACCTAATGTGCGGCAAATCAAAAGGGCAAATGATTTTCTTGGACTCCTCGACACTAGTAGGACACAGGTTCCCCGCGGGAAGAACTTTATTATGTAGAAACTTCAAATGCTTATCGAGGCTTTTGTCTATCCATTTATTGTTGGCCTTCTTCTTTAGAAGTTCGAGCGTGAAACTCAAGCGGGTCACCTCGGGATCACAACCGTCATACAATGGAGTCCTCGAGTCTACTTCAAGTTGAACCAACTTGGCCTCCTCTCTAGAAGCAGCTCTCTTGCTAGTCGTACTCTTGCAAAGGAGGTCTCGAACATGAGGGTCCTGCACGACTGCACTTAGTAGCGTCGAAGACTGCGGCGTGATCGCCGCCTCTTCTCCGCCATGTCCGGACTCTTCTTCGTCGTGTCCGGAATCTTCTCCGCCGCTGTCGTCATTTCCAGACTCTTCCCCGCCGACATGTCCGGCGCCATCGTCTTCTTGTCGATCGTTCATCTCTTCGTCTAGCCCCATGTCTTTATTCCCTGGCATGTGAACGTCCTCCTCATCATCATCTTCTTCACTTATCCACTAAGTATAGCCATCCATGAAACCATTCATCAGCAGGTGCGCCTTCAAAGTGACACGATCAAAACGGTCCAAAAGGACTCCTTCCTTGCATCTTGCACACGGACATCTAATCCTAATCTGATTATTTGCATACATGTCCATCACCGCGGATTGCATGTACTGCTCCACCTTCCATCCACTCACCTTCATGACCGACTGCACGGTATAACATGCAAAAGGGTTATGAAATAAACAATGCATGCTTCAAAGTCATATATATATATATATATACACACACACACACACACACACATAAACACTATTCTGATCACGCGATCAGAATAATATTCTGATCACAACCTGAACTACCTGAGTAACGCACCTAAACTTCTCTTTGTACGTACCCAACCTTCGGGCTATCTTCGCAACCGTGCCTTCTACCGCGAGTTTTTCTGGTTAGTCGTGTTCCATGTGATGTAAGTGTAATCTTCAAACGATTTTTATCAACTAAATACTCGTTTTAGATAGGAATCTCGCTCATAGGCGGATTTTGCACTCGGGTCATGAAGAACTCGCGTTTTTTGTGATTTTACTGCCTGAGTTGTTCGACCTG
Source organism: Triticum aestivum (assembly GCF_018294505.1). Lineage (NCBI taxonomy): Eukaryota > Viridiplantae > Streptophyta > Magnoliopsida > Poales > Poaceae > Triticum > Triticum aestivum. Next base: position 605,047,959 of record NC_057809.1, read on the forward strand.
AACTTCCCCCTGTGCTAGGTTGAACTTCCCGCAACATTGCCCAAATAGGGCTGGCTATATACCGTTGGAAAGCTATGGACATGAGTATCATGACCCAAGTTAAATTTTTCGCAAAATGTAAGCGGTTTAAGAGCAGTTTTGAAAACCGTTTTTTCTTCACAGAGAAAACGTGAATCGTAATTTCGATCGCATTTCTAAACCATTTATCGGAATGAGGCAAGTAATATGGCGTTGGAAAACTGCTGCAAAACCACTCCTTCCACATGTTAAAAGTTTTCTCTAATTCCCTACGGTTAAAGAGTAATTTGAAAAATCGTAAAATTTCACAAACCGAACAGCCGTGTTCGTATTTTCGATGTCATTTCTAAACGGCTAATCCAATTGAGGCAAATGATATGGCGTTGGAAAGCTTATGGAATTGCTCCATTTTTTCATGTTGAAAGTTTTTTGTAATTTTAAACGGTTTAAAAGTGATTTATAAAACGGTCCAAGTTACTCCGAGTGTGTATTTTCGAGCTAATTTTTTAACCGTACGTCCGAATGTAGCAAATGATATGGCGTTGGAAAGCTTGAGGAAATGTGAAACTTTTTGGTATATATTGTTTCTCCCAATTCCTTACTGTTTTAAGTCAGTTTTGAAAATGGATAAAAACATATTTTCGCCGTAATTTCTACAAACGTTATCGGAATGGGGCTAATAATATACCACTGAAAAGCTACGGAAAATGCAAAACTTTTTCATGTTGATGGTTTTCTCTAATTCCTAGCCATTTTTAAGTAATTTTGAAAACGGCGAGATCATTCGTTCTGCCTTTATCGCGAAACAGATTCTTCGGAAATGCACCGCGTAAAGAACTTGAACTTCTCGGCATGTTTACTTGAACTTCACTCTGTTTTTCACGTGATTTGTTTTGCTCGTAGCTCTCAATCCACTGCTCGTAGCTCTCCATCCACTCATCGGAATTGAGCAAGTGATATACCAATGGAAAGCTTCTGTAAACACGCAACTTTCCCGTGTTGATCATTTTTTCATACTCGCGACAGTTTTAATAGTTTTTCTTGTGAAATTCATTCATCGTAGTAGTTGAACTTCCTACTGTTTTCACGTTGAACTTCTGTGACATATTTTTATTTGTAATTTTCTCATTCATTCGTTAGTGTTAAACAAATGGTATTTCTTTTGTACAAACCTGTCTCACAATATTTTTTTAGCTTTCTCCGACCGAGAACTTGAACTTACACAAATGATATTCCTGTCGTTTTGAAGTAAATTATAAAACGACGAGATCATGATTTCTGCCTTCATCGTGAATGGAAACGCACTGCGTGAAGTAATTAAACTTCTCGGGCATGTCTGTTTGAACTTCACTCTATTTTTTGACGTGCTGTTTTTTGCACTGCGTGAGGTAGTTGAACTTCTTGGGCATGTTTGTTTGAACTTCGCTTTGTTTCACTTTATTGTATTTTTCTTATATGAAATACACACCATTTAGTACGTGAACTTCCGGTTGTTATCACTTTGAACTTCTCTCTGGTTTGAGAGAATTATGTTAAAACACAAAAAACAACATATTTTTATGTATTTTGGTCATCTAAATACACGGTGAACCTCTCTCACAATACTTTTTTAACTTTCCCTCGCCAAGCACTTGAACTTCTAGCAACCATTTTTACGTTTATGAGATTGTTTTCAAAAGTGCAAAAATGGCGTTGTGCTTTTTATTTTTTGAAAAGGTAAATCCTAGGTTTTAATAAACTCCGAACTTCTATGTTATTTCAATTTGAACTTCACCTTTTTATATTTTTGAGTAAAGAATTGTATTCGATTTTTATACGGAAAAAATCGAACATGAAAATACAAGATGAACCTCTCTCGCAAGAATTTTTGAACTTCCCCGGATAGAGCACTTGAACTTCTTTCAACAAACCTTTTAAGCTTTTAACTTTCTATACTTTTATTCTCATTCGAAATGCATTCCTTGCAGTAGTTGAACTTCTCGTTGTTTTCACCTTGAACTTCTTTCAATAGGTAAGAATTTTTTGAATACATCAAAACATGTTTTAATTGGTATACATGAAAATTTTAAACCGTTCATCGAAATGTGACACATAATATACATGGTGGAAACCTTATGAATCGCAGCAAGTTTTTCATGTAGACATGTGTTACAAATTCATTCTCGATTGAGAGCAGTTTTTAAAATGGCAAAACAACGTTGTTTTTTTTTTGCCTTTTGAAACAACATGTAAATTAACGACGGGCGTCTCGTAATATATTTTTTGAACCGTGCAGGGTGGAGCACGTGAACTTCTTGCAACAGACTTTTTAGGCTTTTAGTTTTGTATGCTTTTATTCTCTTCTGAAACACATTCTGTGTAGTAGTTGAACTTCCTGCTATTTTCACCTTGAACTTCATACGTTAATTTTGCATGGAAACAAAAAAGAATTTGAGTTTGTTGTATACATCAAACTATTCCGTTTTGTAATATGAAATAATTGGTTTCCTTTTTTAAAATGGAATTTCTCCCAAAAAATGACGCTACCTTTTAGCAACGGAAAAAATCTGAATTTTTATAGACATCAAAACCGTTCCATTTTTTCAATTTTTTAACCTCCTTGTGTATTTTTAGAAATATGAAAAATAGGAGCTTTTGTAATAAATGACGAAATTTTTCGTTATTTCGAACCGGACTTCTTGGTTTTATTCGTTAGTAACGGGGAAATTATGAGTTTTTTAATAAATATTGAGCTGCTCCATTTTTTGAAATTAAACTTCTTGGTTTATTATTTTATTAACGAGGAGAATTTGGATTTTTCATATACATTGAATTATTCTACTTTTTTAAATTGAACTTCTTGGTTTTTTTCAATATGGACTTCTTTGGTGTTATCATTTGTAATGGAAAATAATGAAAAAAATAATGAATTTTTAATTACTCTATTTTTTTTAAAAAAAATTAGCTTCCTACATGATAAAACATACACAAAACTTTTATATATATTGAACTTCTTCTATGGATTTACATTTTTCTTTTTGCTGGTAGATTAAACAATACTTTTTTGTCACATATTTTTTGAACTTTTGCATTTTTTTCTTTGAACTTCCTTCTTTTTATACGCAAAAAGAAAAAAGAACTACCCATAGCACGAAGACACACACAACCATTTTTTGCATGCATGAACACAAGTGTGCTCTGAACTCGATCATGTATGTCATATAAAAATTCCAGCAAATTAAAATGCACACATAACAATTGAAACACTGCTAGCAAGATGTTTTGCAATGTTTAATAGTTGGATCCCGTAAACCATCACTTTTGAGAAACAGGGAAATACAAGGTTTTTATACTCATCGGACTGCTCGGTTATTTCAAATTGACCTTCACATTCGCGCACTGTAATATATTTCCAACATCAAGCACCGACGTGAACCATAAACAAGCATCATTTAATCACTTCAAAAAGAACAGGCATCAAGAAAGATTGCTGCAGTTAAACAAAAGGAAAATTTATCAGCTACAAGTTTTTTTGTGCTCGCCTGCATACACATAGCAATTATCAACTTCCATATAGATGGACTTCAATTTTTCTAACATGAACTTTTGCTGTTGTTCCTGTATATGAACTTCTCCTGTAACCAAAGAGAGAGGATGCAACAAGATAGGGTAAAATGCTACAAAAAACACACTTTTTTGTTTGATACATATACATAAACGGCCATCGCGTTTTCTCCAGGTTGACATTTAGAAAATATATGCTGATAGTGATCCTGGAACATTTGTTTCCTTTCAACTTCCATAGGCATGCATGAGCGTGCTGGTTCATTTACATAAAGACCTAGCATGAAAAGGATTGCAAACACTCCAGAGATGAGCCTGACATCCATTTTTCTTCCTCTCTCTTTTTGCGTTGTTGATGCTTGCTAAACTAGAGCGTCTTCTGGTCAAAGAAGACAGGCCTGCAGTTCAGACATCAAGTAAATTCTTTCATAAGCAAAATACAGAAACAATTTGGTAGTTACTTTTAGTGCAAATTTGGAGAAGTTCAAATCCTCCAGTAGAGAAGATATTTGTGAAGAAAGAGAGGTCAGGGAGAGGGAGGGAGAGAGGTCAGGGAAGAGATGTAGCAGCAATACTTGCAACATTGGCATCTGTCGGCCGTCGCCATGGTCAGAGTTAGGTTGGCGCTGTCGTTGAGCAGGTGACCATCCGCGATGTATTCATGGAGGAGGAGCTACGGTGTCTGGGCGGGTGGTGCAGCAGCGGTGGCCCGGTTGGAGCAAAGGAAAGGAGGTGCTCGTGGGAGGTTGATGGCTGGTGGTTTGCCAGCAGAGCTCGGGAGGGAGGGCCTCGCGGCGGTGGATCCTGGGGAAGGTTGTCCGCCGCCGCCGCCGTGGATCCGAGGGAGTCCGCCGCCGCTGTGGATCCAGGGGGAGGGAGTTTGGGCGAGGGAGAGATGGCGCCGGATGTTGGGGCGGCAGCAGCGCCAGAGGTTTGGGCGGCGGCGTCGCCGGAGGTAGTGCCAGGGCGGTGGCGCGGAGAGCAAGGGGTAGCGGGGGGCGGCACACCGAGAGCAAGGGGTAGTGGGGAGCGGTGGCGTAGGGGTTGCGGGGAGGGTGCTCCGCGGCCTGACGGACGGCGGTGGAGGGCGGCCCAGCGGACGGCCAAGCGGCGGGATCCGGCGTGGCGGTGGCATGTGGTGGCAATAGGTGGCGGTGGGACTGGATCCGGGGGAGGAGGCGTCGTGGAGGCCGGATCCGGGGGGAGGAGGCGGTGCGGTGGCCGGATCCGGGGGCCGGGGCGGCGCCGAGGCTGGTTTCGGGGGCGGGGGCGGCGCGGTGGCCGGTTTCGGGCACGGGGGCGGTGGACGTGGGTGGGGGGAGAAGTGGACGGGGTCTGCCTTTTTTCTGAATCTCAGGAACATCTCCGTCCGCGCCTGTATAGGGTGCGCCGTGATCCAAATAACTATTCTGATCCTGAGATTATAATAGTATTGTCCTATATATATATATAATTTTGGCATGACCTTGCCTAAAAATAGTGTTGGGGAACGTAGTAATTTCAAAAAAAATCCTACGCACACGCAAGATCATGGTGATGCATAGCAACGAGAGAGGAGAGTATCGTCCACGTACCCTCGTAGACCGTAAGCGGAAGCGTTATGAGAACGCGGTTGATGTAGTCGTACGTCTTCACGATCCGACCGATCCGAGTACCGAACGTACGGCACCTCCGAGTTCAGCACACGTTCAGCTCGATGATGTCCCACGAACTCCGATCCAGCAGAGCTTCACAAGAGAGTTCCGTCAGCACGAGGGCGTGATGACGGTGATGATGTTGCTACCGACGCAGGGCTTCGCCTAAGCATCACTACAATATGATCGAGGTGGATTATGGTGGAGGGGGGCACCACACACGGCTTGGAACAATCAACTTGTGTGTCCTAGGGTGCCCCCCTGCCCCTGCATATAAAGGAGCAAGGGGGGAGGCCGGCCGGCCCTTGCAGGGCGCGCCAGGAGGAGGAGTCCTCCTCCTAGTAGGAGTAGGACTCCCCTTTCCTACTCCTACTAGGAGGGGAAAGGGAAGGAGGAGAGGGAGAAGGAAAGGGGGGATCCCCTGATGTCTACTACACACCTTCTTCTTGTAGACGTTGTTGGGCCTCCAAGTGCAGAGGTTTGTAGGACAGTAGCAAATTTTCCTCAAGTGGATGACCTAAGGTTTATCAATCCGTGGGAGGCGTAGGATGAAGATGGTCTCTCTCAAATGACCCTGCAACCAAATAACAAAGAGTCTCTTGTGTCCCCAACACACCCAATACAATGGTAAATTGTATAGGTGCACTAGTTCGGCGAAGAGATGGTGATACAAGTGCAATATGGATAGTAGATAATGGTTTTTGTAATCTGAAAATATAAAAACAGCAAGGTAACTAATGAGCATACTGTGAATGGTTTATTCTTATTTAATCTCGAACGTGATGTTACAAATATTCATAGTGTGAATGCCAAAAGATGTAAGGTTGATAATGATAGTCCCACATACTTGTGGCACTGCCGCCTTGGTCACATTGGTGTCAAACGCATGAAGAATCTCCATGCAGATGGACTTTTGGAGTCTCTTGATTATGAATCATTTGACACGAGCGAACCATGCCTCATGGGAAAAATGACCAAGACTCCATTCTCCGGAACAATGGAGCGAGCAACCAACTTATTGGAAATCATACATACTGATGTGTGCGGTCCAATGAGTGTTGAGGCTCGCGGTGGCTATTGTTATGTTCTCACCCTCACTGATGACTTGAGTAGATATGGGTATGTCTACTTAATGAAACACAAGTCTGAGACCTTTGAAAAGTTCAAGAAATTTTAGAGTGAGGTTGAGAATCAACGTGATAGGAAAATCAAGTTCTTACAATCAGATCGTGGGGGAGAATATTTGAGTCACGAATTTGGCACGCACTTAAGGAAATGTGGAATGGTCTCACAACTCACGCCGCCTGGAACACCTCAGCGTAATGGTGTGTCCGAACGTCGTAATCGCACCATATTGGATATGGTGCGATCTATGATGTCTCTTACCGATCTACCGCTATCATTTTGGGGTTATGCTATAGAGACTGCCGCATTCACTTTAAATGGGGCTCCGTCGAAATCCGTTGAGACGACACCATATGAATTGTGGTTTGGTAAGAAACCTAAGTTGTCGTTTCTAAAAGTTTGGGGATGCGATGCTTATGTCAAGAAACTTCAACCTGAAAAGCTCGAACCCAAATCGGAAAAATGCGTCTTCATAGGATACCCTAAAGAAACTATTGGGTATACCTTCTACCTCAGATCCTAAGGCAAGATCTTTGTTGCCAAGAATGGATTCTTTCTAGAGAAAGAGTTTCTCTCGAAAGAAGTAAGTGGGAGGAAAGTAGAACTTGATGAAGTATTGCCTCTTCAACCGGAGAGTGGCGCAGCTCAAGAAAATGTTTCTGAGGTGCCTGCACCAACTAGAGAGGAAGTTAATTATGATGATCATGAAACTTCAGATGAAGCTGCTACTGAACTTCGTAGGTCCACAAGGACACGTTCCGCACCAGAGTGGTATGGCAACCCTGTCCTGGAAATCATGTTTTTAGACAATGGTGTACCTTCGAACTATGAAGAAGCAATGGCGGGCCCAGATTCCGACAAATGGCTGGAAGCCATGAAATCCGAGATAGGATCCATGTATGAAAACGAAGTATGGACTTTGACTGACTTACCCGATGATCGGCGAGCCATAGAAAATAAATGGATCTTTAAGAAGAAGACAAACGCGGATGGTAATGTGACCATCTATAAGGCTCGGCTTGTCGCTAAGGGTTATCGACAAGTTCAAGGGGTTGACTATGATGAGACTTTCTCACCCGTAGCGAAGCTGAAGTCCGTCTGAATCATGTTAGCAATTGCCGCATTCTATGATTATGAGATATGGCAAATGGAAGTCAAAACAGCATTGCCTAATGGTTTCCTTAAGGAAGAATTGTATATGATGCAGCCGGAAGGTTTTGTTAATCCTAAGAATGCTGACAAGGTGTGCAAGCTCCAACGCTCAATCTATGGGCTGGTGCAAGCATCTCGGTGTTGGAACATTCGATTTGATGAGATGATCAAAGCGTTTGGGTTTACGCAGACTTATGGACAAGCCTGTGTTTACAAGAAAGTGAGTGGGAGCTCTGTAGCATTTCTCATATTATATGTGGATGACATACTATTGATGGGAAATGATATAGGATTCTTGGAAAGCATAAAGGCCTACTTGAACATGTGTTTTTCAATGAAGGACCTTGGAGAAGCTGCATATATATTAGGCATCAAGATCTATAGAGATAGATCGAGACGCCTCATTGGTCTTTCACAAAGTATGTACCTTGACAAGATATTAAAGAAGTTCAATATGGATTAGTCCAAGAAGGGGTTCTTTCCTGTATTGCAAGGTATGAGATTGAGCACGGCTCAATGCCCGACCACGGCAGAAGATAGAGAAAAGATGAGTGTCGTCCCCTATGCCTCGGCCATAGGGTCTATCATGTATGCCATGATGTGTCCCAGACCTGATGTAAACCTTGCCGTAAGTTTGGTAGGAAGGTACCAAAGTAATCCCGGCATGGAACACTGGACAGCGGTCAAGAATATCCTGAAGTACCTGAAGAGGACTAAGGATATGTTTCTCGTTTATGGAGGTGACGAAGAGCTCGTCGTAAAGCGTTACGTCGATGCTAGCTTCGACACAGATCTGGATGACTCTAAGTCACAAACCGGATACGTGTATATTTTGAATGGTGGTGTGGTCAGCTGGTGCAGTTGCAAGCAAAGCGTCGTGGCGGGATCTACATGCGAAGCGGAGTACATGGCAGCCTTGGAGGCAGCACAAGAAGCAATCTGGATAAAGGAGTTCATTACCGACCTAGGAGTTATTCCCAATGCGTCGGGCCCGATGACTCTCTTCTGTGACAACACTGGAGCTATTGCCCTTGCCAAGGAGCCCAGGTTTCACAGGAAGACTAGGCATATCAAGCGTCGCTTCAACTCCATTCGTGAAAATGTTCAAAATGGAGACATAGATATTTGTAATGTGCATACGGACCTGAATGTCGCAGATCCGTTGACTAAACATCTTCCTCGAGCAAAACATGATCAACTCCAGAACTCTGTGGGTGTTCGATTCATCACAATGTAACTAGATTATTGACTCTAGTGCAAGTGGGAGACTGTTGGAAATATGCCCTAGAGGCAATAATAAAATGGTTATTATTATATTTCCTTGTTCATGATAATTGTCTATTGTTCATGCTATAGTTGTGTTATCCGGAAATCGTAATACATGTGTGAATACATAGACCACAACATGTCCCTAGTGAGCCTCTAGTTGACTAGCTCGTTGATCAATAGATGGTTACGGTTTCCTGACCATGGACATTGGATGTCATTGATAACGTGATCACATCATTAGGAGAATGATGTGATGGACAAGACCCAATCCTAAGCATAGCGCAAGATCGTGTAGTTCGTCTGGTAAAGCTTTTCTAATGTCAAGTATATTTTCCTTAGACCATGAGATTGTGCAACTCCCGGATACTGTAGGAATACTTTGGGTGTGCCAAACATCACAACGTAACTGGGTGACTATAAAGGTGCACTACGGGTATCTCCGAAAGTGTCTGTTGGGTTGGCACAAATCGAGACTGAGATTTGTCACTCCGTATGACAGAGAGGTATCTCTGGGCCCACTCGGTAAGACATCATCGTAATGAGCTCAATGTGACTAAGGGTTGGTCACGGGATGATGTGTTACGGAATGAGTAAAGTGACTTGCCGGTAACGAGATTGAACGAGGTATTGGGATACCGATGATCGAATCTCGGGCAAGTAACATACTGATTGACAAAGGGAATTGTATATGCGATTGCTTGAATCATCGACATCGTGGTTCATCCGATGAGATCATCGTGGAACATGTGGGAGCCAACATAGGTATCCAGATCCCGCTGTTGGTTATTGGCCGGAGAGTTGTCTCGGTCATGTCTGCATGGTACCCGAACCCGTAGGGTCTACACACTTAAGGTTCGATGACGCTAGGGTTATTAGGAAGACTTGTATGTGATTAAAGAATGTTGTTCGGAGTCCCGAATGAGATCCCGGACATCACGAGGAGTTCCGGAATGGTCCGGAGGTGAAGATTTATATATGGGAAGTTGTCATACGATCACCGGAAAGGTTCGGGGGCATATCGGTATTATATCGGGGCCACCGAAGGGGTTCCGGGGGTCCACCGGGAGGGGCCACCTCTCTTTGAGGGCCTCATAGGCCGTAAAGGAAAGGGAACCAGCCCTTGGAGGGCTGGGTGCATCCCCCCCTTGGGCCCATGCGCCTAGGGTTGGGGGGAAACCCTAGAGTGGGCGCCCCCTTGCTTGGGGGGCAAGCCACCCCCCTTGGCCGCCCCCCCTAGATCTCATCTAGAGGGGGACGGCCCCCTTCCTCCTTCCCCTATAAATAGAGGGGCAAGGGGAGGGCTGCACAACACATCAAAGGCGCAGCCCCTCCCCTCCCCAACACCTCTCCTCCTCCGTTAAGAGCTCGGCGAAGCCCTGCCGGAGTACTGCCGCTCCACCACCACCACGCCATCGTGCTGCTGTTGGAGATCTCTTCCTCAACCTCTCCCTCCTCCTTGCTGGATCAAACCGCGGGAGACATCTATGCTCCGTACGTGTGTTGAACGCGGAGGTGTCATCCATTCGGCGCTAGGATCATCGGTGATTTGGATCACGTCGAGTACGACTCCGTCAACCCCGTTCTCTTGAACGCTTCCGCTTGCAATCTACAAGGGTATGTAGATGCACTCCTCTCCCTCTCGTTGCTAGATGACTCCATAGATTGATCTTGGTGATGCGTAGAAATTTTTTAATTTCTGCTACGATCCCCAACAGTGGCATCATGAGCTAGGTCTATGCGTAGTTTCTATGCACGAGTAGAACACAAGTTGTTGTGGGCGTCAATTTTGTCAATTTATTTGCCGTTACTAGTCTTATCTTGATTTGGCGGCATCGTGGGATGAAGCGGCCAGGACCGACCTTACACGTACGCTTACATGAGACTGGTTCCGTCGACTGACATGCACTAGTTGCATAAGGTGGCTAGCGGGTGTCTGTCTCTCCCACTTTAGTCGGATGGGATTCGATGAAAAGGGTCCTTATGAAGGGTAAATAGAAATTGGCATATCACGTTGTGGTTTTGGCGTAGGTAAGAAACGTTCTTGCTAGAAGCTTATAGCAGCCACGTAAAAACATGCAACAACAATTAGAGGACGTCTAACTTGTTTTTGCAGCATATGTCGTGTGATGTGATATGGCCAAAAGGATGTGATGAATGATATATGTGATGTATGAGATTGATCATGTTCTTGTAATAGGAATCACGACTTGCATGTCGATGAGTATGACAACCGGCAGGAGCCATAGGAGTTGTCTTAATTTATTTATGACCTGCGTGTCAACATAAACGTCATGTAATTGCTTTACTTTATCGCTAACCGTTAGCCATAGTAGTAGACGTAATAGTTGGCGAGACAACTTCATGAAGACACGATGATGGAGATCATGATGATGGAGGTCATGGTGTCATACCGATGACGATGATGATCATGGCGCCCCGAAGATGGAGATCAAAAGGAGCAAAATGATATTGGCCATATCATGTCACTATTTGATTGCATGTGATGTTTATCATGTTTTACATCTTATTTGCTTAGAACGACTGTAGCATAAATAAGATGATCCCTCGCAATAATTTTAAGAAAGTGTTCCCCCTAACTGTGCACCGTTGCTAAGGTCCGTTGTTCCGGAACACCACGTGATGATCGGGTGTGATAGGTTCTAACGTTCGCATACAGTGGGTGTAAGCCAGATTTACACACGCAATACACTTAGGTTGACTTGACGAGCCTAGCATGTACAGACATGGCCTCGGAACACGGAAGACCGAAAGGTCGAACATGAGTCGTATAGAAGATACAATCAACATGAAAATGTTCACCGATGATGACTAGTCCGTCTCACGTGATGATCGGACACGGCCTAGTTGACTCGGATCATGTATCACTTAGATGACTAGAGGGATGTCTATCTGAGTGGGAGTTCGTTAAATAATTTGATTAGATGAACTTAATTATCATGAACATAGTCTAAAAATCTTTGCAATATGTCTTGTAGATCAAATGGCCCACGCTAATGTTGCCCTCAACTTCAACGCATTCCTAGAGAAAACCAAGCTGAAAGACGATGGCAGCAACTACACGGATTGGGTCCGTAACCTGAGGATTATCCTCATAGCTGCCAGGAAAGCATATGTCCTTGATGCACCGCTAGGTGAAGCACCTGTTTTCCCAGCAGAACAAGACGTTATGAACGCTTGGCAGACGCGTAGTGATGATTACTCCCTGGTTCAGCGTGGCATGCTTTACAGCTTAGAACCGGGGCTCCAAAAGCATTTTGAGCAATATGGAGCATATGAGATGTTCGAAGAGCTGAAAATGGTTTTCCAAGCTCATGCCCGGGTCGAGAGATATAAAGTCTCCGACAAGTTCTACAGTTGTAAGATGGAGGAGAATAGTTCCGTCAGCGAGCACATACTCAAAATGTCTGCTTGTCTCAGCTGGGAGTCAATCTCCCGGATGATGCGGTCGTTGACAGAATCCTTCAGTTGCTCCCACCTAGCTACAAGAGCTTTTTGATGAACTTCAATATGCAGGGGATGGAAAAGACCATTCCTGAGGTATATTCAATGCTGAAATCAGCGGAGGTGGAAATCAAAAAGGAACATCAAGTGTTGATGGTGAATAAAACCACTAAGTTCAAGAAAGGCAAGGGTAAAAAGAACTTCAAGAAGGACGGCAAGGGAGTTGCCGCGCCCGGTAAGCAAGCTGCCAGGAAGAAGCCAAAGAATGGACCCAAGCCTGAGACTGAGTGCTTTTATTGCAAGGGAAACAGTCACTGGAAGAGGAACTGCCCCAAGTACTTAGCGGATAAGAAGGCCGGCAATGCCAAAGATATATGTGATATACATGTTATTGATGTGTACCTAACCAGCCCTCGTAGTAGCTCCTGGGTATTTGATACCGGTGCACTTGCTCATATTTGTAACTCAAAATAGGAACTGCGGAATAAACGGAGACTGGCGAAGGACGAGGTGACGATGCGCGTCGGGAATGGTTCCAAGGTCGATGTGATCGCCGTCGGCACGCTACCTCTACATTTACCTACAGGATTAGTTTTAAACCTCAATAATTGTTATTTAGTACCAGCTTTGAGCATGAACATTGTATCTGGATCTCGTTTAATGCGAGATGACTACTCATTTAAATCTGAGAATAATGGTTGTTCTATTTATATGAGAGACATGTTTTATGGTCATGCCCCGCTAGTCAATGGTTTATTCTTATTTAATCTCGAACGTGATGTTACACATATTCATAGTGTGAATGCCAAAAGATGTAAGGTTGATAATAATAGTCCCACATATTTGTGACACTGCCGCCTTGGTCACATTGGTGTCAAACGCATGAAGAAACTCCATGCAAATGGACTTTTGGAGTCGTGCGAACCATGCCTCATGGGCAAAATGACCAAGACTCCGTTCTCCGGAACAATGGATCGAGCAACCAACTTATTGGAAATCATACATACTGATGTGTGCGGTCCAATGAGTGTTGAGGCTCGCGGTGGATATCATTATGTTCTCACCCTCACTGATGACTTGAGTAGATATGGGTATGTCTACTTAATGAAACACAAGTCTGAGACCTTTGAAAAGTTCAAGGAATTTCAGAGTGAGGTTGAGAACCAACGTGACAGGAAAATCAAGTTCTTACAATCAGATCGTGGGGGAGAATATTTGAGTCAAGAATTTGGCACGCACTTAAGGAAATGTGGAATGGTTTCACAACTCACGCCGCCTGGAACACCTCAGCGTAATGGTGTGTCCGAACATCGTAATCGCACCCTATTGGATATGGTGCGATCTATGATGTCTCTTACTGATCTACCACTATCATTTTGGGGTTATGCTATAGAGACTGCCGCATTCACTTTAAATAGGGCTTCGTCGAAATCCGTTGAGACGACACCGTATGAATTGTGGTTTGGTAAGAAACCTAAGTTGTCGTTTCTGAAAGTTTGGGGATGCGATGCTCATGTCCAGAAACTTCAACCTGAAAAGCTCGAACCCAAATCGGAAAAATGCGTCTTCATAGGATACCCTAAAGAAACTATTAGGTATACCTTCTACCTCAGATCCGAAGGCAAGATCTTTGTTGCCAAGAATGGATCCTTTCTAGAGAAAGAGTTTCTCTCGAAAGAAGTAAGTGGGAGGAAAGTAGAACTTGATGAAGTATTGCCTCTTGAACCGGAGAGTGGCGCAGCTCAAGAAAATGTTTCTGAGGTGCCTGCACCAACTAGAGAGGAAGTTAATGATGATGATCATGAAACTTCAGATCAAGCTGCTACTGAACTTCGTAGGTCCACAAGGACACGTTCCACACCAGAGTGATACGGCAACCCTGTCCTGGAAATCATGTTGTTAGACAATGGTGAACCTTCGAACTATGAAGAAGCAATGGCGGGCCCAGATTCCAACAAATGGCTGGAAGCCATTAAATCCGAGATAGGATCCATGTATGAAAATGAAGTATGGACTTTGACTGACTTACCCGATGATCGGCGAGCCATAGAAAATAAATGGATCTTTAAGAAGAAGACAGACATGGATGGTAATGTGACCATCTATAAGGCTCGGCTTGTCGCTAGGGGTTATCGACAAGTTCAAGGGGTTGACTACGATGAGACTTTCTCACCCGTAGCGAAGCTGAAGTCCGTCCAAATCATGTTAGCAATTGTCGCATTCTATGATTATGAGATATGGCAAATGGACGTCAAAACGGCATTCCTTAATGGTTTCCTTAAGGAAGAATTGTATATGATGCAGCCGGAAGGTTTTGTCGATCCTAAGAATGCTGACAAGGTGTGCAAGCTCCAACGCTCAATCTATGGGCTGGTGCAAGCATCTCGGAGTTGAAACATTTGATTTGATGAGATGATCAAAGCGTTTGGGTTTACGCAGACTTATGGAGAAGCCTGTGTTTACAAGAAAGTGAGTGGGAGCTCTGTAGCATTTCTCATATTATATGTGGATGACATACTATTGATGGGAAATGATATAGAATTCTTGGAAATCATAAAGGCCTACTTGAAGAAGTGTTTTTAATAAAGGGCCTTGGAGAAGCTACATATATATTAGGCATCAAGATCTATAGATATAGATCGAGACGCCTCATTGGTCTTTCACAAAGTACGTACCTTGACAAGATATTAAAGAAGTTCAATATGGATTAGTCCAAGAAGGGGTTCTTTCCTGTATTGCAAGGTATGAGATTGAGCACGGCTCAATGCCCGACCACGGCAGAAGATAGAGAAAAGATGAGTGTCGCCCCCTATGCCTCGGCCATAGGGTCTATCATGTATGCCATGATGTGTACCAGACCTAATGTAAACCTTGCCGTAAGTTTGGTAGGAAGGTACCAAAGTAATCCCGGCATGGAACACTGGACAGCGGTCAAGAATATCCTGAAGTACCTGAAGAGGACTAAGGATATGTTTCTCGTTTATGGAGGTGATGAAGAGCTCGTCGTAAAGGGTTACGTCGATGCTAGCTTCGACACAGATCTGGATGACTCTAAGTCACAAACCTGATACGTGTATATTTTGAATGGTGGTGCGGTCAGCTGGTGCAGTTGCAAGCAAAGCGTCATGGCGGGATCTACATGTGAAGCGGAGTACATGGCAGCCTCGGAGGCAGCACAAGAAGCAATCTGGATAAAGGAGTTCATTAGCGACCTAGGAGTTATTCCCAATGCATCGGGCCCGATGACTCTCTTCTGTGACAACACTGGAGCTATTGCCCTTGCCAAGGAGCCCAGGTTTCACAGGAAGACTAGGCATATCAAGCGTCGCTTCAACTCCATTCGTGAAAATGTTCAAAATGGAGACATAGATATTTGTAATGTGCATACGGACCTGAATGTCGCAGATCCGTTGACTAAACCTCTTCCTCGAGCAAAACATGATCAACACCAGAACTCTATGGGTGTTCGATTCATCACAATGTAACTAGATTATTGACTCTAGTGCAAGTGGGAGACTGTTGGAAATATGCCCTAGAGGCAATAATAAAATGGTTATTATTATATTTCCTTGTTCATGATAATTGTCTATTGTTCATGCTATAATTGTGTTATCCGGAAATCGTAATACATGTGTGAATACATAGACCACAACATGTCCCTTGTGAGCCTCTAGTTAACTAGCTCGTTGATCAATAGATGGTTACTGTTTCCTGACCATGGACATTGGATGTCATTGATAACGGGATCACATCATTAGGAGAATGATGTGATGGACAAGACCCAATCCTAAGCATAGCGCAAGATCACGTAGTTCATCTGCTAAAGCTTTTCTAATGTCAAGTATATTTTCCTTAGACCATGATATTGTGTAACTCCCGGATACTGTAGGAATACTTTGGGTGTGCCAAACGTCACAACGTAACTGGGTGACTACAAAGGTGCACTACGGGTATCTCCGAAAGTGTCTGTTGGGTTGGCACGAATAGAGACTGGGATTTGTCACTCCGTATGATGGAGAGGTATCTGTGGGCCCACTCGGTAAGACATCATCGTAATGAGCTCAATGTGACTAAGGGTTGGTCACGGGATGATGTGTTACGGAACGAGTAAAGTGACTTGCCGGTAACGAGATTGAATGAGGTATTGGGATACCGACAATCGAATCTCGGGCAAGTAACGTACCGATTGACAAAGGGAATTGTATACGCGATTGCTTGAATTATCGACATCGTGGTTCATCCGATGAGATCATCGTGGAACATGTGGGAGCCAACATGGGTGTCCAGATCCCGCTGTTGGTTATTGGCCGGAGAGTTGTCTCGGTCATGTCTGCATGGTTCCCGAACCCGTAGGGTCTACACACTTAAGGTTCAATGACGCTAGGGTTATTAAGAAGACTTGTATGTGATTACCAAATGTTGTTCGGTGTCCCAGATGTGATCCTAGACATCACGAGGAGTTCCGGAATGGTCCGGAGGTGAAGATTTATATATGGGAAGTTGTCATACGGTCACCGGAAAGGTTCGGGGGCATATCGGTATTATACCGGGGCCACCGGAGGGGTTCCAGGGGTCCACTGGGAGGGCCCACCTCTCTCGGAGGGCCTCATGGGCCGTAGAGGAAAGGGAACCAGCCCTTGGAGGGCTGGGCGCATCACCCCCTTGGGCCCATGCGCCTAGGGTTGGGGGGAAAACCTAGAGGGGGTGCCCTCCCTTGCTTGGGGGGCAAGCCACCCCCCTTGGCCGCCCCCTCTAGATCTCATCTAGAGGGGGGCGGCCCCCTTCCTCCTTCCCCTATAAATAGAGGGGCAAGGGGAGGGTTGCACAACACATCAAAGGCGCAGCCCCTCCTCTCCCCAACACCTCTCCTCCTCCGTTAAGAGCTCGGCGAAGCCCTGCCGGAGTACTGCCGCTCCACCACCACCACGCTGTCGTGCTGCTGTTGGAGCTCTCTTCCTTAACCTCTCCTTCCTCCTTGCTGGATCAAGGCGCGGGAGACGTCTCTGCTCCGTACGTGTGTTGAACATGGAGGTGCCGTCCGTTCGGCGCTAGGATCATCGGTGATTTGGATCACGTCGAGTACGACTCCGTCAACCCCGTTCTCTTGAACGCTTCCGGTCGCGATCTACAAGGGTATGTATAGATGACTCCATAGATTGATCTTGGTGATGCGTAGAAAATTTTAAATTTCTGCTACGATCCCCAACAGTGGCATCATGAGCTAGGTCTATGCGTAGTTTCTATGCACGAGTAGAACACAAGTTGTTGTGGGCGTCGATTTTGTCAATTTACTTGCTGTTACTAGTCTTATCTTGATTCGGCGGCATCGTGGGATCAAGCGGCCCGGACCGACCTTACACGTACGCTTACGTGAGACTGGTTCCACCGACTGACATGCACTAGTTGCATAAGGTGGCTAGCGGGTGTCTGTCTCTCCCACTTTAGTCGGATCGGATTCGATGAAAAGGGTCCTTATGAAGGGTAAATAGAAATTGGCATATCACGTTGTGGTTTTGGCGTAGGTAAGAAACGTTCTTGCTAGAAACCTATAGCAGCCACGTAAAAACTTGCAACAACAATTAGAGGACGTCTAACTTGTTTTTGCATCATATGCCGTGTGATGTGATATGGCCAAAAGGATGTATGAATGATATATGTGATGTATGAGATTGATCATGTTCTTGTAATAGGAATCATGACTTGCATGTCGATGAGTATGACAACCGGCAGGAGCCATAGGAGTTGTCTTAATTTATTTATGACCTGCGGCGTGTCAACAAAAACGTCACGTAATTACTTTACTTTATCGCTAACTGTTAGCCATAGTAGTAGAAGTAATAGTTGGCGAGACAACTTCATGAAGATACGATGATGGAGATCATGATGATGGAGGTCATGGTGTCAGGCCGGTGACGATGATGATCATGGCGCCCCGAAGATGGAGATCAGAAGGAGCAAAATGATATTGGCCATATCATGTCACTATTTGATTGCATGTGATGTTTATCATGTTTTACATCTTATTTGCTTAGAACGACGGTAGCATAAATAGGATGATCCCTTGCAATAATTTCAAGAAAGTGTTCCCCCTAACTGTGCACCGTTGCTAAGGTCCGTTGTTCCGAAGCACGACGTGATGATCGGGTGTGATAGGTTCTAACATTCGCATACAACGGGTGTAAGCCAGATTTACACACGCAATACACTTAGGTTGACTTGACGAGCCTAGCATGTACAGACATGGCCTCGGAACACAGAAGAGCGAAAGGTCGAACATGAGTCATATAGAAGATACGATCAACATGAAAATGTTCGCCGATGATGACTAGTCCGTCTCACGTGATGATCGGACACGGCCTAGTTGACTCGGATCATGTATCACTTAGATGACTAGAGGGATGTCTATCTGAGTGGGAGTTCATTAAATAATTTGATTATATGAACTTAATTATCATGAACATAGTCTAGAAATCTTTGCAATATGTCTTGTAGATCAAATGGCCCACGCTAATGTTTCCCTCAACTTCAACGCGTTCCTAGAGAAAACCAAGCTGAAAGACGATGGCAGCAACTACACTTGGCCCACGCTAACATCTAGCCTCTCTTGCAACCATTTAGTTTCCAAATACTTATGCCTCTTGCAAAATCTATCTTCCTAGTTAGTTATGTACTTGCAAACTCTATGCACTCCACAAAAATCGACATGCTTATAAGAGATATTTTCATCATAACTAGTGCAATCATCATTATTACTATGGATATTCAAAGAGTTCATACTAATAACATTGCAATCATGCTCATCATTCAAATATTTAGTGCCAAACATTCTATAGACTTCTTCTTCTAGCACTTGAGCACAATTTTCCTTTCCATCATTCTCACGAAAGATATTAAAAAGATGAAGCGTATGAGGTAAACTCAATTCCATTTTTTTGTAGTTTTCTTTTATAAACTAAACTAGTGATAAAACAAGAAACTAAAATATTGGATTGCAAGATCTAAAGATATACCTTCAAGCACTCACATCCCCGGCAACGGCGCCAGAAAAGAGCTTGATGTCTACTACACAACCTTCTTCTTGTAGACGTTGTTGGGCCTCCAAGTGCAGAGGTTTGTAGGACAGTAGCAAATTTCCCTCAAGTGGATGACCTA
This sequence comes from Triticum aestivum, assembly GCF_018294505.1. Taxonomy (NCBI): domain Eukaryota; kingdom Viridiplantae; phylum Streptophyta; class Magnoliopsida; order Poales; family Poaceae; genus Triticum; species Triticum aestivum. The sequence continues at coordinate 605,067,314 of NC_057809.1, forward strand.
AGGTTTATCAATCCGTGGGAGGCGTAGCATGAAGATGGTCTCTCTCAAAAAACCCTGCAACCAAATAATAAAGAGTCTCTTGTGTCCCCAACACACCCAATACAATGGTAAATTGTATATGTGCGCTAGTTTTTGCGTAAAGCCAGTTTTTCCCTACTGCAAAGGAATAAATTTATTTAACTATTATGGTGGTTGTGAAACATTGAGAATGGTTGACAGCATTCTCAATCCCAATTAAGTGATCAATTAAAACCCAACAACATTAATTAGAAGTAACATGTTGAGATTCACATGATATTCAAGTACTAGATACTCAAGTTGTCCATAACCGGGGACACGGCTAATCATGATTAGTTTATACACTCTGCAGAGGTTTGAGCACTTTTCCCCACAAGACTCGATCGCCTCCGTTTGGTTTCTCGCACTACATGGTGTTTGATAAGACGGATGACCGAGACACAGTCTTTCAGAAGCGCTAGCACCTTACGATCGGGTAGACCGGTACACCTACATCCCCTACATCTGCTAGTCTACCACTGTAAGAGTTCGCACAACTTAGTCAACTATGCCAGAGCCCATAATGGCTTGTGGCTGCACACGGAAGTTTCTAGCATGAAAGATCTTATGATCCCTTTGAGCCTCGGTGGCGGTCCGAAATAAAACAGGCAAGTCCTGATAGACATCAGGTGCCTCAATCCACCCAGATGTGTGTTTAAGTTGCCACCTTAGATAAACCATTAAAATTATCAACTCACATCTGTCATGGATATCACTCACCCAATCCACGTCTACTAGCATAGCATGGCATAATAAGCAAACGTAGAAGTAACTCCCAAAGGTTTCATAATAATACAGGTAATAGGTACTACCTCACCTACTTCCCATCCCACAGTTTAATTAGATCCTAATCATGCAATGTGAGAGGATTGATCTAATGCAATAAAACATGGGTTGTAGAAAAGGTATGATCAAAGTGTTACTTGCCTTGCTAATGATTCACGAGACCTAGGGATTCGAAGTAACAGGCGGCGCAATCCGGGTGATCTATCACAGACAAACAACAAGCACACAATAAGTACTCATCTAATGCACAGGTAAAACTCGAACAAGAGAACGAACCAGAAGGTTCAACTTAAGAACTCCGGTTGCAAAGAAAGAACGAACCGAACAAAGAAACGGAAAACAAACGGCGGAAGAAAACAACTCGGTTCTAGCAAGTTGAAACTAGGTCAAATTTTACCGGGGCAAAAACTTGTTTAAGTTGATTAGACGGAACGGCAGTTTTGAAACGAAACTCCAGGCGCTTGAATCACCTGATTCCGATAAACGAGCGAGAAGATAAACTAGAACAAAGATCGGATCTGAGATCGCGATCGCGGAAAAGACGCGGAATAAATCCGACGAAAGAAAAGAGACGAACAGTTAAACGAACGGACGTTCGTTAACCTAGAAGAATCCGGTGATCACGTTCGTTAGGACGAACGGTCCGGCGAACGGTCCAAAGGCAACTAAATTGGAAAAGAAAACGAATCCGATCTAGGGTTTCGGAAGAAAACCGAAACAAAAACCGATCTAGAAAACCGGAACGGTTTAGAGAAGAACCGGAAAGAAAACGAATCGGAAGAGAAGAAAAGAATCGGAACGATTAGAAGAAAACGATCCGAGGAAAAGAAGAGATGCGGCGCGGGGCTACCTCCGGTGAGGTCTCCGGCGAGTGGCTCCGGCGGCGGCGTAGGGCGGCGGCGGCGTGGGCGAGGTGCGGCGGCGCGGGTGTGGGCAAGGGGCGGCGGCGCGGGTGTGGGGTGGCGCGGCGGCGGGGCACAAGGGCGGCGGCGCGGGTGAGGGGTGCGGTGGAGGGCTTGGGGTTTGATTTGATGGGTTTAGAGGGGGGTGTTGGGGTATTTATATTGGGGATGGGAGGGGGTTTCTTGAGGTAGGGGACAAGAAATAGAGTAGGAAAAGGAATCCTAGATGAAAAAGAAAACGGAACAAAGGAAAGAGACTAGCCTAGAATCCTAAAAGGATTCGGCTAGAGCAAGAGGCGAGGCGGCGGCCTGGCTGGCGCCTGGCGCACGCACGCGCAGGGAGCTGGGGTGGCCGGCCGGCTGGGCCTTTGGCCCAGGCGTGCGCTGCGGGATTTTTTTAAACGGTTTCGCGCGCAGAAAAACACAGAAAAGAAAATCTAAACGGGCTCCAAAAATTGTAAAGTAAATTTTCCCCGACTCCTAAAAATGAGTCAAACAAAATGAACTTTACTCCGGACCTAAAATGCAATTTTTGGAAACACGCATTTTTCCCTATCCAAAAGAAATGCAAATAAACTCCGGCAAAACCAAAACTTGACTTATTCATTAAATCTTCATTTTTCCTAACTTTTGGGAAAGTCATATTATTCCCTCTCTCATATATTTTGACACCGGAAAAATTATTGAAGATGAAATAAATAAATCAAATGATCCTCTTTTCAAATTCGAGAAAACTCTCAAATATGAAAATAACGAAATCTCCAACTCTCTCCGAAGGTCTTTGAGTTGCGTGAAATTTCTAGGATCGGGCAAATTGCAAGAAAATATGATATGCATGATGATCTAGTGTATAACATTCCAAATTGAAAATTTGGGATGTTACAAACCTACCCCCCTTAAGATGAATCTCGCCCTCGAGATTCGGGTTGGCTAGAAAATAGGTGAGGGTGGTCCTTGAGCAAATCTTCCTCTCTCTCCCAGGTGGCTTCATCCTCTGAGTGGTGGTTCCACTGAACTTTGCAAAACTTGATAACCCTACTGCGGGTAACTCTGCTGGCATAATCGAGAATCTTGACTGGCTTCTCCTCGTATGTTAAGTCGTCCTTCAACTGAAGCGCTTCGAGTGGTACTGTATCTCTTAGCGGTACCTCCGCCATCTCAGCGTGACACTTCTTCAGCTGAGAAGCATGGAATACATTATGAACTCCTGACAGCTCCTCTGGTAATTCCAACTTATAAGCGACTTCTCCCATACGTTGCGTGATCCTGTACGGTCCAACGAAACGCGGTGCTAATTTTCCCTTAACTCCAAAGTGATTAACTCCTCGAAGTGGGGATACTCGAAGGTAAACTCTATCTCCGGTTTCGTAAACTGTCTCCTTGTGTTTAGAATCTGCGTAGCTCTTCTGCCTGGACTGGGCTACCTTGAGCCTATCGTGACTCAACTTAACTTTCCGTTCAGACTCCTTAATCAAATCTGGTCCAAAGAATTGACGGTCTCCAACTTCGTCCCATGACAACGGTGTCCTACACCTCCTTCCGTATAAAGCTTCGAAAGGTGCCATCTTCAAACTGGTTTGGTAACTGTTGTTATAAGAAAACTCCGCATACGGCAAGTTATCGTCCCAACTAGATCCATAATCTAGTGCACAAGCTCTCAGCATATCTTCCAAAATCTGATTGACTCTCTCGGTCTGTCCATCTGTCTGCGGATAAAAAGCTGTGCTGAACTCTAGTCTGGTACCCAAAGTTTCATGCAACTGATTCCAAAACTTTGAGGTAAATTGGGTTCCTCTATCAGATACGATACTCCTCGGAACTCCATGCAAACAAATGATCCTAGTTATGTATATCTTTCCCAACTTAGCACTGGTGTAAGTGGTCTTAACTGGAATAAAATGTGCTACCTTTGTCAAACGATCAACTACTACCCATATCGAGTCATAGCCTGCTTTCGTCCTGGGTAGTCCGGTGATAAAATCCATGCCCATCTTATCCCACTTCCATTCGGGTATCGGCAATGGTTGTAACAATCCTGCTGGATTCTGATGCTCTGCCTTTACTCTCTGACATACGTCACAAACTGCTACATATGCTGCAATATCCTTCTTCATTCCGGTCCACCAGAATGTTTCCTTCAAATCCAAATACATCTTGGTATTCCCTGGGTGAATCGAATACGGTGAATCATGTGCCTCTTGCAAAATCAACTTCCTAATCTCTGGGTCATTGGGCACATAAACACGGTCCTCAAACCATAGGGTATCGTGTTCATCCTCACGAAATCCCTTTGCTTTTCCTTCGCTCAATTTCTCTTTTATAGCAGCAATCTCCTTGTCAGATTTCTGAGCTTCTCTGATCTTATCCATCAATGTTGACTGAATCTCCAATGTTGCTACATAGCCTCTCGGAACTATTTCCAAACATAGCTCACGAAGGTTTTCTGCTAACTCCTTGGGTATTTTCCCCGTCATTAGAGTATTGACATGGCTCTTACGGCTCAATGCGTCACCTACTACATTAGCTTTTCCGGGATGGTAATGCAATCTCATATCATAATCCTTGATGAGCTCCAACCATCTCCTTTGTCTGAGGTTCAACTCCTTCTGCGTGAAAATGTACTTCAAACTCTTATGATCCGTGTACACCTCACAATGATTTCCAATGAGGAAATGTCTCCACGTTTTCAATGCATGCACTACGGCTGCTAACTCCAAATCATGCGTGGCATAATTCAACTCATGAGGCTTCAGTTGTCGTGAAGCATACGAAACAACTCTTCCTTCCTGCATAAGCACTGCTCCAAGTCCTCGACGTGAAGCGTCGCAATACACCTCATAATCCTTGGTCTGATCTGGCAAAATCAATACTGGTGAGGTGACCAAACGTTTCTTTAATTCCTGGAAACTAGCCTCACACTCCTCAGTCCATTTGAACTTAGTATCCTTCTTCAACAACTCAGTCATAGGCTTTGCAATCTTTGAGAAATTCTCAATGAATCTCCGGTAGTATCCTGCGAGTCCAAGAAAACTCCGGATCTCTCCAACTGTTGTTGGTGCTTCCCATCCGGTTACGGTCTCAACCTTTGTGGGGTCAACTGCTATACCTTCTCCGGATATAACGTGTTTGAGGAATCCAACTTCCTTCAACCAAAACTCGCATTTGCTGAATTTGGCATATAACTGATGTTCCCTTAGTTTCTCCAAAACCAATCGCAAATGTTCCTTATGCTCCTCTTCATTCTTTGAATAAACCAGGATGTCATCAATGAACACTACGACGAACTTATCCAAAAACTCCATAAACACTTTGTTCATCTGGTTCATAAAATAGGCAGGTGCGTTAGTCAATCCAAATGACATAACGGTATACTCATACAGTCCATATCTCGTGGTGAATGTTGTCTTAGGTATGTCCTGCTCCCGAATCTTCAATTGATGGTACCCTGATCGCAAATCGATCTTGGAAAACACTTTAGCTCCTTGCAACCGATCAAACAGATTGTTGATCATTGGCAGTGGGTACTTGTTCTTGATGGTTACTTCATTCAATCCTCGATAATCTACAACCATCCTTAATGCTCCATCCTTCTTTTCCACTAGAAGTACGGGTGATCCCCAAGGCGAAGAACGTGGGCGAATGTAACCTTTATCCAATAACTCCTTAATCTGATTCTTAATTTCTACCAAATCCTTTGCTGGCATCCGGTACGGTCGCTTCGATATTGGGCCTGTACCTGGCAATAACTCAATCAAAAACTCAATGTCTCTATCCAGTGGCATGCCTGGTAATTCCTCAGGAAATACATCAGGAAAATCCTTTACCACTGGTACTTCCTCCTGCACAACTCCTGATAAGGAGTTTACTTGTGTCCTGTTTGGCACATGCCGGGATACATACTTGATCCTTCTTCCTTCTGGTGTGGTAAGCAAAATTGTCTTACTAGCACAATCGATGTTTCCTCCATACATCGACAGCCAATCCATACCAAGAATCACATCCAGACCTTGGGATTCCAGAATAATTAAATCCGTTGGGAAAACATGCCTTCCTATACTTAATGGCACTTGGAAACATCCTTGTCTGGCCATGTACTCTGCTCCTGGCGAGCTTACTAGCATAGGTGTTTTAAGAATCCTAGTGGGAAGGTTATACTTTTCCACAAATCCCCTTGATATGTATGAATGAGATGCACCAGTATCGAAAAGAACGAGTGCGGTAAATGACTTAACCAAAAACTTACCGATTACTGCATCGGGCTGATCTTCAACCTCCTCCACATTAACGTGGTTCACCTGTCCCCTATTGAAAGGGTTCGGCTTCTTCCCAGAGCTTCCATTGCCATTTCCATTCTGGCCTTCAGGACATTCATTTGCATAATGCCCTGGCTTTGAACACTTATAGCAAGTGACGTGGCTCAGGTCCTTCTTGGCTGGGGTGGATGGGGTGGTCCGGTTCTGGCCATTGCTTCCTCCATTCCCATTACCATTCTTGTGGCCATTATGGTTGTGCGAGCTACCTCCTCCATGAGTGTGCTGAAACTGAAATCCTGGTTTAGGGGCAAAACGGGGCTTCTGCTGGGCTCCAGAGTTATACTTCCCCTGTCCATACTTCCTCTTACGATTTTCAATCTGCTGTTGCTTCCCTTCAATCATGATGGCACGATCTACCAACTCCTGGTAGTTGTTGAAACTCGCTACCATCAACTGCATGCTTAGCTCATCATTTAGTCCTTCCAGAAACTTCTCCTGCTTAGCTGCATCCGTAGCAACGTCATCTGGGGCATAACGTGCTAACTTGCTGAAGTCGTCAACGTACTGGCCAACTGTCCTTCCTCCTTGGCGTAAGTTGCGAAACTCACGCTTCTTTAAGGCCATAGCTCCTGCTGAAACATGGGCAGTGCGGAAAGCTTGCTGAAACTGATCCCATGTGACAGTGTCAACTGGGTAAGTGGTTGTGAAATTCTCCCACCATGCTGCCGCGGGTCCGTCAAGCTGGTGAGCGGCAAACTTCACTTTCTCGCCATCCGTGCATCCTGCAGTGGTCAACTCCCTTCCTATCTTGCGGAGCCAATCCTCTGCTACTATTGGCTCGGTGCTACTGGAAAACACCAGCAGATTTAGCCTAAGGAAACGGGCTAAGTGGTCAACAGGTGGTGGTGGTGGTGGGTTGTTGCTATTGTTCTGCTGGCTCTGGACTAACATCTGCATCAATTGATTCTGCTGTTGGATCAACTGAGTGAGCTCCGGTGGAAATCCATTGTCACGTCTTGGAGGCATCTGAGGGTTTAGAAAAGACGAGAATTGAGAATAGAGTGAGGTCTAAAGGGAAAACACTACCCATATGCACATGAGCAAATTCACACAAAATCACTTCAATCAATCAAACAAGGGCTTACAAACGATCTAAAACTATCGCAAAAATGCTCGAACTATAATGTTTACATGGGGGAATACTACTACTATCTGGTGGTCATCTAGAAATTTGAACTGGTGGAAGACTCCATGATATCTGCTCCAGCTTCATCTTCAAAGTCGGGTTCACTTGGATCCGAATCGGTGTCGTCGATGATGATGTAGTTGTCCGGACATGCGACGTACTCGTCCTCCTCCTTGGATGCTAACTTCCTCTTGAGTTCTTCAATCTCCTGCTTAAGATCGTTATTGTGTCTTGCTAGAGCTACGATCTCGTCCATGTAGTCCTTGCGTGTAGACTTCAGTTCTCCTTCTAGTTCGATGATCCTTGCCTTCGCATTCTTCAACTCTATCATATCATTGCACATCTGGTTCTCGTGGCGTCGAATGTGCTGGTTTAACTCCTGGATGAAAGATGCAATGGATCTATCCTTCTTGGTGCTGACTAACTCCCATTGTTCATCTCAGCATCCGCAAATCTGGTAGATAGTGTCCTTGAGGTCTTCTAGATAAACTTCTCCAATGCGTCCTATGGTGATATGGGCTGCCATGCTCTTTCCCAGACTCCAGGTTGGTGCATTGAAAACACTATCTATGGGTTTCGTGATTGGCACGAATGTTCTTCCCGGAACGTGAGCTTGAATCTTCCAGCGCTCCTCTTCAGGCAGAGTGGCGTTGAAGGTTCCCGTGAAGCTTGGTAATCCAATGTTCAGGTACTTGGTGACTTCCTTCAAGTGAAATCCAAAAGGTGTGCCTTCATCCGGTTGAGCGTACTTAATCTTCACGTTCGTCATCCTAAAAGAGTAGAAAAGATGAGGAGTTAGAAAATGAGAAGAGAAGGGTGTTCTATGGCTTTAACTTAGTGGTCGTGTCCTACAGTCAGCGTGTGCTCTGATACCATTCTCTGTCGCGACCCGACCCGAATGGATCAAGCGCTCTGTGCTCAGGTGTCATCCCTGGATCAGTAATGCTGACACCACACAGTACATCAAAGGATTTATAGCAGAGTGGCAATCACACACTTATTACATCGTTGTCTCAAAGAGAACTTATTACAATAAAAATGGCTTAAGGCCATCTAGTGTCGATAACAGCGGAAGACTTGGAAGATAAATGGGTCCATCAACTCCAACGGCATCACTGAGTATAGAACCACGACCTAAAAGCATCTTACTCATCGTCTGAGAAGTCTGCAACATGAGAAGTTGCAGCCCGAAAATGGGACAGCACATGGAATATGCTGGCAAAGTAACACATAGAGAGTAATGGAATGAAACATCTATACTATATGCATATATGGCTGGTGGAAAGCTCTATGGTTACAGTTTTTGCGTAAAGCCAGTTTTTCCCTACTGCAAAGGAATAAATTTATTTAACTATTATGGTGGTTGTGAAACATTGAGAATGGTTGACAGCATTCTCAATCCCAATTAAGTGATCAATTAAAACCCAACAACATTAATTAGAAGTAACATGTTGAGATTCACATGATATTCAAGTACTAGATACTCAAGTTGTCCATAACCGGGGACACGGCTAATCATGATTAGTTTATACACTCTGCAGAGGTTTGCGCACTTTTCCCCACAAGACTCGATCGCCTCCGTTTGGTTTCTCGCACTACATGGTGTTTGAGAAGACGGATGACCGAGACACAGTCTTTCAGAAGCGCTAGCACCTTACGATCGGGTAGACCGGTACACCTACATCCCCTACATCTGCTAGTCTACCACTGTAAGAGTTCGCACAACTTAGTCAACTATGCCAGAGCCCATAATGGCTTGTGGCTGCACACGGAAGTTTCTAGCATGAAAGATCTTATGATCCCTTTGAGCCTGGGTGGCGGTCCGAAAAAAAAACAGGCAAGTCCTGATAGACATCAGGTGCCTCAATCCACCCAGATGTGTGTTTAAGTTGCCACCTTAGATAAACCATTAAAATTATCAACTCACATCTGTCATGGATATCACTCACCCAATCCACGTCTACTAGCATAGCATGGCATAATAAGCAAACGTAGAAGTAACTCCCAAAGGTTTCATAATAATACAGGTAATAGGTACTACCTCATCTACTTCCCATCCCACAGTTTAATTAGATCCTAATCATGCAATGTGAGAGGATTGATCTAATGCAATAAAACATGGGTTGTAGAAAAGGTATGATCAAAGTGTTACTTGTCTTGCTGATGATTCGCGAGACCTAGGGATTCGAAGTAACAGGCGGCGCAATCCGGGTGATCTATCGCTGACAAACAACAAGCACACAATAAGTACTCATCTAATGCACAGGTAAAACTTGAACAAGAGAACGAACCAGAAGGTTCAACTAAAGAACTCCGGTTGCAAAGAAAGAACGAACCGAACAAAGAAACGTAAAACAAACGGCGGAAGAAAACAACTCGGTTCTAGCAAGTTGAAACTAGGTCAAATTTTACCGGGGCAAAAACTTGTTTAAGTTGATTAGACGGAATGGCGGTTTCGAAACGAAACTCCAGGCGCTTGAATCACCTGATTCCGATAAACGAGCGAGAAGATAAACTAGAACGAAGATCGGATCTGAGATCGCGATCGCGGAAAAGACGCGGAATAAATCCGACGAAAGAAAAGAGACGAACGGTTAAACGAACGGACGTTCATTAACCTAGAAGAATCCGGTGATCATGTTCGTTAGGACGAACGGTCCGGCGAACGGTCCAAAGGCAACTAAATCGGAAAAGAAAACGAATCCGATCTAGGGTTTCGGAAGAAAACCGAAACAAAAACCGATCTAGAAAACCGGAACGGTTTAGAGAAGAACCGGAAAGAAAACGAATCAGAAGAGAAGAAAAGAATCGGAACGATTAGAAGAAAATGATCCGAGGAAAAGAAGAGATGCGGCGCGGGGCTACCTCCGGCGAGGGGCTCCGGCGGCGGCGTAGGGCGGCGGCGGCGGCGTGGGCAAGGTGCGGCGGCGCGGGTGTGGGCAAGGGGCGGCGGCGCGGGTGTGGGGTGGCGCGGCGGCGGGGCACAAGGGCGGCGGCGCGGGTGAGGGGTGCGGTGGAGGGCTTGGGGTTTGATTTGATGGGTTTAGAGGGGGGTGTTGGGGTATTTATATTGGGGAGGGGAGGGGGTTTCTTGAGGTAGGGGACAAGAAATAGAGTAGGAAAAGGAATCCTAGATGAAAAAGAAAATGGAACAAAGGAAAGAGACTAGCCTAGAATCCTAAAAGGATTCGGCTAGAGCAAGAGGTGAGGCGGCGGCCTGGCTGGCGCCCGGCGCACGCGCGCGCAGGGAGCTGTGGTGGCCGGCAGGCTGGGCCTTTGGCCCAGGCGGGCGCTGCGGGATTTTTTTTAAACTGTTTCGCGCGCAGAAAAACACAGAAAAGAAAATCTAAACGGGCTCCAAAAATTCTAAAGTAAATTTTCCCCGACTCCTAAAAATGAGTCGAACAAAATGAACTTTACTCCGGACCTAAAATGCAATTTTTGGAAACACGCATTTTTCCCTATCCAAAAGAAATGCAAATAAACTCCGGCAAAACCAAAACTTGACTTATTCATTAAATCTTCATTTTTCCTAACTTTTGGGAAAGTCATATTATTCCCTCTCTCATATATTTTGACACCGGAAAAATTATTGAAGATGAAATAAATAAATCAAATGATCCTCTTTTCAAATTCGAGAAAACTCTCAAATATGAAAATAACGAAATCTCCAACTCTCTCCGAAGGTCTTTGAGTTGCATGAAATTTCTAGGATCGGGCAAAATGCAAGAAAATATGATAATCATGATGATCTAGTGTATAAAATTCCAAATTGAAAATTTGGGATGTTACAATTGATAATATAATAGCATGGAACAATAAAAAAATTATAGATACGTTGGAGACGTATCATCCCCCCCCCCTTCCCTAGTCCAATTCGGACCAGAGGGGGAGGGGGCGCGTGACTGATACGTCTCCGTCATATCTACTTTTCCAAACAGTTTTGCCCTTGTTTTGGACTCTAACTTGCATGATATGAATGGAACTAACCCGGACTGACGTTGTTTTCAGCAGAATTGCCATGGTGTTATTTTTGTGTAGAAATAAAAGTTCTCGGAATGATCTGAAAATCAACTGAGAATTATTTTGGAATATATAAAAAATACTGGAAGGAAGATCCACGTCAGGGGGGCCTCCGCCTATCCACGAGGGTGGGGGGCGCGCCCTACCCCCTGGGCACGCCCCCCTGCCTCGTGGGCCCCCTAACACTCCACCGACCTCAACCCTGACTCCATATATTCACTTTCAGGGAGAAAAAACAAGGGAGAAGGATTCATCGCGTTTTACGATATGGAGACGCCGCCAAGCCCTAACTCTCTTGGGAGGGCTGATCTGAAGTCTGTTTCGGGGATCCGGAGAGGGGAATCTGTCGCCATCGTCATCATCAACCATCCTCCATCACCAATTTCATGATGCTCACCGTCGTGCGTGAGTAATTCCATCGTAGGCTTGCTGGACGGTGATGGTTTGGACGAGATTTATCATGTAATCGAGTTCGTTTTGTTAGGGTTTGATCCCTAGTGTCCACTATGTTCTGAGATTGATGTTGCTATGACTTTGCTATGCTTAATGCTTGTCACTAGGGCCTGAGTGCCATGATTTCAGATCTGAACCTATTATGTTTTCATCAATATATGAGAGTTCTTGATCCTATCTTGCAAGTCTATAGTCACCTACTATGTGTTATGATCCGGCAACCCCGAAGTGACAATAATCGGGACCACTCTCGGTGATGACTGTAGTTTGAGGAGTTCATGTATTCACTATGTGTTAATGCTTTGTTCCGGTACTCTATTAAAAGGAGGCCTTAATATCCCTTAGAGCATTACTAGTAGAACCCTCAAACCCTCGAACCCTCACTAACGTTTTAAGGGTCCAAAAATGATCTTTTTGTGCACTTTTACGGGTTGAAAAACAGGGACAAAAATTAGAACCCTCAAACCAAACCCTTATAACGGAATATTCCCCATGAACGACGTTGTCATTGCGCGCGGGAGGTCGACGGGGCGGCCGCCGGCGATGGGGGCGACTAGCAGCTGCGGTCGCGGGCGTGGGCGCGGGAGTTGGGAGAATTCTTCCCTCCCGCGCGAGTATAACCGCCAAATGAGGGTTGGGGTAGGTTTTGCTCCCCAACCCTTACTTTTGAGGATTGGGAGAGGGTTTGAGGGTTGGACCTTTAAAAAAATTTGAGGGTTTGAGGGTTAAGGGGTTCTAGTCTACGGCTTTTTTTCGACGAAAACTGTAAAAAAGCAATTATTTTTAGGGGTTTGAGGGCTCTACTAGTAATGATCTTAGTTTCCAATAGGACCCCGTTGCCACGGGAGGGTAGGAAAAAAGATGGCATGCAAGTTTTTCCATAAGCACGTATGACTATATTCGGAATACATGCCTACATTACATTAATGAACTGGAGCTAGTTCTGTGTCACCCTATGTTATGACTGTTACATGATGAACCGCATCCGGCAATCACTGATCCATTGCCTACAAGCTTTCCATATATTGTTCTCCGCTTATTTACTTTTCTGTTGCTATTATTATCATCACTACAAAACACCGAAAATATTACTTTTGCTACCGTTACCTTTTACCACCGTTACGACTACTATCATATTACTTTGCTACTAAACACTTTGCTGCAGATATTAAGTTTCCAGGTGTGGTTGAATTGACAACTCAGCTGCTAATACTTGAGAATATTATTTGGCTCCCCCTGTCTCGAATCAATAAATTTGGGTTGAATACTCTACCCACGAAACTGTTGCGATCCCCTATACTTGTGGGTTATCAGCGACCTGCCCTGGCCGGCCCTCTCTCTCTCTCCACTAAGGCCCATGTGGCCCATTACTTCTCCCGGGGGGGGGGGGGTTCCGGTAACCCTCCGGCACTCCGGTTTTCTCCGAAATCACCCAGAACACTTCCGGTATTCGAATATAGTCGTCCAATATATCAATCTTTGTGTCTCGAACATTTCGAGACTCCTCGTCATGTCCGTGAACAATTCCGGGACTCCGAACTACCTTCGGTGCATCAAATCACATAAACTCATAATACCGAACGTTAAGCGTGCGGACCCTACGGGTTCGAGAACTATGTAGACATGAACGAGACATGTCTCCGATCAATAACCAATAGCGGAACCTGGATGCTCATATTGGCTCCTACATATTCTACAAAGATATTTATTGGTCAAACCGCATAACAACATACGTTGCTCCCTTTTTCATCGGTATGTTACTTGCCCGAGATTTGATCGTTGGTATTTCAATACCTAGCTCAATCTCGTTACCGGAAGTCTCTTTACTCGTTCCGTAATGCATCATCCCGCGACTAACTCATTAGTTGCATTGCTTGCAAGGCTTATAGTGATGTTCATTACCGAGAGGGCCCAGAGATACCTCTCCGATAATCGGAGTGACAAATCCTAATCTCGATCTATGTCAACTCAACAAGTACCATTAGAGACACCTGTAGAGCACCTTTATAATCACCCAGTTACGTTGTGACGTTTGGTAGCACACAAAGTGTTGCTCCAGTAATCGGGAGTTGCATAATCTCATAGTCATAGGAACATGTATAAGTCACGAAGAAAGCAATAGCAGTAAACTAAAATGATCAAGTGCTAAGCTAACGGAATGGGTCAAGTCAATCACATCATTATCCTAATGATGTGATCCCATTCATCAAATGACAACTCATGTCTATGGTTAGGAAACATAACCATCTTTGACCAACGAGCTAGTCAAGTAGAGGCATACTAGTGACACTCTGTTTGTCTATGTATTCACACATGTATTATGTTTCCGGTTAATACAATTCTAGCATGAATAATAAACATTTATCATGAAATAAGGAAATAAATAATAACTTTATTATTGCCTCTAGGGCATATTTCCTTCAGTCTCCCACTTGCACTAGAGTCAATAATCTAGATTACACAGTAATGATTCTAACACCCATGGAGCCTTGGTGATGATCATGTTTTGCTTGTGAGAGAGGCTTAGTCAACGGGTCTGCAACATTCAGATCCGTATGTATCTTGCAAATCTCTATGTGTCCCACCTGGACTTGATCGCGGATGGAATTGAAGCGTCTCTTGATGTGTTTGGTTCTCGTGTGAAATCTGGATTCCTTTGCCAAGGCAATTGCACCAGTATTGTCACAAAAGATTTTCATTGGACACGATGCACTAGGTATGACACCTAGATCGGATACGAACTCCTTCATCCAGACTCCTTCATTTGCTGCTTCCGAAGCAGCTATGTACTCCGCTTCACACGTAGATCCCGCCACTACGCTTTGTTTAGAACTGCTCAAACTGACAGCTCCACCGTACAATATAAACACGTATCCGGTTTGCGATTTAGAATCATCCAGATCAGTGTCAAAGCTTGCATCGATGTAACCATTTACGACGAGCTCTTTTTCACCTCCATAAACAAGAAACATATCCTTAGTCCTTTTCAAGTATTTTAGGATGTTCTTGATCGTTGTCAAGTGATCCACTCCTGGATTACTTTGGTACCTCCCTGCTAAACTAATAGCAAGGCACACATCAGGTCTGGTACACAACATTGCATATATGATAGAGCCTATGGCTGAAGCATAGGGAACACTTTTCATTTTCTCTCTATCTTCTGCAGTGGTCGGGCATTGAGTCTTACTCAACTTCACACCTTGTAACACAGGTAAGAACCCTTTCTTAGCTTGATCCATTTTGAACTTCTTCAAAACTTTATCAAGGTATGTGCTTTGTGAAAGTCCAATTAAGTGTCTTAATCTATCTCTATAGATCTTGATGCCCAATATATAAGCAGCTTCACCGAGGTCTTTCATTGAAAAACTCTTATTCAAGTATCCTTTTATGCTATCCAGAAATTCTATATCATTTCCAGTCAACAATATGTCATCCACATATAATATCAGAAATGCTACAGAGCTCCCACTCCCTTTCTTGTAAATACAGGCTTCTCCAACAGTCTGTATAAAACCATATGCTTTGATCACACTATCAAACCGTTTATTCCAACTCCGAGAGGATTGCACCAGTCCATAAATGGATCGCTGGAGCTTGCACACTTTGTTAGCACCCTTTGGATTGATAAAACCTTCAGGTTGCATCATATAAAACTCTTCTTCCAGAAATCCATTCAGGAATGCAGTCTTCACATCCATTTGCCAAATTTCATAATCATAAAATGCGGCAATTGCTAACATGATTCGGACAGACGTAAGCATAGCTACAGGTGAGAAGGTCTCATCATAATCAACTCCTTGAACTTGTCGAAAACCTTTCGCAAAAAGTCGAGCTTTGTAGACAGTAACGTTACCGTCAGCGTCAGTCTTCTTCTTGAAGATCCATTTATTCTCGATGTCTTTCCGATCATTGGGCAAGTCAACCAAAGTCCACACTTTGTTCTCATACATGGATCCCATCTCAGATTTCATGGCCTCAAGCCATTTTGCGGAATCTGGGCTCATCATCACTTCCTCATAGTTCATAGGTTCTTCATGGTACCACTCTGGTGCAGATCTTACTCTGGTTGACCTACGAGGTTCGGTAGTAACTTGATCTGAAGTTTCATGATCATCATCATTGGCTTCCTCATTAATTGGTGTAGGTGTCACAGGAACTGGTTTATGTGATGGACTACTTTCCAATAAGGGAGCAGGTACAGTTACCTCATCAAGTTCTACTTTCCTCCCACTTACTTCTTTCGAGAGAAACTCCCTCTCTATAAAGGATCCATTCTTAGCAACAAATGTCTTGCCTTCGGATCTGTGATAGAAGGTGTACCCAACAGTCTCCTTTGGGTATCCTATGAAGACACATTTCTCCGATTTAGGTTCGAGCTTATCAGGTTGAAGCTTTTTCACATAAGCATCGCAGCCCCAAACTTTAAGAAACGAAAACTTTGGTTTCTTGCCAAACCATAGTTCATAAGGCGTCAGTAAGAGACATCATAGATCGCACCATATCTAATAAAGTATGATTACGATGTTCGGACACACCATTACATTGTGGTGTTCCAGGTGGTGTGAGTTGCGAAACTATTCCGCATTGTTTCAAATGAAGACCAAACCCGTAACTCATATATTCTCCTCCACGATCAGATTGTAGAAATTTTATTTTCTTGTTATGATGATTTTCCACTTCACTCTGAAATTCTTTGAAATTTTCAAATGTTTCAGACTTATGTTTCATCAAGTAGATATACCCATATCTGCTCAAATCATCTGTGAAGGTGAGAAAATAACGATACCCGCCGCGAGCCTCAACATTCATCAGACCACATACATTAGTATGTATGATTTCCAACAAATATGTTGCTTGCTCCATAGTTCCGGAGAACGGCGTTTTAGTCATCTTGCCCATGAGGCATGGTTCGCAAGTACCAAGTGATTCATAATCAAGTGATTCCAAAAGTCCATCAGAATGGAGTTTCTTCATGCGCTTTACACCAATATGACCTAAACAGCAGTGCCACAAATAAGTTGCACTATCATTATCAAATCTGCATCTTTTGGCTTCAACATTATGAATATGTGTATCACTACTATTGAGATTCATTAAAAATAGACCACTCTTCAAGGGTGCATGACCATAAAAGATACTACTCATATAAATAGAACAACTATTATTCTCTGATTTAAATGAATAACCGTCTTGCATCAAACAAGATCCAGATATAATGTTCATGCTCAACGCTGGCACCAAATAACAATTATTCAGGTCTAAAACTAATCCCGAAGGTAGATGTAGAGGTAGCGTGCCGACGGTGATCACATCGACTTTGGAACCATTTCCCACGCACATCATCACCTCGTCCTTAGCCAATCTTCGCTTAATCCGTAGTCCCTGTTTCGAGTTGCAAATATTAGCAACAGAACCAGTATCAAATACCCAGGTGCTACTGCGAGCTTTAGTAAGGTACACATCAATATCATGTATATCACATATACCTTTGTTCACCTTGCCATCCTTCTTACCCGCCAAATACTTGGGGCAGTTCTGCTTCCAGTGACCAGACCCTTTGCACTAGAAGTACTCAGTCTCAGGCTTAGGACCAGACTTGGGTTTCTTCTCTTGAGCAACAACTTGTTTGCCATTCTTCTAGAAGTTCTCTTTCTTCTTCCCTTTACCCTTTTTCTTGAAACTGGTGGTCTTGTTGACCATCAACACTTGATGCTCCTTCTTGATTTCTACCTCCGCAGCCTTTAGCATGCAGGAGCTCGGGAATTGTTTTATCCATCCCTTGCATGTTATAGTTCATCACAAAGCTCTTGTAGCTTGGTGGCAGTGATTGAAGAATTCTATCAATGACACTATCATCCGGAATAACTCCTAGTTGAATTAAGTGATTGTTATACCTAGACATTTTGAGTATATGTTCACTGACAGAACTATTCTCCTCCATCTTGCAGCTGTAGAACTTATTGGAGACCTCATATCTCTCAATCC
The DNA here is from genome assembly GCF_018294505.1 of Triticum aestivum. NCBI lineage: Eukaryota > Viridiplantae > Streptophyta > Magnoliopsida > Poales > Poaceae > Triticum > Triticum aestivum. The sequence goes on from NC_057809.1 coordinate 605,084,959, forward strand.
GGACATTCGCTTGAAATATTAACTTCAACTCCTGGAACATCTCATATGCTCCATGACATTCAAAACATCGTTGAAGTCCCGGTTCTAACCCGTAAAGCATGGCACACTGAACTATCGAGTAGTCATCAGCTTTGCTTTGCTAGACGTTCATAATATCTGGTTTAGCTCCTGCAGCAGGTTTGGCACCTAGCGGTGCTTCCAGGACGTAATTCTTCTGTGCAGCAATGAGGATAATCCTCAAGTTACGGACCCGGTCCGTGTAATGGCTACCATCATCTTTCAACTTTGCTTTCTCAAGGAACGCATTAAAATTCAACGGAACAATAGCACGGGCCATCTATCTACAACAACATAGACAAGAAAAATACTATCAGGTACTAAGTTCATGATAAATTAAAGTTCAATTAATCATATTTAAGAATTCCCACTTAGATAGACATCCCTCTAATCATCTAAGTGATCACGTGATCCAAATCAACTAAATCATGACCGATCATCACATGAAATGGAGTAGTTTTCAATGGTGAACATCACTATATTGATTATATCTACTATATGATTCACACTCGACCTTTCGGTCTCAGTGTTCCGAGGCCATATCTGCATATGCTAGGCTCGTCAAGTTTAACCCGAGTATTTCTGCGTGTGCAAAACTAGCTTGCACCCGTTGTATGTGAACGTAGAGCTTATCACACCCGATCATCATGTGGTGTCTCGGCACGACGAACTTTGGCAATGGTGCATACTCAGGGAGAACACTTGTACCTTGAAATTTAGTGAGAGATCATCTTATAATGTTACCGTCAATCAAGCAGAATAAGATGCATAAAGGATGAACATCACATCCAATCAATATAAGTGATATGATATGGCCATCATCATCTTGTGCCTTTGATCTCCATCTCCAAAGCACCGTCATGATCACCATCGTCACCAGCACGACACCTTGATATCCATTGTAGCATCGTCGTCGTCTCGCCAAATATTGCTTCTATGACAATCGCTACCGTTTAGTGATAAAGTAAAGCAATTACAGGGCGATTGCATTGCATACAATAAAGCGACAACCATATGGCTCCTGCCAATTGCCGATAACTCCGTTACAAAACATGATCATCTCATACAATAAAACATAGCATTATGCCTTGACCATATCACATCACAACATGCCCTGCAAAAACAAATTAGACGTCATCTACTTTGTTGTTGCAAGTTTTACGTGGCTGCTACGAGCTGAGCAAAAACCGTTCTTACCTACTCATCAATACCACAACGATATTTTGTCAAGTTAGTGCTGTTTTAACCTTCAACAAGGACCGGGCATAGTCGCACTTTGTTCAACTAAAGTTGGAGAAACTGACACCCGTCAGCCACCTGTGTGCAAAGCACGTCGGTAGAACCAGTCTCGCATAAGTGTACGCGTAATGTCAGTCCGGTCCGCTTCATCCAACAATACCACCGAACCAAAGTATGACATGCTGGTAAGCATTATGACTTGTATCACCCATAACTCACTTGTGTTCTACTCGTGCATATAACATCTATGCATAAACCTGGCTCGGATGCCAATGTTGGGGAACGTAGTAATTTCAAAAAAAATCCTACGCACACGCAAGATCATGATGATGCATAGCAACAAGAGAGGAGAGTATCATCCACGTACCCTCGTAGACCGTAAGCGGAAGCGTTATGAGAATGTGGTTGATGTAGTCGTACGTCTTCACGATCCGACCGATCCAAGTACCGAACATACGGCACCTCCGAGTTCAGCACACGTTTAGCTCGATGACGTCCCACGAACTCCAATCAGCAGAGCTTCACAGGAGAGTTCCGTCAGCATGACGGCATGATGACAGTGATGATGTTGCTACCGACGCAGGGCTTCGCCTAAGCGCCGCTACGATATGATCGAGGTGGATTATGGTGGAGGGGGGCACCGCACACGGCTTGGAACAATAAACTTGCGTGTCCTAGGGTGCCCCTGCCCCCGTATATAAAGGAGCAAGGGGGAGGCCGTCCGGCCCTTGCAGGGTGCGCCAGGAGGAGGAGTCCTCCTCCTATTAGGAGTAGGACTCCCCTTTCCTACTCCTACTAGGAGGGGAAAATGAAGGAGGAGAGGGAGAAGGAAAGGGGGGCGCCGCCCCCCTTCCCTAGTCCAATTAGGACCAGAGGGGGAGGGGGCGTGCGGCCTGCCCTGGCCGGCCCTCTCTCTCCACTAAGGCCCATGTGGCCCATTACTTCTCCCGGGGGGGTTCCGGTAACCCTTCGGCACTCTGGTTTTCTCCGAAATCACCCGGAAACACTTCCGGTATCCGAATATAGTCGTCCAATATATCAATATTTATGTCTCGACCATTTCGAGACTCCTCGTCATGTCCGTGATCACATCCGGGACTCCGAACTACCTTCGGTACATCAAATCACATAAACTCATAATACCGATCGTCACCGAACGTTAAGCGTGCGGACCCTACGGGTTCGAGAACTATGTAGACATGACCGAGACACGTCTCCGGTCAATAAACAATATCATAACCTGGATGCTCATATTGGATCCTACATATTCTACGAAGATCTTTATCGGTCAAACCGCATAACAACATACGTTGTTCCCTTTGTCATCGGTATGTTACTTGCCCGAGATTCGATCATCGGTATCTCAATACCTAGCTCAATCTCGTTACCGGCAAGTCTCTTTACTGGTTCCGTAATGCATCATCCCACAACTAACTCATTAGTTGCATTGCTTGAAAGGCTTATAGTGATGTGCATTACCGAGAGGGCCCAGAGATACCTCTCTGACAATCAGAGTGACAAATCCTAATCTCGATCTATGCCAACTCAACAAGTACCATCGGAGACACCTGTAGAGCACCTTTATAATTACCCAGTCATGCTGTGACGTTTGGTAGCACACAAAGTGTTCCTCCGGTAATCGGGAGTTGCATAATCTCATAGTCATAGGAACATGTATAAGTCATGAAGAAAGCAATAGAAGTAAACTAAAACGATCAAGTGCTAAGCTAACGGAATCGGTCAAGTCAATCACATCATTCTCCTAATGATGTGATCCTGTTTATCAAATGACAACGCATGTCTATGGTTAGGAAACATAACCATCTTTGACCAACGAGCTAGTCAAGTAGAGGCATACTAGTGACACTATGTTTGTCTATGTATTCACACATGTATTACGTTTCCGGTTAATACAATTCTAGCATGAATAATAAACATTTATCATAAAATAACGAAATAAATAATAACTTTATTATTGCCTCTAGGGCATATTTCCTTCAAATAGGACATATGAGTTTGCTCGAAATTCACCGAAACAGAAATAAATCGACATTTCGGCAAAACATAAGAAACTCGAGGACATTAATGGGGAGAGAAGAGAGGTGTAGGAGAAAGAGAGAGGCTATTTATGGAGGAGGGTGCCATTAATGAGGAGAGAAGAGAGGTAGGAGGAAGAAAGAAGAAGAGAAACAATGGTGGAGTTAGAGTGGAGAGGGGAGAGGGGAAAGGAGGGGGAGAGGGCAAAGTGGGGGAGAGGGATGGGAAGGGGTGGAAAAGGTGGCACCAGTCGCAACTAGCAGTAGCGTCGCTTTGCAAAAAGCGTTGCTGGTATTGGACTTAGTAGTAGCGCTTTTCAGGAAAAGCGCTACTACTAAGGAGGGCGCACTAGCAGTAGCGGCGCATAAAAACAGAGCGCTGCTACTAAACTGTTAGTAGTAGCTCTTTTTTCCGTACGCCGCTACAACTACGAAAACATTCGGTGGCCTCGCCTGGTCCCACATAGTAGTAGCGCTTTTGTAACACCCCAGATATGATTTTCCCAATTTGTAATCCAACTCTTGCCGTTTCTGGCGTAAGTTATTTTATTTTCTCGGGTTCGGGTCTTTGTCTCCGTGTGTTGTTATCATTGTCATGCATCTCTTATCATGTCATCATGTGCATTGCATTTGCATACATGTTCATCTCTTGCATTCGAGCATTTTCCCCGTTGTCCGTTTTGCATTCCGGCGCTTCGTTCTCCTCCGGTGGTCATTTCTAGCTTTCTTTCGTGTGTGGGGATTAAACATTTCCGGATTGGACCAAGACTTGCCAAGCGGCCTTGGTTTACTACCGGTAGACCGCCTGTCAAGTTTCGTACCATTTGGACTTTGTTTGATACTCCTATGGTTAACCGAGGGACCAAAAAGGCCTCATGTGTGTTGCATCCCAACACCCCTCCAATTTGGAGAAAAACCCACCTAACTCTGCTCCATCATCTAGAGCGTTCGATCACGATCGCGTGGCCGAAAACCGCACCTCATTTGGACTCTCCTAGCACCCTCTATGCCTATAAATAGGTCCCCTCCGTTTTCGGATCTCCTTCCTCCCCGAAACCCTAAATTCACCCCGCGCGCCGGACATGTCCGCTTCTCGCCGGACACGCCGCGCCGCCCCGAGCCAGTGAACGCACGCCACGTGGCGCCGCACCCAGCCGCTTCCGCCGAGGCCCGCCGGGCCCAAGCCGGCCCCCGATGGCCCAGTCCGTGCGCCGCCCTCCCGCCTTCGTCCTCCACCGAGCCGTCGCCGCCTCTCCGCCGCGAGCCGCCGCACGCCGCGCCCAGCCGCCCCTCGCTGGCGCCCGCTCGCCCTCGTCGTCCGAGGCCCCGCCGGCCGCCGCCGCCACCTCGCCCGGCCTCGCCCCGTCGCCTCTCCGGCGAGCCCGTAGCCGGATCCGCCCCGCCGTGGCTCCCCGTCTCCGGCCGCCGTCGCCCCGTCTCCGGTGAGGTCTTCCCCGGCCATCTTCGGGAACCGCGCCGCCGGTGAACAGTGGTCTCGCCCGATCCAGATCTGGGGAAAAGTAAACCCTAGGTCATTTTTTCCCTAAGTCCTGAAATTTGCAGATCCATGTGCCATTTTTCATCATGCTATATCTCCGCATCCGTAGCTCCGATTCATGCATATAGCATATCAAAATGTTCGTTTCAGAGGGTACATCATTTCATTCCATTGCACCATTTTCATTTGAGCTCATCTTGATGCCCGAAATGCTGTTAGAAGAGGGCTACTTGAGTTAATTGTCAGATCTGCTACTCCATCTTAGACATTTGTCATTTTTGCCATGATTATTGTGTGCATGATATGCCCATGAGTTCTACATATGTTTTGTTAAGGGTTTTGTCATCTTTTCAGAGGTGCAACCCATGTATTTTTGTGATGTGTGTGGTGCCTAGTGCAAGCTTGCAAAGTGAGGCACCCGTTAAATCTGTTTTCAGGGACTTAGTAATTTCACAGAAGTCCTGGGATTGTTTAGTTCATGATGCCATATGTTCATGTTGTTTCCTAGTGATCCGTGCCTCTTTTGAGGATGATCAGTAAAGGAGTTTTGTTAATATTGTAGTGCTCTATCCATCCGTGTCTTTGTTTGCATATATGGAGCAGCCTAGCTTGAGTCAATCGAGCTCTACTTTTGCATCGTTGTGAATCTGGGCATATCGTCAACTTGTTTGCGATTTTGCCGACATTATTGTAATTGATCCGTGCATGCTATGCTATTGTTCTTGCCATGTCTAGCTTGCATTTTGTGCCTTCTTAATGGATGTATGATTGCCTTGCCATGAGTTGCACCGTGGTGAGTGCATCGAGCTCGTAAACATGCCTACTTGAGTTATGTTTCAGCATGTCCCAGTTTTCACTAAGTCTGAAAACTGATTATGTTTTTGCTATGTTTGTGTGCTTGTTAGTATATTTTGTGATCCCTTTTGGCTCAAGGTCACTAAGGGACTTTTGTTAAACTTGTTGAGTAGCTCCATGCCATGTCTTACTTTGTCATGTTCAGGTCCTGTAGCATGTTGTTTTGTTGCTCCGAAGAGGGCTATATGATCTGAAATTCCAGACAAGTGTTAATTTCACTAAGTTTGAGATCTGTTTACCATTTGCATTTTTGCCATGCTTGTTTGAACCTGTTAATGGATGAATTAGTCGTAGCTCAGTGCTAGACTTTTGTTAAGCATCTTGAATGCTTCCCTTCCATGTATTTTGATGCCATGTTTGAGTGTTGTAGCATGTTCATCTCATTGCATTTAGATGCATACTTGCTGTAAATCGCAGACCGGTGTCATATTTGAATCGCTTGCCATTTCCAAACCGCAACTCCGATTCCGGTGATCTTTATATCGTTTTCAAGCGATTTCATCTCATCTTTCCAGTGGCACACTTGGTTTTCCAAGTTGAGGCCAGGTTCATTCATTTCCTGTCATATCTTGCATATGCATACTGCATTGCATCCCGCATAGCATACCATGTTTGCATCTTCTTGTTTGATCCTTGCACGTGGTTGATTGTGTTCTTGTTGCTTGTTTGTCTTGTTTGGGTAGAGCCGGGAGACGAGTTCGCTATCGAGGAGCCCGTTGAGTTTGCTTTCGAGGATCCAGGCAACTCTGACAACTTTGCAGGCAAGATGATCACACCCTTGAAATCACTACTATTTTTGCTATACTAGTTTGCTCGCTCTTTTGCTATGCCAATGCTACGATGCCTACCACTTGCTTTCAAGCCTCCCAAATTGCCATGTTCAGCCTCTAACCCACCATTGTCCTAGCAAACCGTTGATTGGCTATGTTACCGCTTTGCTCAACCCCTCTTATAGCGTTGTTAGTTCAGGTGAAGATTGGAGACCGTTCCTTGGTGGACCATTTATTTACTTGTTGGGGTATCATTATCTTGCCATGTTATCTTAATGCATCTATATACTTGGTAAAGGGTGGAAGGCTCGGCCTCTCGCCTAGTGTTTTGTTCCACTCTTGCCGCCCTAGTTTCCGTCATATCGGTGTTATGTTCCCGGATTTTGCGTTCCTTACGCGGTTGGGTTATAATGGGAACCCCTTGATAGTTCATCTTGATTAAAGCTTTTCCAGCAATGCCCTACCTTGGTTTTACCATTTGCCACCTAGCCCTTTTTCCCTTGGGTTTCCGGAGCCCGAGGGTCATCTTATTTTTAACCCCCCCCCCCCGGGCCAGTGCTCCTCTGAGTGTTGGTCCACCTGTCATCTACCGGTGGCCACCAGGGGCAACTCTGGGCTGGTCTACCCGTACCTAAGACAATCTGAGTGTGCCCTGAGAAAGAGATATGTGCAGCTCCTATCAGGATTTGTCGGCACATTCGGGCGGTGTTGCTGGTCTTGTTTTAACCTGTCGAAATGTCTTGTTGTACCGGGAGACCGAGTCTGATCGGAATGTCTCGGGTGGAGGTCTATTCCTTCGTTGACCGTGAGAGCTTGTCATGGGCTAAGTTGGGACTCCCCTGCAGGGATTTGAACTTTCGAAAGCCGTGCCCGCAGTTATGGGCAGATGGGAATTTGTTAGTGTCCGGTTGTAGATAACTTGAACCTTAACTTAATTAAAATGAATCAACCGTGTGTGTTACCGTGATGGCCTCTTCTCAGCGGAGTTCGGGAAGTGGACACGGTGTTGGAGTAATGTTTGTGCAGGTTGCTCTCTAGTTTCTTGCTTGCGCTTTGCCTCCTCTTCTCGCTCTCTTTTGCGAATAAGTTAGCCACCATATATGCTAGTCGCTTGCTGCAGCTCCACATATATTCACCTTACCCTACCTATTAAGCTTAAATAGTCTTGATCGCGAGGGTGCGAGAATGCTGAGTCCCTGTGGCTCACAGATTACTATTACACCAGATGCAGGGCCAAATGATACAGCTCCAGATGGCGTGCTTGAGCTCAAGTGGGAGTACGACGAGGACTCTCAGCGTTACTATGTTTCTTTTCCTGATGATCAGTAGTGGTGCCCAGTTGGGGTGATCGGGACCATGTCGCTTGTTGGGTTATCTTTTATTTTGGCACCGTAGTCGGGCCATGAGTGTTTGGATGGTGTATGTTATTTATGTACTTGGTTGACGTGGCGAGTGTAAGCCAACTATGTTATCCCTTTTATTTACCTATATTACATGGGATGTTTGTGATGATTGCCTGACTTGCGACATATGCCTTCAATGCGATTATGCCTCTAAGTCGTGCCTCGACACGTGGGAGATATAGTCGCATCGAGTGTGTTACAAGTTGGTAATCAGAGCCTTCCCCGACCTTAGGAGCCCCCACTGATTGATCCTTTTTAGCGGCCGAGTTGTGTCTAGAAAAATGTTTTGTCATTTAGGAATTATATATCGGAGAGCTTAGGAATTCTTTTTACTTCCCAGTCTCCTCATCGTTCTGGTAAGGCATCCTGACATAGAGTTTTAACTCTTCTCTTCTCAAATTTCACTAAAAAAAGTTTTAGGATCACGCGGGTATCTTGGAATCGTTCTGATGGTTTTATGATGAGAACATTGTCTTGGTGCCTCCTATCAGGGGTTTAGTGGAAGTGTCCCGGGGAGTTGAGCTCTGAGGTGTTGTCATCATAATTTTATCGTTGCAGTTCTGGAATACCTGAGTTTAGTACGCCGACGTTGAAAATCTCTTTTATGCAGTTCGTTGGTGAGATAACCTCGACGCCACCCAGTACTGGGGCGGGAGTTCGGGAGTATCGCCATAACTTGTATAACGGGTGTTTTTCGAAGGTTGAAGTAGATGGTTCCCGAAGGTTTCTTGGTTATGTGTTGAAGGATGGATACAGCTGGATGTAGGATTTGCTAGTTTGGGTGAGATATTATGCTTCCCATGTATCCCCAACACCTGATTGCATAACTGGAAAGGTTCGGGAGTTTCATAGGTGGGAATTCTTGTAGCTCTAGTTCTTCTTCCACGGATATTCGTTTGAGATTGGGATTTCTTACCGATTATTCGTTCTTGGTCCGTACCTTGTTGATTTACTTCTTCTACCTAATTCTACGTGGCTTCGCAATTTATGGATATGTGAGCATTTCAAGAGGAATGCATTCGTTCATTTTGTTCGGATGTGAAGACTTTATGTTGCTATTTTCATTCCGTTGGATTCAGCTTCATTTGTCTATCAATGTGCTAATGGATGTCAACCTCTTCAGGATGGCTCCTCCAACGCGCACGACTCCGAATCAAGATCCGCCACCACCTCCACCTCCTCCCGGAGGCATGGCAAGCTGTGTGGCCGCAACCAATGCAAACACGCAGTTGATCATGCAAATCCTCCAAGAGCGCAATCGAGGCAACAATCAGTACCACTTTGCTACACTGAACCAGTTCCTTGCTAATGGGCCAAAGACGTTCAGCAATTGTGTTGAGGCAACCGATGCTGACGATTGGCTTGTGGATCTGTGTAAGCATTTTGAGTGCAGCAACGTCAGGCCTGAAGATTTCGTCAAGTTCGCTTCCTTCCAACTCAAAGATCAAGCTGCAGAATGGTTCCAGCAGTACAAGGATTCCAGAGGTGGACGTCTGATCACTTGGGATGAATTTCATCAAGATTTCCGAGCTCATCACATCCCTCAAAGTGTGACTGAAAGTAAGCGTGAGGAATTCCGCAACTTGAAGCAAGGCTCTTTGTCTGTCTATGACTACAACAAGTTGTTCTAGAAGCTCGCCCGCTTTGCCAAGCAGGACGTACCTGATGAGAAGAGCATGATATACCAGTTCAGGGGTGGTCTCAGAGAAGAAATTCAGCTCGCTCTTGTCCTCTTTGAGCCGTTGAGGTACGATGAGTTCTACAACATGGCACTGAAGCAAGAGGCTGCTTAGTTGAGGTGTGATGCTTCCAAGAAGCGAGTCAGAGATGTTACTCCTTTTTCCTCTACTCAAGTGGCCAAGCAGCAGAAGTATTGGCTTCCTCCTCCTCCGTTCGGTCAGCCATATCAGAAGAGCAAAGGTGGCAGTGGTTCTTCCCACCCACCCAACCCTGGCTTTCAGAACAAGACTTCATCGCAAGCTCCAAGATCGAGTGCTCCGTACCACCGTCCGCTTTCAGAGGTCACGTGCAACAAGTGCCAACAGAAGGGTCACTATGCCAACAAGTGTTTCAACCAGAGGCGTCTTCCTCCTCCTCCTCCTGTCAGATCGGCAAGTACAGCAGTGGTCAAGCATAACCCCAAGCACGCCAAGGTCAATTTGATGAATGCAGCTCAGGCAGAGGATTCGTCAGATGTCATCATGGGTAACCTTCCTATTAATGATATTCCCGCAAAAGTTCTTTTTGACATGGGTGCATCGCATTGTTTCATCTCGAGGCCGTTTTCATCTAAGCATGGTTTGGCTTTGCAAATTTTGCCTAGTCCATTAGCAGTTGTCTCTCCCGGTAGGCGCATGCAGGCTAACTCCATTGCTCCGGATGTTACTATCACCTTGGGGGACTACAAGTTTCTGGCTTCTCCATCGGTTCTTGGTGACTCGGATATTGATCTTATTCTCGGAATGCATTGGCTCTCTAAGCACAAGGCTCAGCTTGATTGTGCAGCCAGGCAGATTCAATTGACTCATTCGTCTAAGGATGTAATTGTCTTTGCCGCTCGTGATGATATAATCCGGTTGTTTTCTCTTAATGAGAAGGGTGAACTGGATGCTATCTCGCAAATTCCAGTCGTTTGCGAATATCAAGACGTCTTCCCAGAAGAGCTTCCAGGAATGCCTCCGCACCGGCCAGTTGAATTTGTCATTGATCTTGAGCCCGGTACGGAACCTGTGTGCAAGCGTCCTTACAAGCTCGGACCTAAAGAGTTGAAGGAGCTGAAGAAACAACTCGATATTCAAGAAAGAATGGGTCTCATCCGGCCTAGTTCTTCTCCGTGGGGTTGTGGTGTTCTTTTTGTGAAGAAGAAGGATGGAATGGATAGACTTTGTGTTGATTACCGTCCATTGAACAAGAAGACCATCAAGAACAAATACCCACTTCCCAACATCAACGAGCTGCTCGAACAACTCAAGGGTGCCCAAGTATTCTCCAAGCTTGATCTCCGTATGGGTTATCATCAGATTCGAATCCATGAGCAAGATATTCCCAAGACGGCCTTCAGGACAAGCTATGGGTCATATGAATACACTATCATGTCTTTTGGCCTCATCAACGCTCCCCCGACTTTCTCTCGCATGATGAACTTCATCTTCAACCCCTACACCAATGACTTCGTTTTGGTATATCTCGACGACATTCTGGTTTTCTTGAAGAACAAGGAAGATCATGCCAAGCACTTGCGTTTGGTTCTTGATAAGCTGAGGGAACACCAGTTCTACGCCAAGTTCTCCAAGTGTGAATTTTGGCTCGATGAGGTTCTTTATCTTGGTCATATCATCTCTTCCAAGGGCATTGCCGTGAATCCTGAGAAGGTGTCTGCAATTGTGAATTGGGAACCTCCTCAGAACGTGAAGCAACTCCGTAGCTTCCTCGGTCTCGCAAGCTACTGTCGAAGATTCGTTGAAAACTTTTCTAAGATCGCGAAGCCTCTCTCAAATCTCCTCCAGAAGCACGTCAAGTACGTTTGGTCTCCGGAGTGTGATATTGCTTTCAACACTTTGAAAGAGAAATTGATCACTGCTCCAGTTCTGACTCCGCCTGATGAATCCAAGTCGTACGAGGTCTTTTGTGATGCCTCTCTCCAAGGTCTTGGCGCAGTATTGATGCAAGAGAAGAAAGTTGTTGCTTATACCTCTCGCCAGTTGAAGCTTAATGAGAAGAACTACCCCACTCATGATCTTGAGTTGGCGGCAGTTGTGCATGCTCTTTTGACTTGGAGACATCTTCTATTGGGAAGAAAAGTGGACATTTTCACTGATCACAAGAGTCTCAAGTACATCTTCACTCAGCCTAATCTCAACCTCAGGCAAACTCGATGGGTCGAAATGATTCAAGAGTATAATCCGAGTATCGAGTATACTCCAGGCAAGGCCAATGTGATTGCTGACGCTTTGAGCAGGAAAGTGTATTGCAACAGTCTGATTCTCAAGCCTTATCAAGCCGAGCTTTGTGAAGCTTTCCGTAAACTTAATCTGCAAGTTGTTCCTCAAGGTTTCCTCGCCAACCTTCAAGTCTCTCCTACCTTGGAAGACCAAATTCGCCAAGCCCAGCTTCTTGATGCTATGGTGAAAAAGGTGAAGATTGGGGTTGCCAAGAGTCAACCCAAGTACAAGTGCTACCGCCTTGATGACAAGGACACTCTCTTCTTCGAGGATCGAATTGTTGTACCCAAAGGTGACCTCCGCAAAGTGATCATGAATGAGGCTCACAATTCTCTCCTCTCCATCCACCCTGGGAGCACGAAGATGTATCAGGACCTCAAGCAAGCTTATTGGTGGACTCGAATGAAGCGCGATATTGCTCAATTCGTGAATGAGTGTGATGTCTGCAGAAGAGTGAAGGCAGAACACCAAAGGCCAGCTGGTCTCCTCCAACCTCTTGCCATTCCAGAATGGAAGTTTGACCACATTGAGATGGACTTCATGACTGGGTTTCCAAAGTCCAAGCGTGGCAATGATGCTATATTCGTTGTCATTGACAAACTCACTAAAGTGGCTCATTTTCTGCCTATCAAAGAGTCGATCACTGCAGCGCAATTGGCGGAACTCTATACCTCTCGAATTATCTCTCTGCATAGTATTCCTCAGGTGATCTCTTCAGACCGTGGCAGCATCTTTACCTCCAAGTTTTGGGATTCTTTTCAGAAGGCCATGGGCACCAACATCCGCTTCAGCACAGCTTCCATCCTCAAACAAGCGGTCAAGTTGAGCGTGTCAACCAGATTCTTGAAGATATGCTCAGGGCTTGTGTGATCTCCTTCGACATGAAGTGGGAGGATTGTCTTCCTTATGCTGAATTCTCCTACAACAACAGTTTTCAAGCAAGTTCGGGCAAGGCCCCGTTTGAAATTCTGTATGGCAGGAAGTGTCGTACCCCTCTCAACTGGTCCGAAACCGGTGAACGTCAGCTGCTGGGTAATGACTTAATCACAGAGGCAGAAGAAATGTGCAAAGTCATTCGTGATAACCTCAAAGCAGCCCAATCCCGTCAGAAGAGCTACTATGATAGTAAGCACCGTGATTTGGCTTTCGAGATCGGAGATCATGTTTACCTCCGCGTCTCTCCTATGAAAGGGACTCGTCGTTTCGGTATCAAAGGGAAGCTTGCCCCTAGATACGTGGGACCTTTCAAGATTGTCAGCAAGAGAGGCGACCTCGCCTATCAACTCGAGCTTCCGTCAAACTTTGCAAATGTTCATGATGTGTTCCATGTCTCTCAGCTCCGAAAGTGCTTCAAGACGCCTGACCGCACCGTCAACTTCGAGGACATTGAGCTCCAAGAAGATCTCTCTTATCGTGAGCACCCAGTTGCTATCCTTGAAGAGACTGAACGCAAGACTCGCAACAAGTCGATCAAATTTCTCAAAGTCAAGTGGTCACACCATTCCGACCGTGAAGCTACATGGGAACGCGAGGATCACCTCCGTTCTGAGTACCCGGCGTTCTTTCAGTCCTAGATCTCGGGACGAGATCTTTTCGTAGTGGTGGAGTGTTGTAACACCCCGGATATGATTTTCCCAATTTGTAATCCAACTCTTGCCGTTTCCGGCGTAAGTTATTTTATTTTCTCGGGTTTGGGTCTTTGTCTCCATGTGTTGTTATCATTGTCATGCATCTCTTATCATGTCATCATGTGCATTGCATTTGCATACGTGTTCATCTCTTGCATTCGAGCATTTTCCCGTTGTCCGTTTTGCATTCCGGCGCTTCGTTCTCCTCCGGTGGTCATTTCTAGCTTTATTTCGTGTGTGGGGATTAAACATTTCCGGATTGTATCGAGACTTGCCAAGCGGCCTTGGTTTACTACCGATAGACCGCCTGTCAAGTTTCGTGCCATTTGGACTTCGTTTGATACTCCTACGGTTAACCGAGGGACCAAAAAGGCCTCGTGTGTGTTGCAGCCCAACACCCCTCCAATTTTGCCCAAAACCCACCTAACTCTGCTCCATCATCTAGAGCGTTCGATCACGATCGCGTGGCCGAAAACCGCACCTCATTTGGACTCTCCTAACTCCCTCTATGCCTATAAATAGGTCCCCTCCGTTTTCGGATCTCCTTCCTCCCCGAAACCCTAAATTCACCCCGCGCGCGCTGGACATGTCCGCTTCTCGCCGGACACGCCGCGCCACCACCCCGAGCCAGTGAACGCGTGCCATGTGGCGCTGCGCCCAGCCGCTTCCAACGAGGCCCGCCGGGCCCAAGCCAGCCCCCGAGGGCCCAGTCCGCGCGCCGCCCTCCCGCCTTCGTCCTTCACCGAGCCGCCGCCGCCTCTCCGCCGCGAGCCGCCGCACGCCCCACCCAGCCGCCCCTCGCCGGCGCCCGCTCGCCCTCGTCGTCCGAGGCCCCACCGGCCGCCACATCCACCTCGCCTGGCCTCGCCCCGCCGCCTCTCCGGCGAGCCCGTAGCCGGATCCGCCCCGCCGTGGCTCCCCGTCTCCGACCGCCGTTGCCCCGTCTCCGGCGAGGTCTTCCCCGGCCATCTTCGGGAACCGCGCCGCCGGTGAATAGTGCTCTCGCCCGATCCAGATCTGGGGAACAGTAAACCCTAGGTCATTTTTTCCCTAAGTCCTGAAATTTGCAGATCCATGTGCCCTTTTTCATCATGCTACATCTCCGTATCCGTAGCTCCGATTCATGCACATAGCATATCAAAATGTTCGTCTCAGAGGGTACATCATTTCATTCCATTGCACCATTTTCATTTGAGCTCACCTTGATGCCCGAAATGCTGTTAGAAGAGGGCTACTTGAGTTAATTGTCAGATCTGCTACTCCATCTTAGACATTTGTCATTTTTGCCATGATTATTGTGTGCATGATATGCCCATGAGTTCTACATATGTTTTGTTAAGGGTTTTATCATCTTTCCAGAGGTGCAACCCATGTATTTTTGTGATGTGTCTGGTGCCTAGTGCAAGCTTGCAAAGTGAGGCACCCGTTAAATCTGTTTTCAGGGACTTAGTAATTTCACCAAGTCCTGGGATTGTTTAGTTCATGATGCCATATGTTCATGTTGTTTGCTAGTGATCCGTGCCTCTTTTGAGGATGATCAGTAAAGGAGTTTTGTTAATAGTTTAGTGCTCTATCCATCTGTGTCTTTGTTTGCATATATGGAGCAGCCTAGCTTGAGTCAATCGAGCTCTACTTTTGCTTCGTTGTGAATCTGGGCAGATCATCAACTTGTTTGCGATTTTGCCGACGTTATTATAATTGATCCGTGCATGCTATGCTATTGTTCTTGCCATGTCTAGCTTGCATTTTTTGCCTTCTTAATGGATGTATGCTTGTCTTGCCATGAGTTGCACCGTGGTGAGTGCATCAAGCTCGTAAACATGCCTACTTGAGTTATGTTTCAGCATGTCCCAGTTTTCACCAAGTCTGAAAACTGATTATGTTTTTGCTATGTTCGTGTGCTTGTTAGTATATTTTGTGATCCCTTTTGGCTCAAGGTCACTAAGGGACTTTTGTTAAACTTGTTGAGTAGCTCCATGCCATGTCTTACTTTGTCATGTTCAGGTCCTGTAACATGTTGTTTTGTTGCTCCGAAGAGGGCTATATGATCTGAAATTCCAGACAAGTGTTAATTTCACCTAGTCTGAGATCTGTTTACCATTTGCATTTTTGCCATGCTTGTTTGAACCTGTTAATGGATGAATTGGCCGTAGCTCAGTGCTAGACTTTTGTTAAGCATCTTGAATGCTTCCCTTCCATGTATTTTGATGCCATGTTTGAGTGTTGTAGCATGTTCATCTCATTGCATTTAGATGCCTACTTGATGTAAATCACAGACCGGTGTCATATTTGAATCGCTTGCCATTTCCAAAGTGTAACTCCGATTCCGGTGATCTTTATATCGTTTTCAAGCGATTTCATCTCATCTTTCCAGTGGCACACTTGGTTTTCCAAGTTGAGGCCAGGTTCATGCATTTTCTGTCATATCTTGCATATGCATACTGCATTGCATCCCGCATAGCATACCATGTTTGCATCTTCTTGTTTGATCCTTGCACGTGGCTGATTGTGTTCTTGTTGCTTGTTTGTCTTGTTTGGGTAGAGCCGGGAGACGAGTTCGCTATCGAGGAGCCCGTTGAGTTTGCTTTCGAGGATCCAGGCAACTCTGACAACTTTGTAGGCAAGATGATCATACCCTTGAAATCACTACTATTTTTGCTATGCTAATTTGCTCGCTCTTTTGCTATGCCAATGCTACGATGCCTACCACTTGCTTTCAAGCCTCCCAAATTGCCATGTTCAGCCTCTAACCCACCATTGTCCTAGCAAACCGTTGATTGGCTATGTTACCGCTTTGCTCAGCTCCTCTTATAGCGTTGTTAGTTGCAGGTGAAGATTGGAGACCGTTCCTTGGTGGACCATTTATTTACTTGTTGGGATATCATTATCTTGTCATGTTATCTTAATGCATCTATATACTTGGTAAAGGGTGGAAGGCTCGGCCTCTCGCCTAGTGTTTTGTTCCACTCTTGCCGCCCTAGTTTCCGTCATATCGGTGTTATGTTCCCGGATTTTGCGTTCCTTACGCGGTTGGGTTATAATGGGAACCCCTTGATAGTTCGTCTTGATTAAAGCTTTTCTAGCAATGCCCAACCTTGGTTTTACCATTTGCCACCTAGCCCTTTTTCCCTTGGGTTTCCGGAGCCCGAGGGTCATCTTATTTTTAACCCCCCCCCCCCGGGCCAGTGCTCCTCTGAGTGTTGGTCCACCTGTCAGCTGCCGGTGGCCACCAGGGGCAACTCTGGGCTGGCCTACCCGTACCTAAGACAATCTGAGTGTGCCCTGAGAAAGAGATATGTGCAGCTCCTATCAGGATTTGTCGGCACATTCGGGCGGTGTTGCTGGTCTTGTTTTAACCTGTCGAAATGTCTTGTTGTACCGGGAGACCGAGTCTGATCGGAATGTCTCGGGTGGAGGTCTATTCCTTCGTTGACCGTGAGAGCTTGTCATGGGCTAAGTTGGGACTCCCCTGCAGGGATTTGAACTTTCGAAAGTCATGCCCGCGGTTATGGGCAGATGGGAATTTGTTAATGTCCGGTTGTAGATAACTTGAACCTTAACTTAATTAAAATGAATCAACCGTGTGTGTTACCGTGATGGCCTCTTCTCGGCGGAGTCCGGGAAGTGGACACGGTGTTGGAGTAATGTTTGCGCAGGTTGCTCTCTAGTTTCTCGCTCGCGCTTTGCCTCCTCTTCTCGCTCTCTTTTGCGAATAAGTTAGCCATCATATATGCTAGTCGCTTGCTGAAGCTCTACATATATTTACCTTACCCTACCTATTAAGCTTAATAGTCTTGATCGCGAGGGTGCGAGATTGCTGAGTCCCTGTGGCTCACAGATTACTATTACACCAGATGCAGGGCCAGATGATACAGCTCCAGATGGCGCGCTTGAGCTCAAGTGGGAGTACGACGAGGACTCTCAGTGTTACTATGTTTCTTTTCCTGATGATCAGTAGTGGTGCCCAGTTGGGGTGATCGGGACCATGTCGCTTGTTGGGTTATCTTTTATTTTGGCACCGTAGTCGGGCCATGAGTGTTTGGATGATGTATGTTATTTATGTACTTGGTCGACGTGGCGAGTGTAAGCCAACTATGTTATCCCTTTTATTTACCTATATTACATGGGATGTTTGTGATGATTGCCTGACTTGCGACATATGCCTTCAATGCGATTATGCCTTTAAGTCGTGCCTCGACACGTGGGAGATATAGTCGCATCGAGGGTGTTACAGCTTTTCTGCTTTATAGCGCTACTACTATGGGGTTACTAGTAGCGCTTTCCTGAAAAACGCTACTGCTAAATAGCAGCAGCATTTACTTCTTTCCCGCGCTACTACTATGCTACTGTGTATAAGCGTTTTTCTAGTAGTGCTTGCCTTATTAATTGCCATGCATGACATAAATTAGTACAACATTTAATATGATACGGTATCATAATATGATATGAAACCACATCCTCTCTTTTCTCATCTAATTATGTGCTACATCATCCAAAAAATCTAGTTGGCATGCATGATACCACTTAGACTAGCCACAATAGATAGTAACATATACTAATAACATACACATATTTCTAGACGATATTACTATCTTCATAGTGGGTAGTAACTTAAGTGTGATAACATGCAAAGATTCATTGATTAGGTTATAGACTCATATTACATTGGAACATGTGATATTACAGTAACTAGCTAAGTTACTACAACTATCTCTCTCTTTATTAACTCATTGCCACATAAGCAAATTTGCTGAGTTGGACTCGATGTTGCTGCTGAAGTTACTCCCACTGTGGCTAGTCTTATGATACTTCCATTACGACCAGCCTTATTCCCTACACCAGCCATAGCTCATAGGCCCGCAACCAATAGCACACCAATCCTCCTACGTCCTACATGACTCCTCGAAACAATGAAATATTAACTCATCACTAGCAGACTTGGTCCAACTCACGATCAAGTGATGCCCAGTTCCCTTAACCGCCTCCTGTTGTATCAGAATTCCACAAAATGTTGCTTGTGCTCCCTTTGCCGCATCCAAGAGGCCGCCCACCAAAGGAGGGTGCATCATTGCTAGACTACTTACCCAACATAACTTGAATTTTAGACTCATCTATCTACTTTTTAAAAATATAAATGTTATATATTGTACCTTTTGGATACCCAGTGGGTATGAGTATGAGTATGGGTGTCAATTTGTGTCCATGTGTATTGAACTGGATGGGTATATAAAGTTTTTTTGGGTATGAGTTTGGGCAGAAGGGGGTTGTACCCACCCGAGAATGTATCTGGTGAAACGACCGAATTGGTGCACCAGATGCACCAGCTATGTATGGGCTGTTGGATTCGAAAGAAAGGGACATGATTCAGTGCGATGACGGGCCTGATGGTACATTTGCAGACCAGTCCTTGCAGCTCAGCTAAATCCAACGAATTGGCCTCCCCGTACTCAAATCGTCTTCCTCCCCTTTGCCAGATTCTGTACCAGTACATCCTCTTGAAGCTAGGGTTAAGGTCCAGCGAGCTCAAAGATTGATCTCAGAGCTTAACGAAACGCGGCTGTCTCTCCCTCTTCTGTACCACTCAGGCGAATTAGGGCTATTAAATTTCGACGGTCTCTCTCAACAATCCGCCGCCGGCGCCGCCGGCGCCGTCAGCACTATCCAACGATAGCAGCTCAAGGATGTAGGTATGTTCGCTTCTTCCTCTATCCATCTTGTTCCAGTTGACTAAAGGGCATGTTTTTGTTGATTAAGAATTGGAATAGTGTGCTGTGAGCACCAAATTTAGGTATGAGCTGTGACTATATTTCTACAATCTGCGTGCCAATTACAAGGGATGCACTCCCTGTTTTCATCCTTTATTGGTAAACAATATTAAAGAGAACGTGTACTTACAGAGTCTAACTGAATTTCGTGAAAGCATTACGAGTTCATCTTATTGATTTTGTTATCTAGTTCGTCCTTTACTCATCATCAATTTATGTTTTCCATAGTTACAAAAACATTTTTAGCTAACTACTGCTGAGCCAAATCAATATGTATCACCAATGGTGCATCGCTACTTCTCTAGTAGTGACTGTCCTTTGTGTTCTAAAAATGTGATACTTTGGAATCCAATGTTATTTCCACACAGAGATGCCTATGATTGTAGGTTAGGGTGTCACTACTAAGTTTAGCTTGGCTCCCCTGATGCCACCATTATTTTGTTTGAAGGTCATTATGGAGTCTCATTGCCTGGAGCCGGTAAATCTGTTGAAGAGCCTGAGCTATGACTGGGTAATCTTCAGAGGAGTCATCTTCATAGGTCTCCAAGATGGCATTGATGAAACTGATAATTTCACCTCTAGTACTAGTCTAGATCGTGTATGGCTGTCTCAGGCTTCAGTTTTTGTAGCACCATGTAATCATCAAGAATGTACATTTGCTAGAAAATCTTGTATGCAGGTTTTCTGTAGTTTACATGAGTGGTTGTTGTACAATATACAGATGCTTGTGTTGTTCCGATGTGAAAGATGTGATGTTCTTGCATAGAAGCATCTAAATAAAATGTATTCAGATATCTTTTGGTTGTTACCGGTACTGATTTAGCAGGGCAGCAATAAAAGTTAATTGATATGATAAAAAAGAATACAGTATGAAGTCCCAGGTTGTGCGTATCTTTCCACTAGATATGTCGATCAAAAATTTCCAGAGATAATGGATGTCGGCTGCACAAATCTTGTGATGTATATCACATCTTCTATATATCCACAGGAAAAGATGTAACTGGGTTACAACAAATAAAAGAAACACCATGTATACAGGCTGACATAATCCTACCGTGGAAATTTAGTAGTTTCTCTTCTCATTTTTCTAACCATAATTTTCACATGTTCATGATCTAATTGTTTCTAAGCTGAGAGACGTAAATTATGAAGCTCTCTATTCACATTCTTTTTAAATGCATCTCTTCAGAAATTTGACATCAGGTTGAATGATTAAAAGTTTACAATTACACTGTATCCTCCAGTTCCTTGCTCGGAAATCCCACGAGTGCCCATGTCATAACCAGAACTCAGAAGATCAGGTTTGTCCGGGTCTGGATTTTCTGCTTTGTCATACTAACGATTTGAAAGCAAATATGCAGCAGCTGTCACATTCTTCCAGGTGAAAGAAGAATGCATTATGGTCATCCTCATAGCTATGCAAAAAACCTACTCCAGGCTCCAGACTGAAGACTACTATTCCAGGCCAGATGAGCTAATCTGGTCCTAGGTAGGCTTCTCCAGAATCACTACAGGAAGCTCAAGATCACTCTAACTCCATAAAATGTTACAAAACAAAAGCTCTTTTGTTCACTTACAGAAAAAATCATCACGACAGTTACTTGTAAAGTTGCATCTTTTATACTTAATATAACAGAGTTATATTTATCAAGCTTTCCACTTAAACATTACATATTTAAAGAAGCAGTACAGATTTCCATACATCTTAAACATTACATATTCTATTGCATTCTTTATTTTCAGATTTCCTGAACTTCAGGCAAGGGTCATGTCAGAATTTTCATCACTTCACTCCTGCAAAAATGCCTAAAAATATCTATTACAGATGAACATGTTCTCACTTATCGAAATTCAGATGATGATGCTAAAGCACAGAGCAACAAAAAACAGAGGAAAATAAATGAACGGTGCTCAATACACATAGTAATAAGGTTGCCCTAATTCGGAAAGTGTTCACATGAGCACGACATATAGCAAGCTGGCTACAGCTGCGACAATAACACAGAAAGACAAAC
Organism: Triticum aestivum; assembly: GCF_018294505.1. Lineage (NCBI taxonomy): Eukaryota > Viridiplantae > Streptophyta > Magnoliopsida > Poales > Poaceae > Triticum > Triticum aestivum. The sequence continues at coordinate 605,106,166 of NC_057809.1, forward strand.
CAAATCTTAAAACCTACATTAAGCTAGGCTTAGCAATTCGTTGCCCGGTCATACAATCTTTTCTTCCTGGTTAAACATGGCTAATGGGACAACATGGTTTACTGTTAGCGACTTCCTGAAGCTAACAGTGACCACATCCAGAGTTACAGACATAGAACATATGCATTCTTCAGTGACACATTTGCAAATGTGAGCTCCTGGAAGCACCAAAAGTCGAAAACCTCATCGCCTATGAATATCACTGCCATTTCCAGCAAGAATGTAGCCAGCTGAATGACTTCACATAATTATTCCAACATCAAATTAGTGAAACCACCGCCCCTACTTATCAGGAACCTTTTGGATGCTATTTGCCCTGTAAAGAATAAGAAAACAACATTAGCAAAATTGTAGAAAGGACATCGACATTTTTTCAAGGTTGCTTACTTTACCTCTTCTTCTTTTGGTTCACTGTTTGCTCTGAACCCCTTTTCAATCTCTTACCACTCCCTTTTGTGTTTGCTACATCTGGTGGATGAATACTGATCACACTTGGGAATGATGTTCCGACGAAGGATTCAAATTCTTGAACTTTACTTTGCTCACTAATGGCACCCATCTGTTCCAATTGCGTGAAGGCATCACCAACAACCTTGTGAAAATATCTCATTTTCTCCTCACAATGTTTCGCCGCATGAAGTGCCAAGCTAAATTTTGAACATGTTTCCGAGTACAACTTTTTTATGGTAGGTGAAAGACATGTAGATGGGCCTTCTAGCTCATGTCCGTTGGCGTCATAGGAAAGCTGACGTGCTGCCATTTTAGTCCACCTATGCAACACATATTGACTAGGAATTTCATTACACCCCTCATTCTTTAGGACAACAATGATGTGCGGCAGATGATACCCAGTGATTCGAACATACTACAAGAACAGTGTGCTGCCTTAGTACTAGTGTTGAAACTAACCACTCTAACTTTACCACTCTTGCTGCTAATACCAATGGTCCGGACCTCACCAACCTGGACAATTGATTTAACATGACAATAATCCCTTGCAGCCACCACCTGACGTTGAAATTCAGCAAAAACCTCATGAGTATAAACATCTCTACCATGACTCTCGATACTCCAACAAGTCTCGAGCATAGGTAGTGTATGAAGGCTGGCATTGTCTTCTTGCAATTCTTCTTGCCGCTGTTCCTCTAAAGCTGTTTCAAACCTGACCCAAAACTCAATCAATGCAAGATTTCGGTTGGCGAAGTGTCTGAAGAATGCATTCTCACTCTCAGATCTTGATGTAGTACTCCCTCCGGTCCTTTTTACTCTGCATATTAGAATTCTTTGAAGTCAAACTTCACAAAGTTTGACCGTATTTATATGAAAAAATATCAACATCTGCAATGCTAAAGTTATACAATATGAAACTTTAAGTCATGACACATCTATTGATATTGATTTCAGATTGTGAATGTTGGTACTTTTTTCTATAAAGTTGGTCAAACTTTACGGGACTTGACTTTAGTCAAATCTTATATGCGAACTAAAAAGGACCGGAGGGAGTACGCAAGATTCCGCCAAGGTGGGTCTCCATAAAATATGCCGGAATCCATGAGTTGCGTGACTCATACTTCTCCTGCAACCATGTATTATCTGCTAGCCCAAAGTCGGAGATTATTGAACACCATTGTGACTCAAACTCACTTGGTGTCTCTGATCCCCAAACACCATTGTGACTCAAACCGTTCATGAAAATCTGGATTATTTTTCATGGTGGTGCCAACCTTTTCAGTAAGCTTCATGAGGATGTGCCACATACAAAGCCTATGCTTAGTGTTTGGAAAAACTTGTTCTACTCCTATTCTCATGCTTTGGTCTTCATTGGTCATGATGAGCTTAGGCGCAACCCCAGACATTGCTTTCAAAAAAGTCTTGAACAACCATATATAAGATTCTTTTTTTTCATTCCATAAAAAAGCAGCACCAAATGTGACACAAGATCTGTGGTTGTTAACTCCTGTGAAAGGGGCAAATACCAAGTTATACCTATTAAATCGATATGTTGAGTCAAAAGACACAACTTCACCAAACAATGAGTAGTTCTTTCTGCATATGCTATCCGCCCAGAAAATATTTATAAGTTTGTCATTCTCGTCGACTTGGTAATCAAAATAGAATGCTGGATTGGCAGCCTACTTACTTTTCATTATATCTACTATGATCTGTCCATCTGCTCCCTTAATTGCTCTTTTAAAATCACGGTGAGAGTTTTGGAAGTCACGCTTTGTGCATCCCACATTTTCCGGACCCCCCTTCTCTACACTAAGCAAGCGATATGCTGCAGATGTGCCAACCATTGCTTTATGACATGTAAGTAGTTTGCTCCTCAACTCACTACTTACTTCCCTATTTGACTTGATGAGATGTCTCTTACTTGGCGAAATAAGTTGGTGAGTGTGTGATTGAACAAACCGGGCAACCTTATATTTGCCATCATCCTGCCTCCTCAGTCCAATCATAGCCTCACAACCACACCTGGTTAACTTGAATTTTCGTTTAGGTTTTATCCTTTCCTCTTCTGGGGCCTCCTTTCTCCAACCCTCTCTAGCACAAACAAACCTCTTCCACAGTACGCCATGTTCATCTTTGTGTGTCGTCCATGTGCGAACCGAGAACCCGACTTCATGAGCATACATTTTGTAGAATGTCATACCTTCCTCCCAAGTGTCAAATTGCATACCAATTACGGGCTGTAAGTTAGGATCACACTCCGGCTCATATCTTGACCCCTGGATATGCAAAATAAAAAGATGTGCGGTTCATAAACTACAGCTCATGCATTGGATGTGCGGAAAAAACTACTATACTTACACAAAACGGAAGACTGCTAGTTCGTGTTGGCGTGTGGTAGCTATTTTCATTGTTTTCGACCTGCTGGATCGTGCCCTAGAAATTTCAGAAAAAATCATCAGGTGACAGAAACTGTGCGACGTACGTATGTGACCAATACAACAAATGAATTACCATGGCAAAGCTGTTGGCATCATCTTCAACTCCCATTGCCGTAGTTGACCCAATACTTAGAGCACCACTTGTCATGGACTCCATGGCTGACTATTTTTCATGCAAATATAACACAAAACATCACACGCAGGTTAAAAAGTGGATAATTAACCTAGTACCAGGCAAAACACATCAATACTTTTTACTTAAGAGCATAGGTACAATGTGGACATCAGCAAAACAAAATGAGGAACATGAACAACTAGGATTACCATAGAAAGTTTAATTGAACATTGCAAATGCCGTTCCCATTTCATATCAGCGATGTGGAAGAAGTTCATATAGTACATTACTAGTTCATGTACAAGAACCCCGTAGGAACAACCAGTAACTAACCCACTCTTGCCATGTAGTAGGCTCCTAGGAAGTCATTTCTTTCACATACATGCCGAGTTGTCCACCTTACTATCAAGTTAGCAAAGGTATAAAAAAATTGTATACAAAGGAACAGAACACACAGAGCACATCCCCCTCAACTATTTGCACCGGCTGTTGTGATTACTACTAGAATTTCACCAACATCCAACGGATCAATTTTGTGCCCATACTATTCATATTCCCAAATGCCATTGGCTTCAAACACATGGAAACTGAATGGCCTGGAGGAAGCAAATATTACTGTACATGGATAACAGAACAACCAAATTCGATGCTCATACCTTGGATCCTGAGCTATAAAGGACGATGGCTAGGTACTATTCAACTGCACAGCTGCACAAACCTTACTTTAGAGTTTGCATCAATATGGTTTTTCTATACTACAAAATACATATTAAGGTTCAGAACACTAGTTATTCAACTTTGCATAGGCTATTTTGCAGTAGAATATCTGCAGTCGTGTATCTCATACAGAAATCAGGTGCTCATACTACTTATTCAAGTCGCAATGATACTAGTTTGGAATAAATTGGGGAAATCCCAAAGGGGAAGAACCCAATATGACCATGATAAATGGATAATGGGATAAGAGAACATACCCTAAAATCCTCGAGGCGCAGAAGATAGCTGACTCCTTTGGGCAGTTCCTCTTCGCCCCCAGGAGCTACAGCACAACTCCTCTACATTTACGTGCTCGCCGGCGGCAATGGCGTCTTCGTCGGGCGCGACTCAGAGGAGAGGAGGGGAGCTCGTGCTTCAACGGCGCCGGAACTAGGTCCAAGATAGAAGTCGGAGAAAGTCCAGGAGAGGGGGCGAGAGAGGCAACGGAGCAGACTTCCCGAACCCTAGCGCGCAGCTGGACGGCCTGGTACAGAGTATGGCAAGGGAAGGAAGACGATGTGGGTACAGAGAGGTCAGATCGCTGGATTTAGCTGTAATGCAAGGACTATTTTGCAAATGTACCGACAGCCCATCATCACACTGAATCCTGTCCCTTTCTTTCAAATCCAACGGCCCATACATAGCTGGTGCATCTGGTGCACCAGTTTAGTCGTTTCACCAGATACGTTCTCGTACCCACCCATACCCTACCATTGCCATCCCCTACAGTTGGAGCCACTCTAGTCTGGTACTCTAACCATTACTAGTGATCATTGATCAACCTTAACTAGTTTGGGTGCTTAGCCAAGTTTGATCGTTTGCTCTTTCTCTTACTTTTGTATTGCCTCATTTTCATGCATCACTTAAGCTCCTCACCTCCTTGGTCTGATGAGCTGATTTTTCAATTCACTAACAATTGCCCGTGCGTTGCAACGGGAGTATAAACATTCTAGTAGATTACCCCTGACTGCACGTCTATTATTGTATTATTGTTTTTGAGAATCCCCGTATATTATTATATTGATACGCTAAAATCTTACCAAATCTTTGTATGCAATCGCCATGATTTATGTGCCATTTTATTGTTAAGCACTTACTTAGTAAGAATTTAATGACTTGCCAACAAAATATGTGTTTATTTTGGTAAGATAATAAACATGAGACAATTGAATGGATGGGAGAAAAATCAAATATGGGAGGAAAAAATCAAAGAGGATAAGGAAAGAGTGGGACGTATATATAGAAGGTTAAACGAAAGAGAGGTGAAATGGGAATCTTACGTTCTTTTTAAGTATTTCAATTCATAAAAGCTTGACGAAAGCGTTCTCCCCACACAAAAAACAAAGAAATAGAGCATGCCGTAGCTAGACAATTATTAGTCTCCTAATCAATCTGATCCACCTGCACCCGCAAAAAAAAATCTGATCCACCTGCCTACCATGCACGCGCGTGATATCCCTAGCAGCAAGCTAGAGCTAGGAGTTGAAGTGCCGTGTTCTGATCATGTGGTTGTTTTGGTGAAGGGATCGGCTGAGCAGGGACCAACAGGGCCTAAATGTCGACGTTATGAGTTGTTCTGGGAGAGAGATGCAACGCTACCGGACATGATAAAAGAGGCTTGGGAGGCTGTAGGTATTGTGCAGAACCTAGGCCAACTGCGTGATGCCCTCACAAAGACTATGGTGACCCTGGGTTCTTGGAGTAAAAAATTTGGTAATGTGACCAGGGAGCTTGCCAAGTCACGATCCCAGTTAGAAGAATTGATGCATATGAATGCAGATCAGCAGGATATTCATTTGGTCACAGATAAAATTGTTGGAAATATGCCCTAGAGGCAATAATAAAAGTATTATTATTATATTTCCTTGTTCATGATAATTGTCTTTTATTCATGCTATAACTGTATTATCCGGAAATCGTAATACACGTGTGAATACATAGACCGTAATATGTCCCTAGTGAGCCTCTAGTTGACTAGCTCGTTGTGATCAACAGATAGTCATGGTTTCCTGGCTATGGACATTGGATGTCGTTGATGACGGGATCACATCATTAGGAGAATGATGTGATGGACAAGACCCAATCCTAAGCATAGCACAAAGATCGTGTAGTTCGTTTGCTAGAGCTTTGCCAATGTCAAGTATCTCTTCCTTTGACCATGAGATCGTGTAACTCCTGGATACCCTAGGAGTGCTTTGGGTGGATCAAACGTCACAACGTAACTGGGTGACTATAAAGGTGCACTACAGGTATCTCCGAAAGTATCTATTGTTTTATGCGGATCGAGACTGGGATTTGTCACTCCGTGTAAACGGAGAGGTATCTCTGGGCCCACTCGGTAGGACATCATCATATGCGCAATGTGACCAAGGAGTTGATCACGGGATGATGTGTTACGGAACGAGTAAAGTGACTTGCCGGTAACGATATTGAACAAGGTATCGGTATACCGACGATCGAATCTCGGGCAAGTAAAATACCGCTAGACAAAGGGAATTGTATACGGGATCGATTGAGTCCTTGACATCGTGGTTCATCCGATGAGATCATCGTGGAACATGTGGGAGCCAACATGGGTATCCAGATCCCGCTGTTGGTTATTGACCGGAGAACGTCTCGGTCATGTCTGCATGTCTCCCGAACCCGTAGGGTCTACACACTTAAGGTTCGATGACGCTAGGGTTATAAAGGAAGCTTGTATGTGGTTACCGAATGTTGTTCGGAGTCCCGGATGAGATCCCGGACGTCACAAGGAGTTCCGGAATGGTCCAGAGGTAAAGATTTATATATAGGAAGTCCTGTTTCGGCCATCGGGACAAGTTTCGGGGTCATCGGTATTGTACCGGGACCACCGGAAGGGTCCCGGGGGCCCACCGGGTGGGGCCACCTGCCCCGGGGGGCCACATGGGCTGTGGGGGGTGCGCCTTGGCCTACATGGGCCAAGGGCACCAGCCCCAAGAGGCCCATGCGCCTGGGGAAACCCTAAAGGAAGAGTCCCAGCAGGGGAAGGCACCTCCTAGGTGCCTTGGGGGGGGGGGGGGGGGGGAGGACTCCTCCCCTGGCCGCCGCCCCCTTGGAGATTGGATCTCCTAGGGGCTGGCGCACCCCCCCCCCCTTGGGATCCCTATATATAGTGGGGTAGGAGGGCCTCCAAAAACATACCTTATGCCTTTGGTGCAGCCCCTCCCTCTCTCCCAAGTTCTCCTCCTCTTCTCCCATGGTGCTTGGCGAAGCCCTGCGGGATTGCCACGCTCCTCCACCACCACCACGCCGTTGTGCTGCTGTTGGATGGAGTCTTCCTCAACCTCTCCCTCTCTCCTTGCTGGATCAAGGCGTGGGAGACGTCACCGGGCTGTACGTGTGTTGAACGCGGAGGTGCCGTCCGTTCGGCACTTGATCATCGGTGATCTGAATCACGACGAGTACGACTCCATCAACCCCGTTCACTTGAACGCTTCCGCTTAGCGATCTACAAGGGTATGTAGATGCACTCCCCTTTCTACTCGTTGCTGGTCTCTCCATAGATAGATCTTGGTGTTACGTAGGAAAATTTTGAATTTCTGCTACGTTCCCCAACAGTGGCATCATGAGCTAGGTCTATTGCGTAGATTCTTTGCACGAGTAGAACACAAAGTAGTTGTGGGCATTGATGTTGTTCAATATGCTTACCGTTACTAGTCCAATCTTGTTTCGACGGTATTGTGGGATGAAGCGGCCCGGACCGACCTTACACGTACTCTTACGTGAGACAGGTTCCACCGATTGACATGCACTTGGTGCATAAGGTGGCTAGCGGGTGCCAGTCTCTCCCACTTTAGTCGGAACGGATTCGATGAAAAGGGTCCTTATGAAGGGTAAATAGCAATTGGCATATCACGTTGTGGTTTTGCGTAGGTAAGAAACGTTCTTGCTAGAAACCCATAGCAGCCACGTAAAACATGCAACAACAATTAGAGGACGTCTAACTTGTTTTTGCAGGGTATGCTATGTGATGTGATATGGCCAAGAAGAATGTGATGAATGATATGTGATGTATGAGATTGATCATGTTCTTGTAATAGGATTCACGACTTGCATGTCGATGAGTATGACAACCGGCAGGAGCCATAGGAGTTGTCTTTATTTATTGTATGACCTGCGTGTCATTGAAGAACGCCATGTAAACTACTTTACTTTATTGCTAAACGCGTTAGTCATAGAAGTAGAAGTAGTCATTGGCGTGACAACTTCATGAAGACACGATGATGGAGATCATGATGATGGAGATCATGATGATGGAGATCATGGTGTCGTGCCGGTGACGATGATGATCATGGAGCCCCGAAGATGAAGATCAAAAGGAGCAAAATGATATTGGCCATATCATGTCACTATTTGATTGCATGTGATGTTTATCATGTTTATGCATCTTGTTTACTTAGGACGACGGTAGTAAATAAGATGATCCCTTACAAAATTTCAAGAAGTGTTCTCCCCTAACTGTGCACCGTTGCTACAGTTCGTCGCTTCTAAGCACCACGTGATGATCGGGTGTGATGGATTCTTACGTTCACATACAACGGGTGTAAGACAGTTTTACACAGCGAAAACACTTAGGGTTAACTTGACGAGCCTAGCATGTGCAGACATGGCCTCGGAACACAGAGACCGAAAGGTCGAGCATGAGTCGTATAGTAGATACGATCAACATGAAGATGTTCACCGATGATGACTAGTCCGTCTCACGTGATGATCGGACACGGCCTAGTTGACTCGGATCATGTAATCACTTAGATGACTAGAGGGATGTCTATCTGAGTGGGAGTTCATAAGATGAACTTAATTATCCTGAACATAGTCAAAAGACCTTTTACAAATTATGTCGTAGCTCGCGCTTTAGTTCTACTGTTTTAGATATGTTCCTAGAGAAAATATAGTTTGAAAGTTGAAAGTAGCAATTATGCGGACAGTAGAAAGCTTATGTCCTTAATGCACTACTCAGTGTGTTGAACCTTGAACGTTGTCTGTGGATGTTGCGAACATCTGACATACACGTTTTGATAACTACGTGATAGTTCAGTTAAACGGTTTAGAATTGAGGCACCAAAGATGTTTTTGGAACATCGCGAAACATATGAGATGTTTTGAGGGCTGAAATTGGGATTTCAGGCTCGTGCCCACGTCAAGGGGTATAAGACCTCCGACGATTTTCTTAGCCTGCAAACTAAGGAAGAAAAGCTCAATCGTTGAGCTTGTGCTCAGATTGTCTGAGTGCAACAATCATGAGATAGTGATGTTTCTCCAAAGTCATTGCCGCCAAGCTGCTAGAGCTTCGTGATGAACTATAACATATCAGGGATAGATATGATGATCCTTGAGGTATTCGCGATGTTTGACACCGCGAAAGTAGAAATCAAGAAGGAGCATCAATTGTTGATGGTTGGTGAAACCACTAGTTTCAAGAAGGGCAAGGGCAAGAAGGGATACTTCATGAAACGGCAAATCGGCTGCTGCACTAGTGAAGAAACCCAAGGTTGAACCCAAACCCGAGACTAAGTGCTTCTGTAATAAGGGGAACAGCTACTGGAGCAGCATTACCCTAGATACTTGGTAGATGAGAAGGATGGCAAGGTCGATAGAAGTATATTGGATATACATTATGTTAATGTGTACTTTACTAGTACTCCTAGTAGCACCAGGGTATTAAGATACCGGTTCAGTTGCTAAGTGTTAGTAACTCGAAATAAAAAGCTACGAAATAAAAGGAGACTAGCTAAAGGTGAGCTGACGATATGTGTTGGAAGTGTTTCCAAGGTTGATGTGATCAAGCATCGCACGCTCCCTCTACCACCGAGATTGGTGTTTGCGTTGAGCATAGACATGATTGGATTATGTCTATCGCAATACGGTTATTCATTTAAGGAGAATAATGGTTACTCTATTTATTTGAATAATACCTTCGATGGTCTTGCACCTAAATAAATGGTTTATTGAATCTCGATCGTAGTGATACACATTTTCATGCCAAAAGATATAAGATAGTAATGATAGTACCACTTACTTGTGGCACTGCCATGTAAGTCATAATGGTATAAAACGCATGAAGAAGCTCCATGTTGATGGATCTTTGGACTCACTCATTTTTGAAAAGTTTGAGACATGCGAACCATGTCTATTGGTATATATGCATGAAGAAGCTCCATGCAAATGGACCGTTCGGACTCACTTGATTTTGAATCACTTGAGATATGCAAATCATACCACATAGGCAAGATGACTGAAAAGCCTCGGTTTCAATAAGATGGAACAAGATAGCAACTTGTTGGAAGTAACACATTTTGATGTGTGCAGTCCAATGAGTGCTGAGGCATGCAGTGAATATCGTTATGTTCTTACTTCACAGATGATTCGAGTAGATGTTGAGAATATTTACTTGATGAAACACAAGTCTGAATTATTGAATGGTTCAAGTAATTTCAGAGTGAAGTAGCAGATCATTGTGACAAGAGGATAAAATGTCTATGATATGATCATAGAGATGAATATCTGAGTTACGAGTTTTGGCACATAATTAAGACATTGTGGAAATTGTTTCGCAATTAATACCGCCTGGAACACCATAATGTGATGGTGTGTCCGAACATCATAGTTGCACCCTATTGGATATGGTGCGTACCATGATGTCTCTTATCGAATTACCACTATCGTTCATGGGTTAGGCATTAGAGACAACCACATTCACTTTAAATAGGGCACCACGTAATTCCGATGAGATGACACCGTATGAATTATGGTTTAGAGAAACCTAAGTTGTCGTTTCTTAAAGGTTTGGGGCTGCGACGCTTATGTGAAAAAGTTTCAGGATTAAGCTCGAACGCAAAGCGGATAAAATGCATCTTCATAGGAAACCCAAAATAGTTGGGTATACCTCCTAATTCAGATCCGAAAGCAATATGGATTGTTTCTTGAATCGGGTCCTTTCTCGAGGAAAGGTTTCTCTCGAAAGAGTTGAGTGGGAGGATGGTGGAGACTTGATGAGGTTATTGAACCGTCTCTTCAACTAGTGTGTGGCAGGGCACAGGAAGTTGTTCCTGTGGCACCTACACCAATTGAAGTGGAAGCTTATGATATTGATCATGAAACTTCGGATCAAGTCACTCCCAAACCTCGTAGGACGACAAGGACACGTACTACTTCGGAGTGGTAAGGTGATCCTGTCTTGAAGGTCATGTTGCTAGACAATAATGAACCTACGAGCTATGGAGAAGCGATGGTGGGCCCGAATTCCGACAAATGGTTAGAAGCCATGAAATCCGAGATAGTATCCATATATCAGAACAAAGCATGGACTTTGATGGACTTGCCCGATGATCGGCAATCCATTGAGATAAATGGATCTTTTAAGAAGAAGACGGACGTGGATGGTAATGTCACCATCTATGAAGCTCGACTTGTGGCGAAGTGTTTTCCGACAAGTTCAAGGAGTTGACTACGATGAGATTTTCTCACTCGTAGCGATGCTTAAAGTCCGTCGGAATCATGTTAGCATTAGCTGCATTTATGAAATTTGGCAGATGGATGTCAAGACAAGTTTCCTTACTAGTTTTCGTAAGGAAAGGTTGTATGCAATACAATCAGAAAAGTTTTGTCAATCCTAAGGATGCTAAAAGGTATGCTAGCTCCAGCGATCCTTTTAAGGACTGGAGTAAGCATCTCGGAGTTGGAATGTACGCTTTGATGAGATGATCAAAGATTTTGGATTTATACAAAGTTTATAAGAAACTTGTATTTCCAAAGAAGTGAGTGGGAGCACTATAGAATTTCTGATGAGTATATGTTGTTGACATATTGATGATCAGAGATGATGTAGAATTTCTAGAAAGCATATAGGGTTATTTTGAAAGTGTTTTTCAATGGAAAGCCTGGATTAAGCTACTTGAACATTGAGCATCAAGATCTATAAGGATAGATCAAAATGCTTAATAATACTTTCAAATGAGCACATACCTTGACATGATCTTGAAGGTGTTCAAGATGGACCAGTCAAAGAAGGAGTTCTTGCCTGAGTTGTAAGGTACGAAGTTAAGACTTAAAGCTCGACCACGGCAGAATAGAAAGAAAGGACGAAGGTCGTCCCCTATGCTTAAGACGTAGGCTCTTCAGTATGCTATGCTGTGTACCGCATCTGAAGTGTGCCTTGCCGTGAGTCAGTCAAGGGGTACAAGAGTGATCCAAGAATGGCTCACAGGACAGCGGTCAAAGATATCCTTAGTAACTAGTGGACTAAGAAATTTTCTCGATTATGGAGGTGGTAAAAGAGTTCGTCGTAAAGGTTACGTCGATGCAAGCTTGACACCTATCCGGATAGCTCTGAGTAGAGATACCGGATACATATAATGGAGCAACAATTTAGAATAGCTCCAAGTAGAACAGTTGTTTGGAATAGCTCCAAATAGAGCGTGGTGGCTACATCTAGGAGATGACATAGAGATTTGTAAAGCACACACGGATCTGAAAGGTTCAGACCCGTTGACTAAAACCTCTCTCACAAGCAACATGATCAAACATAAAACTCATTGAGTGTTAATCACATAGTGATGTGAACTAGACTACTGACTCTAGTAAACTCTTGGGTATTAGTCACATGGCGATGAGACCTGTGAGTGTTAATCACATGGTGATGTGAACTAGATTATTGACTCTAGTGCAAGTGGGAGACTGTTGGAAATATGCCCTAGAGGCAATAATAAAAGTATTATTATTATATTTCCTTGTTCATGATAATTGTCTTTTATTCATGCTATAACTGTATTATCCGGAAATCGTAATACACGTGTGAATACATAGACCACAATATGTCCCTAGTGAGCCTCTAGTTGACTAGCTCGTTGTGATCAACAGATAGTCATGGTTTCCTGGCTATGGACATTGGATGTCGTTGATGACGGGATCACATCATTAGGAGAATGATGTGATGGACAAGACCCAATCCTAAGCATAGCACAAAGATCGTGTAGTTCGTTTGCTAGAGCTTTGCCAATGTCAAGTATCTCTTCCTTTGACCATGAGATCGTGTAACTCCTGGATACCCTAGGAGTGCTTTGGGTGTATCAAACGTCACAACGTAACTGGGTGACTATAAAGGTGCACTACAGGTATCTCCGAAAGTATCTATTGTTTTATGCGGATCGAGACTGGGATTTGTCACTCCGTGTAAACGGAGAGGTATCTCTGGGCCCACTCGGTAGGACATCATCATATGCGCAATGTGACCAAGGAGTTGATCACGGGATGATGTGTTACGGAACGAGTAAAGTGACTTGCCGGTAACGAGATTGAACAAGGTATCGGTATACCGACGATCGAATCTCGGGCAAGTAAAATACCGCTAGACAAAGGGAATTGTATACGGGATCGACTGAGTCCTTGACATCGTGGTTCATCCGATGAGATCATCGTGGAACATGTGGGAGCCAACATGGGTATCCAGATCCCGCTGTTGGTTATTGACCGGAGAACGTCTCGGTCATGTCTGCATGTCTCCCGAACCCGTAGGGTCTACACACTTAAGGTTCGATGACGCTCGGGTTATAAAGGAAGCTTGTATGTGGTTACCGAATGTTGTTCGGAGTCCCGGATGAGATCCCGGACGTCACGAGGAGTTCCGGAATGGTCCGGAGGTAAATATTTATATATAGGAAGTCCTGTTTCGGCCATCGGGACAAGTTTCGGGGTCATCGGTATTGTACCGGGACCACCGGAAGGGTCCCGGGGGCCCACCGGGTGGGGCCACCTGCCCCGGGGGGCCACATGGGCTGTGGGGGATGCGCCTTGGCCTACATGGGCCAAGGGCACCAGCCCCAAGAGGCCCATGCGCCTGGGGAAACCCTAAAGGAAGAGTCCCAGCAGGGGAAGGCACCTCCTAGGTGCCTTGGGGGGGGGGAGGACTCCTCCCCTGGCCGCCGCCCCCTTGGAGATTGGATCTCCTAGGGGCTGGCGCACCCCCCCCCCCTTGGGATCCCTATATATAGTGGGGTAGGAGGGCCTCCCAAAACATACCTTATGCCTTTGGTGCAGCCCCTCCCTCTCTCCCAAGTTCTCCTCCTCTTCTCCCATGGTGCTTGGCGAAGCCCTGCGGGATTGCCACGCTCCTCCACCACCACCACGCCGTTGTGCTGCTGTTGGATGGAGTCTTCCTCAACCTCTCCCTCTCTCCTTGCTGGATCAAGGCGTGGGAGACGTCACCGGGCTGTACGTGTGTTGAACGCGGAGGTGCCGTCCGTTCGGCACTTGATCATCGGTGATCTGAATCACGACGAGTACGACTCCATCAACCCCGTTCACTTGAACGCTTCCGCTTAGCGATCTACAAGGGTATGTAGATGCACTCCCCTTTCTACTCGTTGCTGGTCTCTCCATAGATAGATCTTGGTGTTACGTAGGAAAATTTTTGAATTTCTGCTACATTCCCCAACAAAAATGAATGAATTACTTTATCAAGAAGAGATGATGTGGTTACAAAGATCTCGAGTCACGTGGCTAAAGGAGGGCGATAGAAATACAAGATTTTTTTCAGAATAAGGCTATCTGGAGAGCACAAAAAAATAAAATTCGTGAGCTGAAGGATAGCATTGGAGTGGTGCATTCTGATTTTGTTGCGATGGGAAAGCTAGCGAACGAGTACTTCCATGGTATTTTCTCAGCGGACCCCTCGCTTGATGCTTCTCCAGTACTTGATCTTCTTGATGCTATGGTGTCGGATGAAGACAATATCAAGTTATTATGTGCACCTTTCACAGATAAAGAAACTGCGGATGCTTTATTCCAGATTGGTCCCCTAAAGGCACCGGGGCCGGATGGATATCCAGCAAGGTTTTTTCAGTGAAACTGGAGCATACTAAAGGACGGTGTCCTTGCTGCGGTGAAGGATTTCTTCATGACGGGTATTATGCCCGAGGGGGTAAATTCCACGTGTATTGTTCTTATTCCAAAAATTTCTAACCCCACAAAAATGTCTGATTACAGGCCCATTAGTCTCTATAATGTGATATATAAAGTTATTTCTAAGTGCCTTGTTAATAGGTTGAGACCCCTTCTGGATGACTTAATTTCTCCAGAGCAAAGTGCCTTTATTCCAGGGAGGATGATCACTGATAATGCATTGGTGGCTTTTGAGTGCATTCACTTTATCAAGCAGGAGAAGGATCCTACAAAAAGCTTCTGTGCTTATAAGCTTGACCTGTCAAAGGCATATGATAGGGTGGATTGGGGCTTCTTGAAGCGAGTGATGCAAAATTTGGGTTTCTCTCAGCGATGGATTGATTGGATAATGACGTGTGTCACATCGGTGAGATATTCTGTCAAATTAAACGGAACCCTCTAGGATTCATTTGCACCGGCGCGTGGTCTTCGGCAGGGTGATCCCCTTTCACCTTTTTTATTCTTGTTTGTGGCGGATGGCTTGTCAGCTATTTTGAAAAGTAGAGTACATACGGGAGACATTACCCCAGTTAAGGTGTGCAGAAGAGCTCCGGGCATATCACACTTGCTTTTTGCTTATGATACTTTGTTGTTCTTTGAGGCATCTAGAGATCAAGGGAGAAGTGAAGGCAGCATTGGACTTATATGGTGAGGCCACCGGTCAGAGTCTGAACTATAATAAGTGCTCAATATTTTTTGGTACTGCTTGCCCGACCATGTTACAGGAGCAGGTTAGGGAAGCTCTGAATGTTACGAGCTTGGTGTTCGAGGAGAAGTATCTTGGTCTTCCAACACCGGAGGGACGTATGTCAAAGGGACGCTTTCAGAACCTTCAGGCGAGTCTGACAAAGCGTTTAATTCAGTGGGGTGATGGTTTTCTAGCCCAGCCGGGTAGGGAAGCTCTTATCAAGTCGGTGGCCCTAGCGCTGCCGATGTATATTATGGGTGTTTTTAAACTTCCCTACTCAGTATGTGATGATCTTACGAGGATGGTGAGAAATTTCTATTGGGGGTCCAAGAAAGGGAAAAGGAAAGTTCATTGGAGGGGTTGGGATTATTTGTTAGAGCCCAAAGATAAAGGAGGTGTGGGATTCCGTGATTTCCGGATGTTCAACCAAGCTTTGTTGGCCCGTCAGGCTTGGCGACTTCTTTCCAAACCTGAAAGTTTGTGTGCTCGTGTGCTCAAGGCAAGATACTATCCGCAAGGTAACTTAGAGGATACGGTCTTTACTAGAAACGCATCATCTACTTGGCAAGCTATAAGTCATGGACTTGATCTCTTAAAAAAAGGATTGATATGGAGGGTTGGCAATGGAAGAAGCATCAGGGTCTGGAGAGATAACTGGATTCCCCGACCTTTCTCTTATAAACCAATATCTCAACGGGAAACTTGCCGTATCCGGTTCCTAACAGACCTTCTGAATAATAATGGCTGATGGAACTATGCACTGCTAGCACAATTTTATGTCCGGCTGATGTTGAGGAAATCTTAAAAATACGGGCTTCTCCAAGATTGGGCGATAATGTGATTGCTTGGGGTCCTGGTAATCTTGGTGTCTTCACGGTTAAATCAGCGTATATGCTGGCGTTTGAGGAGGCACATAGGGGTACAACAGTTTCTTCTAGTACTTTGGCAAATGGAAGTAGACCTTGCTGGCAGTACATATGGAAGAGCCGAGTTCCGCCCACTGTGCGTAATTTTGCATGGCGACTAGCAACAAATGCGCTCCCGACGTGGAAGAATAAGAATAGGATAGGCCTAGAGCAGTCCAGCAGATGCCCAGTTTGTGGTGTGGAGGAAGAGGACAATTATCACCCATTTTTGATATGTCAATTTGGTCGTGATCTGTACCTGGCTATGGCCAAGGTGTGGAATCTGCCGGCAATTGAATCGATTAGTCCTAATGGGAAAGAATGGCTTCTTCATGCTCTGGCTCCACTTGGTGAGTTTGATCGTATATTGATGTTGCTAATTTTCTGGAGAACCTGGTACATCCGTAATGAATTAGTTCACTACAAACCAGCGCCGCCCATGCAAGTGTCAATCTGTTTTCTTCAGAGGTACAGAGAAGAGTTGTTGTGCATTAAGCTGAACCCACATGCAGATCCAGTGAAAGGAAAGTCGATCATTACGCTCGACCGGGCCGCCAGACAACCTAGTGTTGCCGCGCCAGAAAAGGATTTAGCTTGGGTCCCTCGAGTACTTGATTGGGTTAAACTAAATACGGACGGCTCCTTTGTATCAAGTTCTAGTGCAGTTGCAGGGATGACTCTGCGAGATAATATGGGCTCCATCATTTTTTCGGCTTGCAGAGCACTATGGTCTTGTAGAGATGCTTTGGAGGCGGAGCTATGTGCGTGCATGGAAGGACTGTCTCTGGCGTTACAGCGATCTGATCTTCCTATAGCCATTGAGATGGACTCGAGCATGGCTGTGTCTATGATCTCATGTGCGACATTGATCGCTCAGTTTATGCTTCCCTGATGAATGAAATCAGACTTCTTTTAAGTCTTAGGCAGACTTCTATTACTCATGTTTCTAGACTACAAAATAAAGTAGGTGATAGACTAGTTAGCTTTGCTAGAGTTGAAGGTCGGACTATGACTTGGCAAGGGTCTGGTCCAGTAGAGGTTTTGGAACTAGCTCAAAGTGATTGTAAGGACATTGTGATTGAGTAATACAAGTTTTGTTGCCGCAAAAAAGAAGTGTTGAAATATCGTGCCAAAAACCTGCCTTGTCTTAAGGCAGAAATTTGTCATGGAGCTGTCAGCTGTCGCGAAGAAAAAAAACAGGTCGTGGAGAAAAGTCGGAGCTAATTGCATGTAATCATGGGCTGGGCCGTATCTTCTTGTGGCACTGCGATCAGTTTGGCTCAATCCTACAATCGAATCGCCTTAGCGGTATCAAACCTACTGGACACATATTGTTTGGCTTCGGACAGAGGATAAATCACGATAAGTCATCAATCTTTTTCAGCAGAGGCTGCCCGCAACAGGTTAGAGAGGATATGAAGAATATTCTGAATGTACAAAATGAGTCACTCAATGACAGGTACCTGGGTATGCCAACGGAGGTCGGACACTCGAAGAATGGGACTTTTAAGTACTTGCGAGATCGTGTTTGGGAAAAGGTGAAAGGTTGGATGGAGAAACTTTTATCCTCCGCAGGGAAAGAAGTACTAATCAAGGCGGTTGCTCAAGCAATTCCAGTATATTCTATGGCATGCTTCCGTCTTCCTCGAGGCCTATGCGAGAGTGTTACTTCGCTAATCAGGCAATTCTGGTGGGGGAGCAAACAGGGCAAGAGGAAACCTAGCTGGGTGGCTTGGGACGTGATGACATTACCAAAGAACCTTGGAGGCCTTGGTTTTCGAGACATGGAGATCTTTAACTTGGCCCTCTTAGCTCGGCAGTCCTGGCGCATGTTGCAAAACCCCTTGTCTTTGAGCGCGAGGATCCTGAAAGCAGTCTACCATCCTGATACAGATATCTTCGATGCAGCCTTGGGATCACACCCCTTGCAGATCTGGCGAGCCATCCTGGATGGCCGGGACATTATGGTCCAGGTCTTGGTGCGCAGGATCGGAGATGGGGAATCAACCAATATCTGGGAGGATAACTGGCTGCCGAGATCACAGGCGAGAAGGTCGATTGCTTCCTTGATCCCTGATCCACCGAGGAAGGTGGCGGAGCTGATCGACCATACCTCGTCCACCTGGAACGAGAACTTGGTGCACTCGGTGTTTATACCGATAGACGCTGAGGCCATCTTACAAATTCCTCTATGCACAAGACAGATAGATGACTTTTGGGCTTGGTCCGAGGATCGAAAGGGTATTTTTTTTCAGTGCGTTCAGCGTATCGGATGATTCAACGGACAAAGCTGGGCCGGGAGGCATGGCTGTACGAGCAAGGAGGCTCCTCCGACTCCCAGGGTGCCGACCAAGGCTGGACTGATCTTTGGCGGATCAGGGTTCCCTCCAAGCTGAAGTTTTTCCTGTGGAGGCTCGCTAGAAACTCTATTCCCACAGCTGCACTTCTCCACTACAGAAACATGTCATCTTCCAGGGCTTGTTGCCTTTGCGGGGCGGTCGATACTTGGCGACATGCCTTGATGGACTGCTCGGTCTCGAGGGGCACTTGGGTACTCTCAAAGGAAACTGTTTTGGATAAACTGAGTACTTGCAGAGAGGAAAATCCAAAGAGGTGGTTGTTCGTAATGTATGAAGCTCTCAACCAGCAGGAGGATTTCCTTAATTTTGTGGTCACCCTATGGGCGTTGTGGAGTTCACGAAGAAAGGCCATGTACGAGGATATTTTCCAGACACCCTTTACCATCAACAGCTTTGTTACATCATACATAGCAGACCTAAAATCTCTACAGCAGCCTGGAGTGGTCAGAAGGGGGCCGCCCCAACGCCGCCCAAACCATTGGATTGCACCTCCGGATGGGCTAGTTAAACTCAATGTAGACGCAGCAGTGGGACGATCGCGTGGAGCTGTGGCAGCTGTTTGCAGAGATCGTGATGATGTTTTCTTGGGAGCATCGGTGGTGGTTTTCCCCAACTTATCAGATCCTGGCATTCTGGAGACGCTTGCCATCAGGGAGGCACTGGCTTTATCTGATGATCTCTACGTTCGAAGGATCTATGTGGCATCGGATTGCAAGGTGGCCGTCGACGATATCCATCAGCATTACAAAGGGAGCTACGAGGAGATTTTCCAATATAGATCGTCTTTTGAAACGTGTAATATTATTCATGAATTTAGGAGCTCGAATATCGAGGCTCACAAACTGGCAAAGCACGCTTTATCTCTTGGGACTGGCCGCCATACTTGGTTAGGCCAGCCCAATGAACTTGATTTCGTCCCTGTAAACATTGTGACGATCTAATAAAGCTTTGCAGTTTGTTTAAAAAAAATACAATCGAATCGCCTCCAAAGTCCAACCCAACGAAGCAATTCGCAGCATCCTGTACGTCTCCTCCGATCTAGCAGCGTCCAACGTAACCAGATCGCCGCGAGCGAGCAACAGGTAGGGATCCATCCCTTCATGGATGCTGACGGCAGCGAGATCTCGCGCCTGCCGGCGGAGCTCCTCGCGTCGATCGTCTCCCTCACGTCGCCGCCTGACGCGGGACGCTGTGCCGCCGTCTCCCGGGCCTTCCTCGCTGCGGCGGACTCCCACGCCGTCTGGTCCTGCTTCCTGCCCCGCTACCTCCCACAGCTCGCTAAAAGCGTGCTCCGCCGCGCGCCGCCGTCCGAGAACAAGAAGGGCTTGTTCCGACGCCTCTCCGACCAACCGGCGCTCCTCCCAGGCAAGCTCGTGGTACGTACAGATCATATATGTATCATCCTCAACCCATTTACGTAGCAGAGGGCTAGCTGCTTCCTTCTTAGCTTGATTCAAATTCAAAAATTGGGTGATGGATCGATCCATCTACCGGCTTTCTTTCTTTGGTGCAGAGCATGCGGCTGGACAGGGCTACTGGCGCCAAGTGCTACATGCTTTCGGCAAGGGCGCTCAATATTTCGAAGGGCGAGACCCGATCATGCTGGGAATGGATCGACCTCTGTTATGATGAGATCCAAGGAAACACGAGGTTCAAAGTCGTTTCAATGGGTATTTGGGGAAAACCTATTTTAGTCACCACTAACCATATATACCCTCGTATTAATTTGCGGCATCTTCCGTGAAGCAGCTCAACTTCGGGGAGTTTGGTCATTGGAAATCCGTGGCAAAATACATAGCAGAATGCTCTGCCGAAACTCCATGTACGCTGCTTACATGCTGTTCAAGCTAGCCGATGGGTACACCATGATGGATTTCCCGTTTCAAGAGGCATCCATTAGCTATGGAGGCACTAGCTCAAAACGGCAAGTTTGCCTCCAAGCCTACATGGAGGATGGGGATGACGGCGTACCTCGCAAACATATTTTAAAGTCAAGTTGGGAAAGCCGACTGCCTCATAGCTATTGCGTCACAGATGACGTCATGGTCCCTTGGAAAAGGGCCAACGACTAGATGGAGCTCGAGTTGGGCGAGTTCTACAATCACTAGTAGAAAAGGAGGCAACGGTCCAGGCCGGGTCAGCCCATTAGTCCCGGTTCAATCTAGAACCGGGACCAATGGGGGTATTGGACCCGGTTCATGAGCCCAGGGGGCCGGCCGGGCCACGTGGGCCATTGGTCCTGGTTGGTGGGACGAACCGGGACCAATGGGCTTGGCTCCTGGCCCACCACCTTTGGTCCCGGTTCGTGGCATGAACCGGGACCACAGGCTCCCCTTTAGTCCCGGTTCGTGCCACGAACCGGGACTAAAGTGTTCGCCCTCGTTGCACTCAGAGTTTAGTCCCACCTCGCCAACCGAAGGGCGCCCACACCTGCTTATAAGCCCGTCCCTCTCTGCGTTGTTGAGCTCCTCTCAAAGTAAAAATAGATGCACCTATAGAGGAAAATTGGACCTAAATTCATAAATAGAAATGAATTATGAATTTATGTTTAATTTTCTCTATAAGTGCATCTATGTTCACTAACAGAGAAGTTTTTATTTTTTGTGACCTAAAAGAAAAAAGAAACCGCTAAAAAACTATAAGTATTTAGTTCTAAGTAGAAATGAAAAAATAATGGCACTAGTAAAGTTAATCACAACTTAGGATTCACACAAATTTCAAAGAATTCAAATTTTAACTATTCTAATTTGACACTAATGGCACTAGTAAAGTTAATCACAAACTTGAGATTCACACAAATTTCAAACAATTCAAAATTTAACTATTCTAATTTGAAACTAATGGCACTAGTAAAGTTAATCACAAACTTGAGATTCACACAAATTTCAAACAATTCAAATTTTAACTAATCTAATTTGAAAACTAGTGGCACTAGTAAAGTTAATCACAACTTGAGATTTACACAAATTTCAAAGAATTCAAATTTTAACTATTCTAATTTGACACTAATGGCACTAGTAAAGTTAATCACAAACTTGAGATTCACACAAATTTCAAACAATTCAAATTTTAACTATTCTAATTTGAAAACTAATGGCACTAGTAAAGTTAATCACAAACTTGAGATTCACACAAATTTCAAACAATTCAAATTTTAACTATTCTAATTTGAAAACTAGTGGCACTAGTAAAGTTAATCACAACTTGAGATTCACACAAATTTCAAAGAATTCAAATTTTAACTATTCTAATTTGACACTAATGGCACTAGTAAAGTTAATCACAAACTTGAGATTCACACAAATTTCAAACAATTCAAATTTTAACAATTCTAATTTGAAAACTAATGGCACTAGTAAGTTAATCACAAACTTGAGATTCACACAAATTTCAAACAATTCAAATTTTAACTATTCTAATTTGAAAACTAGTGGCACTAGCAAAGTTAATCATAAACTTGAGATTCACACAAATTTCAAAGAATTCAAATTTTAACTATTCTAATTTGAAAACTAATGGCACTAGTAAAGTTAATCACAAACTTGAGATTCACACAAATTTCAAACAATTCAAATTTTAACTATTCTAATTTGAAAACTAGTGGCACTAGCAAAGTTAATCACAAACTTGAGATTCACACAAATTTCAAAGAATTCAAATTTTAACTATTCTAATTTGAAAACTAATAGCACTAGTAAAGTTAATCACAAACTTGAGATTCACACAAATTTCAAACAATTCAAATTTTAACTATTCTAATTTGAAAACTAGTGGCACTAGCAAAGTTAATCACAAACTTGAGATTCACACAAATTTCAAAGAATTCAAATTTTAACTATTCTAATTTCAAAACTAATGGCACTAGTAAAGTTAATCACAAACTTGAGATTCACACAAATTTCAAACAATTCAAATTTTAACTATTCTAATTTGAAAACTAGTGGCACTAGCAAAGTTAATCACAAACTTGAGATTCACACAAATTTCAAAGAATTCAAATTTTAACTATTCTAATTTGAAAACTAATGGCACTAGTAAAGTTAATCACAAACTTGAGATTCACACAAATTTCAAAGAATTCAAATTTTAACTATTCTAATTTCAAAACTAATGGCACTTATATAATACACAAAGTGTTTTCACACAAATAGTAAAATTATTCATAAACTAGTGATTCACACAAATCTTAAAAAATTCAAATTTAAACTATTCAAATTTTAACTATTCATAAACAAATTTTGTGACCTAAAATAAAAAATAAAACAAAAGAAAATGAATAATGCAGAAAACAAAACAAAAAATCTGGAAAAAAATACTTATATTAACAATAAGTATTTTGTTATAAGTAGAAAAAAAATAAAAAAAATAAAGCAACAAAGCATAAATTATCTAAGTATTTTCTGTTCAAAACATTATAAGCAAAAAGAAACTTTAATAGCAAAAAGAATTATCATAAATATTTCTTTTGTTACAAACTAGTGATTCACATAAATTTCAAAGAATTCAAATTTAAATAATTCAAATTGGAAAATTAATGGCACTAACAGAAAGTTTATAACTTTTATTACCTAAAACCAAAAATAATAACTGAAAAACTAGTAAGTATTTTGCTGTTAGTAAAAAAACAAAAAACTGGATTATTTTTTTTAAAAATGCCGCCTACTGGGCCACCACAGCCTGCATACGACTAGAAACCCGCTTGTTGGGCCAGGATGCAGGCCCACAGTAGGCCCAGTAGGCCCATAGGCACAGAGAGTGGATTTAGGCCCGTAAGCCTGCAGTAGAGAGGAGCTCGAAGTGGTCGGCTCCGCAGGGCTTATAAACCACTCTGATCCCCTCTCGGCTAGCGAGGTGGGACTAAACATCCCAACGCACCGCGGCAGTTCCAGTACACGCCCTTTGGTCCCGGTTGGTGGCACCAACCGGGATGAAAGGGAGCCTTTGGTCCCGGTTCGTGGCACCAACCGGGACTAAAGGCCGCCGCTTCCAGCCATTTGGGCTGCCGAAAAGTGGTCTTTGGTCCCGGTTCGTGGCACAAACCGGGACGAAAGGGGTGCATTGGTCCCGGTTTGTGCCACGAACCGGTACCAATGGCTTTGCTATATAAGCAAAGACTTGGGAAATTTTCATATTTCCCTCGCAGTTGCCCCCGACGACGCCGAGCACATCGACGCCGCCAGGCTGCCCCAACGCCGTTCGCCCCCCTGCCGTCGCCGCCGACCGCGCCGTCGCCGTCGCCCGTGCCTCGCCGTCGCCGTCGCCGCCCCGTGCCCCCTGCCTCCTCGCTGCCGACGCCGTGCCCCTCACCGTCGCCGTCCGCCGCCCCTGCCGTCGCCCCCGACCGCACCGTCGCCGTCGCCGCCCCTGCCCCCCTGCCTCCTCGCCGCCGACGCCGTGCCCCTCCTCATTGATCGCCGCCTCGGCTTGCGTAATTTCCTAATTTAGAATGTATAGTTAATTTAGTTGTATAGTTAGGATGTATAGTTAATTTAGATGTATAGTTAATTTAGTTGTACTTAATTTAGATGTATAGTTTAGATGCAAAAGTTAGAATTTTTTTCTGTTCATACATTTTTTTGGTGATATTATTGTTGCATATGCAAAAGTTTGTGTGTTCATATATATGCAAATAATATGTCAATTTTTTCATCGAATTTTTATGATTTTTTTGTTGTAATTTTGTTCATAGAATTTTTATTTTGTTCATAGAATTTTTATTATTTTTTTCTGTTGTAATTTTGTTCATATTGTGTAGGAATCTGAACATTATGTATGATCAAAGGCATGTATGTATATGTTCATATTTAGAAGAAAAAGAAGGAGAGAAAAAAGGAAAATAAGAAGAGGAAGAAGGAGAAGAAGAAGAGGAGAGAAATAACAGGAGAAATAAATAAGAAGATGAAAAGGAAGAAAAAAAAGAAGAGAAGAAGAAGGAATAGAGGATAAGAAGAAGGAATAATAGAGGAGAACTTCTTCTTGTGCTCCTCTATTATTCCTTCTTCTTCTCCTTTTTTTTCTTTTTTTTCTTCTCCTTTTCCTTTCTTCTTCTCCTCTTTTTTTCTTCTTCTTCCTCTTCTTATTTTTTGTTATCGGGTATGTCATTGTCGACATACCCCCCATCCCCGATAATTAACTTTTAGTAATTAGTACTACTTAGAAAGTGTTTAATGGAATTAGTTAGAACTAGGTAAACTTGTTTATTATTTTTTCTGTTGTAATTTTGTTCATATTGTGTAGGTATCTGAACGTTATGTATGATCAAAGTCATTTATGTATATGTTCATATTTAGAAGAAAAAGAAGGAGAGAAAAAAGGAAAATAAGAAGAGGAAGAAGGAGAAGAAGAAGAGGAGAGAAATAACAGGAGAAATAAATAAGAAGATGAAAAAGAAGAAAAAAAAGAGAGAAGAAGAAGGAATAGAGGAGAAGAAGAAGAATTCTTCTTGTTCTCCTCTATTATTCCTTCTTCTTCTCCTTTTTTTTTCTTTTTTTCTTCTCCTTTTCCTTTCTTCTTCTCCTCTTTTTTTCTTCTTCTTCCTCTTCTTATTTTTTGTTATCGGGTATGTCATTGTCGACATACCCCCCTCCCTGATAATTAACTTTTAGTAATTAGTACTACTTAGAAAGTGTTTAATGGAATTAGTTAGAACTAGGTAAACTTGTTTATTATTTTTTTCTGTTGTAATTTTGTTCATATTGTGTAGGAATCTGAACGTTATGTATGATCAAAGTCATTTATGTATATGTTCATATTTAGAAGAAAAAGAAGGAGAGAAAAAAGGAAAATAAGAAGAGGAAGAAGGAGAAGAAGAAGAGGAGAGAAATAACAGGAGAAATAAATAAGAAGATGAAAAAGAAGAAAAAAAAGAAGAGAAGAAGAAGGAATAGAGGAGAAGAAGAAGAATTCTTCTTGTTCTCCTCTATTATTCCTTCTTCTTCTCCTTTTTTTTTCTTTTTTTTCTTCTCCTTTTCCTTTCTTCTTCTCCTCTTTTTTTCTTCTTCTTCCTCTTCTTATTTTTTGTTATCGGGTATGTCATTGTCGACATACCCCCCCTCCCCGATAATTAACTTTTAGTAATTAGTACTACTTAGGAAGTGTTTAATGGAATTAGTTAGAACTAGGTAAACTTGTTTATTATTTTTTTCTGTTGTAATTTTGTTCATTTTGTGTAGGAATATGAACGTTATGTATGATCAAAGTCATTTATGTATATGTTCATATTTAGAAGAAAAAGAAGGAGAGAAAAAAGGAAAATAAGAAGAGGAAGAAGGAGAAGAAGAAGAGGAGAGAAATAACAGGAGAAATAAATAAGAAGATGAAAAAGAAGAAAAAAAGAAGAGAAGAAGAAGGAATAGAGGAGAAGAAGAAGAATTCTTCTTGTTCTCCTCTATTATTCCTCCTTCTTCTCCTTTTTTTTTCTTTTTTTCTTCTCCTTTTCCTTTCTTCTTCTCCTCTTTTTTTCTTCTTCTTCCTCTTCTTATTTTTTGTTATCGGGTATGTCGTTGTCGACATACCCCCCTCCCCGATAATTAACTTTTAGTAATTAGTACTACTTAGAAAGTGTTTAATGGAATTAGTTAGAACTAGGTAAACTTGTTTATTATTTTTTTCTGTTGTAATTTTGTTCATATTGTGTAGGAATCTGAACGTTATGTATGATCAAAGTCATTTATGTATATGTTCATATTTAGAAGAAAAATAAGGAGAGAAAAAAGGAAAATAAGAAGAGGAAGAAGGAGAAGAAGAAGAGGAGAGAAATAACAGGAGAAATAAATAAGAAGATGAAAAGAAGAAAAAAAGAAGAGAAGAAGAAGGAATAGAGGAGAAGAAGAAGAATTCTTCTTGTTCTCCTCTATTATTCCTTCTTCTTCTCCTTTTTTTTTCTTTTTTTATTCTTTTTTTCCTTTCTTCTTCCTCTTCTTATTTTTTGTTATCGGGTATGTCGTTGTCAACATACCCCCCCCCCCCCCCCCGATAATTAACTTTTAGTAATTAGTACTACTTAGAAAGTGTTTAATGGAATTAGTTAGAACTAGGTAAACTTGTTTATTTTTAGTAAGTACTACATTATTCTATTTATAGTAAGTGCTTAGTAGTTGAACTAGTTGGTTTAATAAAACTGGTTTATTTTACTATAGAAGTAGTTTATTTTTAGCAAGAAAATTAATAAAACTAGTTTATTTTTTTCTTATAATTGAAGGCATCCTAATTTGAATACTACTTTATTTTGCGATTTGATTTTTCTTATTGAATGCTCAAATTAGAGAGCACTATGCAAAGTGGAGACATGACAATCAAAGGATGGAAAAAATGTATGGACAGTCGTAAGGAGCTTCTTGGAAGCAAAAAGAAGCGAGGCGCAAGAATTGGAGACAGGATGATCTCCATTCTTCATAATGGAGAGTCAAGGTCTATATTGTTTTTATGCTATTTTACCTTAAGTGTGTTTAGGTCCTAGCTGATACTGATGATCATGTGCTAAGAACAATTATGTAGGGTTGGGTTCGATGACTATGAGGATGATGATCGTATGACTTATTATTAATAACGAGTAGAAGTTGTATGATGATGCTTGATTAATTAGTAGGACTTGTTATTATATATGATGATGTATGATGCGAGCATGCATGAGTTATTATATATATATATATATATATATATATATATATATATATATATATATATATATATATATATATATATATATATATATATATATATCTGCGGGTGAAATGAACATAGCAGTAGCGTAGGTAAACCAAGGATGAAGATATAAGAGAGGACACTTCTCTCTATTAGCTAGCTAATAACAACCTAAAAATAACCCCCTAAACCCCTAAAACAGCCACTTTTTTTAAAAAAAAGAAAAACCTCAGCTCCAGCCAGATGCTGACGCGTGGAAGCCTATTGGTCCCGGTTTATGTCATCAACCGGGACCAAAGGCCCCCCTGCCTGGGCTGCCGGCACTGCCGACGTGGAGGCCCATCAGTTCCGGTTCTGGATTGAACCGGGACTAAAGGGTCGGGGCATTAGTACCGACACTTTAGTCCCGGTTCAGGAACCGGGACTAAAGGCCCTTACGAACCGGGATTATAGGCCCTTTTTCTACCAGTGAATGGGGAAGCTTGCGACGGTGAGGTGTCTGTGAGCCTAAAGGAGACTGAAGGAGGGGTTTTCAAAATTGGTCTTGTTGTGTGGTGTATCGAGATTAGAACTAAACAATGATGTTATTGAACATTGTTGGATTCAGAGCCGTTGTCGTACATTTCTTTACTTTATACCGAAACGATATGCATGGAAGAACAATCAATACAGTTATAGTACATAATTTGTCATGAATGGAGCAGCATTCACCAAAGTGACAGAAAAATCCTGGCTTTGGTGCTGCACACAATACCTGGTTCAGGTGCCTTCTCAACGAGAAATATTGTGCATGTGTGCTCGAAAAACTAGAGCTAGTTGCCAAGCCAAAAAACCCTATAGTTACTTCAAGATCAAATCGTTGTAATTGGGACATGTTCAAACTGAAATCTATTGTTCAGGACATATACTGAAAAGTATTGTTCGATGTTTCTTAAAAAATTCAGGTCAATCCTACAAATAGATCACATGATGCACAACAACTCTCTTTAGATTTCCTCCCAAATGATGGCATTTGAGGGGTAGGCGTGCTTTGCCGCGCTGGCTACCGTTAGGGCTGGTAGCTTAGCACTAAGCCAGCGCTGGCTAACTACCACACTGACTAAGCAAACCAAGAGCAACATTCTGAAAGTATGAAAACCCAACTCCTGTAGCACAAATAATCAAACTTCAGAATTAATTTTTGCAAACTAAATAAATCAGGTAGCAAAAAAATCTAAAACATGACACAAGCGGTCAATCTAAAAGGCCATGTCGTAGTAATGTTCAACAAAGATAGAGATGATATACTCAGATCATCTGTATAGATTATTCATTTGCTCTTTTTTTTGGGGGGGGGGGGGGGGGGGGGGGGGGGGCTTTAAAAAGGGGGATTTGTGTTTCATAAGAAATCACCTCACAGGAACATAAATTGTTGTTGCTGCTCCTCATACATATGAACCCTAAATCTCGGCACCATGACAACAGGCTCTTTATAACAAGCATAAGAAATCTGGCAAGTTCTGCCTCTTCACTGTGACTTGTGAGTTGCATCGATTTCGTCTCTTCATTGTGAGTTGAGTAGTAGATTAGGAGTGCGGATTTTTGGAGGCCGAGCTCCAGTGAGCTCGGTATTTTGAAAAAATCAAAAAGCGTATTTAAAAGTTCCAAAAAAATCTGAAAAAAATATCATGAAAACTTATATGTATTCTGCAAGAACGTGTTAAATTTCGTCGAAAAATGTTGTGATTTGTAGGCTGTACAAAAATAACAAATTTCTGGCCCAATAACAAAAATAAAAGGCTCATTAAAAAATGTGTATTTGTCTTTTTCCTGTAGGCCGCATGTAAACGTATAACACTGTGAAATTTTGCATATACATAGTATACATGTGCATGTGTGTTCAAAAAATAAATTTGGAATTTTTCGTGTTTCAAAAAAATAAAAAATAAAAACGAGCTCACTGGAGCTCGGCCTCCGTTGGCATTTTCCGAGTAGATTAGCCCCTACCTTCATTTTCATCTCTTTTGTCTTTGGTGTTCCTGACTTCTTTTGTCGATGACCTGAATTACGAATAAAGTGTTCCCAGGGGCAAACAAAATAATGTAATCTGGAAAGGTAATTTCATCCATGTTTTCATCATATATACCAGGGAACATTCCATTCAGGTTTTAGTCACTTCGCAATGTGTAATTAAAATATCACTTATGCCATTCTCGATGATCCATGAAGGTAACTACACACGTCATGTTACAGCAAGCCAATCCAATAATGCGCAATATATCAACAAAACACTTCATCATAGCGAAAAATCACTTACGTAACCAAAGACACTTCAAAAAGATCGTTTTAACTCCCACGGGTTACTTAATGGTAATTCTACAATTGTGTCGGCTTTTGTTGCTTACTTCTGAGCTCAATGCCCAGCACGGTAAGACCAGACTTGCTTTCTCCCATGAAGCTGACGGACACCTCGTCACCACCGTCACACTCCTCGTTACGGAACTCACCCAACTCCACCTCCATCCAACCATCGTCTTTTTCATGAGGGAAATGAACTTCCTCTCCGGGAGGATTTGCGTCACAACTAAGACTCCCTCTGCAACCTTGCACACAAACTTGCCGGGTCGACTCCCTCCCGGTAACACCAACGGAAGTCACCTCGTATGGGAAATCGAACTCATTGTATACATATGCTGGCTTGAACACCAAGTATATGGCATATGTTGTGCTTTGTGAGAGCATCTTCCTCTATATCTTGCCTCGGATCTCCAACTCATTGACACGATAGAACTGAGTGTCTTCGGAGAAGAACCTGCACGTTGCAACCCACAGTTCATAAGTAGTAAGTAGCGAAAAGCATCAAAGGCAAAGGCACTAAATTCGCTATGGTAAAATTAAATGAGTATTGTATAAGATTCGAGGCTTGAACCTTTTGTCTTCTTTGCTGCAGTTAGGGGGTGTTTGGTTTAGGGACTTTTTAGTCCCAGATACTAGAAGAAGTTCCTAAAAAGTCCCTATGAACTAAACGGGAGGGATTTTTTCTACAGGGACTAGAAAAAGACTTCACTGGAGAGTCTTTTTTGATTAGTCCCTGGACTAGAAAAAGTCCTAGGACTTCTGAACCAAACACCCCCTTAGAAAGTGCACATAAACTGGCCCGGTGCCAGCCCTTGCAGCGCGGAATCTGCAGCGCCCTCGCAGAAATCGTGAAGTGCTCGACGCCGGTAGCCCTGTCCAGCTGCATGCTCTGCACGAAGTAGTTAAACGGAAAACGACATCAGATTGATCTTATTAAACTGCAAGAACGTATCGCATGGACGATTGAAAAACATTAAGCAGCATCTGACTAGCTAGCTGAGTTCGTCGGTATATAATGTACCACTAATTTGTGTGGGAGGAGAGCTGGCTGGTCGGAGAGGCGTCGGAACAACTCCTTCTCTTCGTATGGACGCGGTTCTGCGATTCTGTTCTTAAGACGTTGTGGAACTTGATCATATATATGAGCCTGGCATGGTACGTAAATCAGACGGAGACCATGGCGGAGTCGGTGAGCTGAATAGAGGCGCCAAACCAACGTGGTGAGAGAGAGAGAGAGACGCGTCCGGAAAGCTGAATAGAAGCACCAAACTGCACTCTATTGTGCACGGCACGTACTTTTTTTTGGACGAAATGCTGACGATGCAGTATTTCATTGATTTCAGTTAGAAGGAGAGAATGTTGTTACAGATGTTACAAGTAGTGGTTACAGAGGCAGTACCCCACCACGGCACGTACTGAAAAGAATAATTTGACATAACCTAAAACTTTCAGGTCAAGTCCTACAAATAGATCACATGATGCACAGGAGGGAGCACTTAGATTTCCCTGGCATTCCAGAGCTAGCACTAATGGCTACAAATAATATTAGTCAATAGGATCGCCTCCCATACATCAATTATAGACAGGAAAATAACTAAGAGGAGCAAGAGCTCATGGACAGCCAGCCGTGGACTGTGAAGCTGTGCTGAGCATCACCCTGGACGACTGGCACTCACGGGTCACGGGTGGCAACGGGCAAGGAAGAATTCATCTTGAGAAATTGCGAAAACAAAGGAATGTCAAAACAAATCATCTGAAGGATAAGATATGCCGTACAGGCAGAAGATAGGGTGACTCGTCCTCGTCGCGCTTGCGATGGGGAAGACGAACAGCACGGGAAGGATTGAACTTGAAGGAGAAGACATGCATGGGTGCAATCATCTTCTCAGCCTGTAGACAATTATTTTCTTGTCGTGATGCTCTAGAAGCTGAGCTCTGTGGTTGTATGGAAGGTCTTTTTATGCCCATTTAGAGAAGTGAAGCTCCTATTATAATTGAGATGGACTCCTCAACTGCTGTGGCTATGATTCAAAATGAAGAGATGGATAGATCGGTCTACTCTTCCTTGGTGAAGGAGATAAAGTTTTTGAAAGGCTTAAGGGAAACTTGTGTTACTCATGTTTGCCGTTCTCAAAATAAGGCTAGTGATAATGTTGCTACTTTTGCTAGACTAGAGAGAAGAACTATGACATGGCTTGCTTCTGGTCCACCTGAGACCCTAGATTTCGTGCAAGCTGATTGTACTGATATTTTGATTGAGTAATACAAGCTTTTCCATGGCAAAAAAAAGAAGACATGCATGGGTGATGGGTCGCCCTTGCAGTCGGCGTTTGGATCAGCAGCAATTCAGGTTTACTAATGACTAGCCACAGTTGATGCTTAATTACAAGGAAGGAAGTAGGTTGACATAAGCGCACACACACGCACACAAATGATACAAAAATGGTAATCCACCCATTGATCGTATATAGGAGTAGATTATAGAGTGGAGTATTATTTTGTTGCAAAGGAGAATCCCCTCAAAAAAAATTGCAAAGGGATACAGAAAAAGAATTGATGTCTGAGCCCAGGTTCGAACTGGGGACCTTTAGTGTGTGAGACTAACGTGATAACCAACTACACCACCCAGACAATTTGTTTGCTTCTCGAACGACAGGCTATTTGAATATTCATCGGCGGGTGCACGAGCGCATCCAACTGGATTACGTATGGGCCTCTAGCGGCAGTGCTTTTGGGCCTCTGGTTGGGCCTCTCGAAGCCGATCAAAGATGTTGACACTTGACAGAGAAAAAGGCCTACTACTACCCCTCAAAAAAAATTTGTGTATATCCCGTAGAGGTCATCCTGCGTCGCTTCCCAGCGAGACGAGCGGTATGGGTTATAATTAGGGAGAATTTCTTATTTGGCCCTTTCTTAAAATTTGTTTCTTTTTTTGGCTCAAAAAATATTTCTCTTCCCTTTTTGACACTCAAACTTCATTTTATGCCCTATTTGATATTTCCATCCATTTTTCCATCCAACTGTGTTAACTGGCACGTGCAATTATAATTTTACCCCTGGTGATGGTATGTCATCACAAAGAGAAGAGAAGGGGCCTCAACCAAGATAAAAGAGAGGATTGGGGCGGGGGGGGGGGGGGGGGGGCATCGAGAGTGCTACCTGTAATGTCGCTAGCAGTAGCACCGCTCCTGTGTCGCTGGAGCTTGCCATGTGCTTGTGCGCGTCGATGCTGCTCCTAGATGATGTTCGACGAAGTCAACCACACTCACTATATCTCCCACATGCACGTCGGCGCGCTCACGCAATACACTTTCTGATGACGAGGTGCGACCATGAACTGACGACGATAATAACGATGAACCAAGCTCTGGACGATGCACGCACCGTAATACAGAGCTGGCTTCCTGAATCCCTAATCGATCCTTTGCTTGAACGTTTACTAGCTAGTAGTACTAGTATGTACGAGCACTTCTAACAGGACGCATTCCAATCGTTCTAGCTAGCACATACTGCCGGAGAGCAAGCTGCAGACGGTCATCCCGGCGCGTCGACGATGCTCGGAACCCGCGAACCTTCCGCACCGTGGCGCCGCTTCCGAAGAGGGAGTAGCAGTGGCAGCCGCCCTTCGGCCAGCGGCGCCGCACCGCAAGAGGTCGGCAAAGCCGGGCGCGCGCGCCAGGATCTCCAGCTCGACGTCTTCCGGCAGCCTCACCAGCGAGAGCACAGCGCGTGTGTGCATGTCATCGCTGGTATGCGCACGTACGCATCAGGCAAGCATGATTAGTTTTTTCCTCTAATTAACCTAGGTACGTATCCAATGGACGCTATCTAGCTAAGAGATGCATGCATATCAGACAAGATTAGCTACAAACCTAATTGCTATACATAAGAATAATATGTGAAATTATTGCTTATACTAAACTTTCTTTCTTTCCTCGCAAAGAAACCTCGTTTTTACTATTTTTAGGTCTATTACTACTATTGAATATTTGAACCACATAAATTTGTTGAAATTTGAATCATATAATTTTGTTGAATTTAATTTCTACCATGATAAAAATTTCCGCAGTAACGCGCAAGGAATCATCTAGTTTATTCAACACCACAAAACATATCACATCATTCATGTGTTTGTATGTAAATAATCTGATCACAAACTACACTAGGGGTAAAACAGTCTTTTTAGTTCAGACTTAACACCGTTAGTGGCCAAAACTGACGGAAGTGTCACATAGAGAATAAAATGAAGTTTGAGTGTCAAAAAGGGAAGAACAGAAAATTTTGGGCCAAAAAGGGAAGTAAAATTTAAGAAAGGGCCAAATAAGAAATTCTCTCTTATAATTACGGGCTGACTTATCATTAAATGGTTGGAAATAAGGCGGGCTGTCGGGCTTTCCTCGGTGATATTAGGGGGAAGGAAAATGGGAGGAGAGAGGAGAGTATGTGGTCATATTGATAGCGGATATTGTCTTTGGAGGCCGAGCTCCATGGAGCTCGGTTTTGAAAATTTTGAATTTTGTTGAATTTCATATTTTCTACATTTCAAAAAAATCTGAAAAAAAACACACATATATATGAAGGCCTAACACACACGTGTGTAAATTTTCAGGGCAAAATAAGTTGAAATGAGGACTGTGCAAAAAAGACAAATCTGAGGCTTTTTAACACATGACACTATTCATCCTCCCGGACCAGGAATTTGTCTTTTTTGTATAGGTCACATTTCAACGTTTTTCATTCTGAAATTTTACACACATAGGCATAACATACTTGTTTACTTGCACAATTTTTTTCAGATTTTTTTGAAACCGAAAAGTTTGAATTTTGATTTGTTTTCAAAAAAAGGCCTCCATGGCTCCCGGGAGCCAAACGTCCGTTCTCGATTGATAGCCTCTATAAAGCGTGTGGAGCATGTTCCATAATATTATGGAGGTTGCCGAGGCAAAGCACCAATTCAGAGTCATATTGCGGCATTCATATCTTTTTTTTTGTTGCCTCAACTTATTAGGCACAAACTTAATTTGAGGGATGGAACACTAGTAGAAAAAGGGTCAAACGTGAAGCACATTAGTGCCGATTTGTATTTGAGCCGGCACTAATGTATACATTAGTGTCGGTTCCAACGGCTAGCCGGGCCGCT
This sequence comes from Triticum aestivum, assembly GCF_018294505.1. Lineage (NCBI taxonomy): Eukaryota > Viridiplantae > Streptophyta > Magnoliopsida > Poales > Poaceae > Triticum > Triticum aestivum. The sequence goes on from NC_057809.1 coordinate 605,140,999, forward strand.
TTCGTTAGTACCGGTTCGTGACGAACCTTTAGCACCGGTTCGTGCCACGAACCGGTACTAATGAGAGTGGTGGCAGGATGTTGTCAGAATGGGGCCCCTCCAGCCCCTTTAGTACCGGTTCTTGGTACAAACCGGTACTAAAGGTCGTCCTACATAAACCCTTCGTCCACCCGAGCTCGCTCTGTTCTTCCCCTTTCCCCTCTCCTCTCTGTTCTTCCCCTCTTCCTCTCGAGCTCATCACACATTTTGCCCAAAATTTGTCAAGATTTGAAGGCCCCCATTCATTCAAATGATCACAAAGGTTAGCAACTTTGTCCTTTCATTTCTCATTGCTAGATTAGCTCTTGCAATGCTTTATATAGTGATTAATTTGTGAGTTTAGTAATTTGGGAGGATATATATATATATATATATATGTGTGTGTGTGTGTGTGTGTGTGTGTGTGTGTGTGTGTGTGTGTGCTAGTATTTGATTTATATGCAATTTGAGGTCAAAAATAACACTTAGTTTGCATATGTAGGTGTGGTTTACTTAGTGCCTTCTAAATCTCCATCGTAGCCACCGTCGATCGCCCGCACCGTCCCGTCGCCGGCACCACCTTGTGGTGAGCCTCTTGTTCATGAAATTTTATATAAAAATTGATGTTTGTGTGATTTGGATATATAGTTACTCGTATAATTATCTTACCCGTACGTTGTTTGTTATACATATAGTGCCATGGTTTTGATATTCGTCCCCGTCGGCCCTAGTCCTTGTTATGATTCGGATGTGGTATGTATATTCTCTTTTAAAACTAGTTGCATTTCGTGTTTATGACAAATTATGCCCATCAAGTTGACATAGAAATTTTTTCTAGGAGGTATGTGAACCGGAAATTCCAACCGACCCTATTGCCGAGAGGTTAAATTTAGTTGAAAGAGAAAACGAGTACTTGAAAGAAAAATTGAAAAGATTGAGGGGAGAAGATGGAATTGGAGTTGCATGTTGCCGATGTCGTCGATGATCACAAGATCAAGATGGAGAAAATGCGCTTGAAGATTAGAAAGATTAGAAAATATGACATCGATAGTGAGGCTTGGTATCATTATGCTGTTGGATTCATTGTTACCTTAGTTGCGATCTTGATCGTATTTGTTGTTGCATTTAAATGCTTTAGCTAGAGAGTTATTTGTTTGTTGCATTTAAGTGTTGTATGAACTTTATGTATGAACTTGTATTAATTTGGTCTATTCGGTGTTGTGTAATGAAGATGAGTCGGCAATGGATGTATGATGACCGATGCTCTCCCCAATTCGTTGAGGGCGTGCATACTTTTCTGCTTGCGGCTGAGGCAAACAAGCAGGCGGGTGGTTTTATGCCTTGTCCATGTGCTCGCTGTAAGAATGGTCACAATTACTCTACGTCAAGAACCATTCACGTCCACCTGTTTAAGTCCGGTTTCATTCCCCATTATAATGTTTGGACCAAGCACGGAGAAAGAGGGGTTATGATGGAAGACAATGAAGAAGAAGAGGACGACGACAGCTATCCTGGCCATGGGTTCCCTGAATACGATGATACAACAATGGGGGAAGAAGCTGAGCCGGTAATGCGGGAAGAAGCTGAGCCGGCAATGCGGGAAGAAGCTGAAGAAGAGGCATCAGATGAGCCCGTTGATGATCTAGGTCGGGCCATTGCCGATGCAAAGAGAAACTGCGCAAGTGATTTGGAGAAGAAGAAGTTGCACCGCATGTTAGAGGATCACAAAAAATTGTTGTACCCGAATTGCGTAGGTGACAAGAAAAAGCTGGGCACCACACTGGAATTGCTGCAATGGAAGGCAGAGAATGGTGTATCTGACAAGGGATTTGGAAAGTTGCTGGTAATGATAAAGGTTATGCTTCCAAAGGACAACGAATTGCCCGAGAGTACGTACGAAGCAAAGAAGGCTGTCTCCCCTCTAGGGTTAGAGGTGCAGAAGATACATGCATGCCCTAATGATTGCATCCTGTACCGCGGTGAGTACGAGGATTTGAACGCTTGCCCGGTATGTGGTGCATTGCGCTATAAGATCAGCCGCGATGACCCTGGTGATGTCGAGGGCTGGTGCTCCAGGAAGAAGATTCCTGCCAAGGTGATGTGGTATGCTCCTATAATACCACGGTTGAAACGTTTGTTCCAAAACAAAAAGCATGCCAAGGCGATGCGATGGCACAGAGAAGACCGTAAGAAAGACGGAAAGTTGAGAGTACCCGCTGACGGGTCGCAGTGGAGAAAAATCGAAAGAAAGTACGGGAAGGAGTTTGCAGATGACGCAAGGAGCGTATGGTTTGGTCTAAGCGCAGATGGCATTAATCCTTTTGGGGAGCAGAGCAGCAACCATAGCACCTGGCCTGTGACTCTATGTTTGTATAACCTTCCTCCTTGGTTGTGCATGAAGCGGAACTTCATTATGATGCCAGTGCTCATCCAAGGCCCTAAGCAACCCGGCAACGACATTGATGTGTACCTAAGGCCATTAGTTGAAGAACTCTTACAACTGTGGAATGGAACAGGTGTACGTGCGTGGGATGAGCACATGGGGGAAGAATTTGACCTAAAGGCGTTGCTGTTCGTGACCATCAATGATTGGCCTGCTCTCAGTAACCTTTCAGGACAGACAAACAAGGGATACCGCGCATGCACGCACTGTTTGGACGATACCGACAGTATATATTTAGCTAATAAGAATGTGTACCTGGGACATCGTCGATTTCTTCCGAGCAGGCATCCCGTAAGAAAGAAAGGCAAGCATTTCAAAGGTGAGGCGGATCACCGGATGAAGCCTCGCCACCGTACTAGTGCTGATGTACATGATATGGTCAAGGATTTGAAGGTGGTCTTTGGAAAGGGTCCTGGTGGACAACCTGTTCCGAATGACGCTGACGGATGCGCACCCATGTTGAAGAAGAAATCTATATTTTGGGACCTGCCCTATTGGAAAGACCTCGAGGTCCGCTCCGCAATCGACGTGATGCACGTGACGAAGAATCTTTGTGTGACCCTGCTTGGCTTCTTGGGCGTGTATGGGAAGACAAAAGATACACCTGAGGCACGGGAGGACCAGCAACTTATGCACGGAAAAGACGGCATACATCAGGGTCATGCAAGCTACGCTCTTACCAAAGAAGAGAAGGAAATCTTCTTTGAATGCCTGCTCAGTATTAAGGTACCGTCTGGCTTCTCATCGAATATAAAGGGAATAATAAACATGGCAGAGAAAAAGTTCCAGAACCTAAAGTCTCATGACTGCCACGTGATTATGACGCAACTGCTTCCGGTTGCATTGAGGGGGCTTCTACCGGAAAACGTTCGATTAGCCATTGTGAAGCTATGTGCATTTCTCAATGCAATCTCTCAGAAGGTAATCGATCCAGAAATCATACCAAGGTTACAGAATGATTTGGTGCAATGTCTTGTCAGTTTCGAGTTGGTGTTCCCACCATCCTTCTTCAACATCATGACGCACGTCCTAGTTCACCTATGCGAAGAGATTAACGTTTTGGGTCCTGTATTTCTACACAATATGTTCCTCTTTGAGAGGTTCATGGGAGTCTTAAAGAAATATGTTCATAACCATGCTAGGCCAGAAGGAAGCATCTCCAAGGGCCGTCAAAATGAGGAGGTCATTGAGTTTTGTATTGACTTTATTCCTGACCTTAAGCCGATTGGTGTTCCTGAATCGCGGCATAAGGGCAGACTTGATGGAAAAGGCACGCTAGGAGGGGAACAAATAATATGTATGGACGGACATTCTCTCACTGAAGCACACTACACAGTTCTACAGAATTCCGCCTTGGTGGCTCCGTATATGGATGAACACAAGAATTTTCTACGCTCTAAACACCCGGAGCGGTCTGATGACTGGATTACACATGAACAAACCAGGAGTTTCGCCAGCTGGTTGCAAGCACGTACCATGCATGACACTTCTATTGAAGATGACATGTACTTGTTGTCCCAGTTACCATCTTTGAATATAATGACTTTCAAAGGGTACGAGATAAATGGTAATACATTTTACACGATCGCCCAAGATAAGAAGAGCACCAACCAAACAGTGGTGTCCGCTTTGATGCAGAAACCAAGACGGGAAAGGAAACATATTATGGTTATATACAGGACATATGGGAACTTGACTATCGACGTGGTTTGAAGGTCCCTTTGTTTCGGTGCAAATGGGTCAATATGACACGAGGCGGGGTAACGAAAGACCCGCAGTACGGAATGACAACAATGGATCTCAACAATCTTGCGTATGCAGACGAACCATTCATCCTAGCCAATGATGTGGCACAGGTTTTCTATGTGAAGGACATGTCTACCAATCCAAGAAAAAGAAAAGATAAGGAAGCGAATGCATCGTACGATGAGCCAAAGCGGCACATAGTTCTTTCTGGGAAGAGAAACATCGTGGGAGTGGATGACAAGACAGACAAGTCAGAAGATTATGAAAAGTTTGATGAAATTGCTCCATTCACAATGAATATTGACCCGAGCATCCCGTTAAATGATGCAGATTTTCCATGGTTATGGTGCAAAGGGACACACGCGAAGAAAAATTTTCACACCCAAAGATCTGGGATGTGATCGGCTTCACTAGCTATCATCACTTTCTTCTGTGTTTCACACCCAGAAGGGAATCTCTGTAATAGTTAGGATAGTTAATTATGTGTTTTGGCATTTGAAACGCAAAGAAATTTTATGTGCAAACAAATTCTTTCATGCCTTTACTGATTTTTAAAGTTAAGTTATTCACAAACTAGTGATTCACACTAATTTCAAATAATTCAAAATTTAAACTATTCAAATTTGAAAACTACGGGCACTAACAGAAAGTTTGTAATTTTTTGTACCTAAAGCAAAAATATTCACAAAGAAACTCTAAATACAAAAAAAACAACTCAAAAATAAATAAAGCAAAAAAAAGCCCACCTACTAGGCTAGAGCGGCCTGCATACGACTAGAAACCCAACCCGTTGTTGGGCCAGGATGCAGGCCCGCAAAGGCCCAGTAGGCCCACGGGGCAGCACAACACTGGTAGGCCCAGAAGGCCTGCATTTGAGAGGAGCTCGAAGGAGCAGCCGCGGCTGGGTTTATAAACCAGTGCGGCTGCCCTTCGCTAGGCGAGGTGGGACTAAACTTTGCGCCCCTCGCCTGGCAGCGCACCCCCCTTTAGTATCGGTTCGTGGCACCAACCGGTACTAAAGGGGGGCCTTTAGTACCGGTTGGAGCCTCCAACCGGTACCAACCGGTACTAAAGGGGGGTGCTTCCCGCTGCTTGGCCTGGCCAAAACAGACCTTTAGTACCGGTTGGTGGCTCCAACCGGTACTAAAGGTGCCTTCTATATATACATCACTTTGAAAAATTTCATTCTCCCTCTGTTTCTTCCTCTGTTTCCCGATCGAGCGATGTCGTCGCCGCCCCCGTCCTACGCCGCCCCCGTCGCGCGCCATTGCCGTCGTCGCCCCCATCCTCGTCGCCGCCCTCATCCCCGTCGCCGCCCCTGTCCCCGTCGCCGCCCCCGTCGCCGTCGCCGCCCTCGTCTCCGTCGCCGCCCTCGTCTCCGTCGCCGCCCCGGGGCCGTCCCCGCGTCACCGCCCCGTCACACCCCGGGCCGTCGCCGCCCCGGGCCGTCGCCGTCGCCCCGCTGTGAGCTCTCCCCCTCTAACCCCTCTCCCTCGCCCCCGGTGGCCACCATGGGCGCCGCCCCTCCCCGAGCCCATACACACACACAAGCATGATGAACACACACACACACGCACATTTCCTTAAGTTAATTAGTATATACGTATTTTGTATGTTTAATTAGTTTAGATTTTTCAGATTATTATTTTTTCACTAGTATATATGTATGAATGCATGTTAGATGGATATAATTAGTGTTTAATTAGTATGGAATTTTTTTATATAATGTTTCTTTTCTGTTTTTAATGGATGTATAGAAGTTGTTTTTTCTGTTTTTAGTGTTAGATGCTTAATTAGTATGAAATAGCATATAGAATTTTGATATATGCAATGATAGCATAATTAGTGTATTTGTTGTCGACGATGCCCGGCCCGCATCCTCGCCGTCGACCCGTTCGCGACGACGTCCTGCTTCAGAGGACCCATGTCCGGGACTGGGCTCCGCCGGGCTGGCACTGGGAGGTGCTACCTTCAGGGGCACGACGCTTGGTGAGGAACTCGGCCCCGGGTCCCGTCGTCGACCCTCATCTCCTTTGGTGGCATTCGCGTGGGCCACTTTCGGTGCGGAGGGAGCCGGCCCCGCCGGAGGTGGTACGTCGCCGTGTTAGGGAGGAGGACGAGCACGTCCATCGCTACATGGCTGTTATGGACGTCAGGTTCTCCAATACCTGGCAGGTTCTTTGGGGTGATCACCCGAGCTATGATCCAGTGATGGTTCCTTCACATTGGTTGTCCACCACCTAGATTACTCTCTAGTATTCGATCTTTATTAGCTAGCTAGCTAGTGATGTATTCGATATATAATATTCGAGATGATTTATTCGAGATTATATATATTATTTGAGACGATGTATTCGAGATTATATCTATTATTCGAGACAACGTATTCGAGATTAAATCTATTATTCGAGACGATGTATTCGAGATTATATCTATTATTCGAGACGATGTATTCCAGATTATATCTATTATTCGAGATTATACTAAATTGTTTTATATTTCTTTTGGCATAGTTAAATAAAAGCTATGGCGGACAATATCGACAGAGAGAGAGAACAAACCATGTTCGATATCATATGTGGGCGAGATGATGATCAGAATGAAGAAGATTTTGACGGCTCCGAATTTCTAAACAACACCGGAGAGGGTGATATGATATTCGATCGCGACGACCGAGAAGATGAAGTCATGAACTACGACGAAGAACATGTTGATCCTGAAACAACAAACACCGGCGAGGTATATATATTTATATAAGCAAGAATCTGGTGATCATCGCATGTTTTAAATGAGTTGAAGATATATTAACGAATCGATCTTTCTTCTTTCAGCCATCCGGATTGACCAAATCTTCAGGCAAAAGGACGAAACGAGGCCTGAACAAAAAAGTTGACAGAGGGCGTAAAGTACAATATCGAGGCATTCAAACCTAATGGCGAACCATTAGCGCCTAAGAAGATTGCGGACAAGTTCGTTCGTCAGTGCGGAGTTCTTGTGAAGGACCAACTCCCGATCTCCCTTCAAGAATGGAGAAAGCCAGCAAAGCCACGTCCAAATGTTACTTTTGTCGACGAGAATCAAAAAAACTGCTTTGGGATACTCTCATGGAACATTTCACCCTACTAGATAATTTCACAGAAGCAGATGTGCGGAAAGTCAAGGACGCTGCTTTTAGGAAGATGGCGGTTGCATTCAAGAACCACAAGAGAACGACGTGGGAGAAGTACGTCAAGGAAGGAAGGAAGACTCCAGTATTCGAGGGGATACTAGAGAATCAAAGTGCTCATTGGGACGATTTCGTGAAATTCAAGGATTCAGAATTAGCTAAGGAACGGTCGAGAATAAACAAGAAGAATGCCGAAAAAAGGATATGTTCCATAAGCTAGGGCCAGGTGGCTACGCGGTGGCAATGCCTAAGTGGGATAAGTCTGAGAAAGAGATGGAGGATGCAAGTGTCACTCCGGTTACTAAGAGCTGGCCCCCCAGGTGCAGGACTTGGTTCTATGCGCCTGGGGGGAGTTGGACCCGAAGACAGGCAATATTTCGACGAAGGCATGTCTGAACAGAGCCGATGATGCGCTACTTGTTGCAATAGAAGAGGCTCGATCGGGGGTGTTCCAGCCCAACAGAGAGAACGACGAGCTTACGCGTGCCCTAGGTAATCCTGAACACCCGGGAAGAACACGAGGCAAGGGCGCTCTTCCGTGGTATGAGGGGTTTTCGGACTGGAACGCCGACTACAGAACCCGTGCGAGAAAGAAGATTGCGGAGGAGAAGAAGAGGAAGATGGAGGAGGAGCAGAGGAAGCGGGACTATGAACGCCTTCAAGGCCTAGAAGCAAGTAGCGGAATTGGCAGCTAAATTCCAGCGGCAGCAGGAGCAGATCGACTCACTTAGCCAGCAAAGGGGGTCTCAGCATCTGCAGCAGCTAGTGGATGATCTAGCATTGGATACCACCGCCCCATCCATGCCGAGAAGCAGCGTGGGTTCGGCCCCCCGCGATGCAGTAGTGCTGGATAGATACCCCGTGGATGACATCACAGAGAACACTAACTGCGAGCTACACTTCAAAATGAAGAACATATCCATGAAGGTGGCGGACGCTATTGCTTTTTCAAATTCCCCCGAGGCAACCTTCCATTGCAACCCGATTCCAGCGGGCTATGCTCGTGTCTTGGTTGATGAGGTGGTGGACCCATATTCGGAGCTACAGCTTGACATTCCTAGAGGTGACGACGAGCACACATTGGGAGAGGCCATACATCGTGTCATCCTATGGAGAAAGGATTGCATCATCTTTCGAAGGCCACCGACACCGCGTCACCCGACTCCTCGTCGAAGTCCGCCACCGAGTTAGCAGACTCCCGCTCCTCCAAGTCCACCAACGCGTGAGGCCACTCCTCCTCCTCCAAGTCCGGCAAAGTGTCAGGCCACTCCTCCTCCAAGTCCGACACAGTGTCAGACGTCCACTCCTCCTCCAAGTCCGGCACAACCTCAGGCCACTGCAAGTCCGGCACAGCTTCAGGCCACTCCTCCTCGTCCAACTCAGCCCCGTCAGCCGTCTCCGCCGCCTCAGCAATCGCAGAAGAGACACCCCGCAGCTATGGTGCGTAGCGGTACGAGTCGAGGTCATAGTACAGGAAGTACAGGCGGAGGCAAGCGATATAAATATGGTCCAAACCTCACTACTCCTCTTCCTGTGAGGGCTTACGACAGGACCGAGGAGCAAACCAATACCATAGTGCAGGCAGAAGTCAACGCCCATTTTGGACCGAAACCGCCACCGCCGCCAAGGGAGAAAGTGCCTGTGGAAGTAGTTGACCACTTCATTCGTATGGCTCAACCACCAGCTCCTAAGCCTGTTGACACAGACTATGAGCGCCACATCAGGAAGTTACATCGACGACGTCTACAGAAGGAGGCGAGCTCGAGCTCGAGCAAACAACAAGCAGCGGCTGTCAAAAAATGCGGGAAAACCGTTGCCCAGCTGGGAAAACAGGCGGCGCAATCGATCCCCCCGCTTGTTGTGCCGCCAACAACACGTGACAGTACGCGCGCCCAATATTATTGTGGCCAAACAGTTTACGTTCCCGAGGTGGGCGATGTGGTAATAACCCAGGAGCATATAATGTAGGCTGAAGAACTCAAGATCACTGTTGGCCAACTCCTCGAGATCGAGGACATGCCTGGGATTACAGAGGAGGAAATAAAATGGAAATATGTCCGGGGCCAACCTTTGGTCGAGCCAGAAGATGTCAACAAGCTCCCAACGAGAATGTATGAATTGCATCAATGGTACATGGACATTACCAAGAGATCCAATCGAGAGTCCCTCATGGTGTATGTCAAGAAGGATGATTACTACCATGAGAAAGTTGTGGCCGTTGAGTATCCTGAACTGTTTTAGTTTTACAATCAAGACGCACTCAACAAATCTATCGTCAGTTGCTATTGTCTGTAAGTGATTTCTTTGTGTAATTTAAGTCTCAAGCTAGCTGTAGTGATCCATTTGATCAATCATTACATGTAATTATCCTCACTATATTCTTTTCTATGGTATTATGCAGGATGAAGATGTATGAAATGAGAAAAGGTGGACGCTATGGCATTGGGTTCATTGACCCAAACACCGTTAATGAATACACATGGAAAATAAACAAGCATCAAGAAAAAGAGGTAGAGGACAGCATGCTAGAGTTCTTGAAGCGCCTCAAATACAATGAAGATATACTACTTCCTTACAACTTCAAGTGAGTCACACTTTCTTGTACTACAAATTCTCTGTTTTTGCCTACTAGCTAGCTAGCTACATGTTTTTGCTTACATATGCCCGCTTAATTAAGACATGCAAACGTGTGTGCATGCAGATTTCACTGGATCTTGTGTATCATTAAAGTGGACGTCGGAACAGTTGAAATACTGGACTCGCTACTTAAAAAACAAAGTGACTATAACATCTTGTTTGGGATAGTCAACAGGTAATTTCAATCATTATTAACTATATATCTCGGCCTATTTAGTAATTCGTCATTTCATGATATGAACTATTTAATAACCCCTTTATTCATTTTCTTTGTCGGCGGGCAGGGCTTGGGCAAGGTTCATCAGCGTCACGGAAGGCGAATGGAAACCAAAGCTGAAATGGTTTCGATCCAAGGTAAGTAATTAAGTAGTACTAGCTAGCTAGCTAGCTAGCTGCCATCTCTTTAATTATCATGCTTGATTAATTATTATCTGATCAAATTAAATTCCATTCTCGTAATAAAGGCCCTGAAGCAGGCGCAGGGGACTGATTTGTGTGCATTCTGCGTTTGCGAGAACATTCGCATGATGGCGTCCAAAAGGAGCAGATCTCAAAGACAGGAATGGGTACGCTTGTCAGAACACTATTCACAATTTTACACCATTATCGATATCTAGTCACACAACTAATACACATGCATATTGATCTCCTTCTTAACAGTTCAAAGAGGTGCGAGACAAGCTCCTAGAAACGGAGTGCATAGAAGCACTTCAAGAGGAAATAGCGGGATTTTTGCTCGACCAGGTCATAAATCCGAAGGGAGAATACTATTACCCGCTACCGCCCCCATGAACCACTTCCAATTGTCATCGTGCTCCGAAGGCACCAATTAGGCTAATGCCACTGGCTCCGAAGGCAACATGCATATGTAGGAGAAATTGTATATAGCTATACATGTGTGTATGTGTGAATTAATATGGTTTGTGAGACATTGATGATATATATATGATTGGTTCTACTAAAATTCTATTTATATATATATATATATATATATATATATATATATATATATATGCATAACATGTACAATGTGTAGTACCGTAAAATACTAGCAAACGAAAAAGAATTAAAATGGAAAACACAAAATTAAATGAAAAAGAAATCATAAAACCAAAACCCCCCCCAAACATTTTAGTACCAGTTGGTGTTACCAACCGGTACTAAAGGGTTCCCGGCCCCGGGAGCTGGCTCGTGCCACGTGGTTGCTCTTTAGCACCGGTTCATGCTGAACCGGTACTAAAGGGGGGGGCCTTTAGTGCCGAAAATTTAGTGCCGGTTCCTAAACCGGCACTAAAGGGCCTTATGAACCGGTGCTATTGCCCGGTTCTGCACTAGTGGAAGCACTAAATTTAATTAACATTGCATTACAAAGTTCTTCCCTAAGGGAGAAGAAAGGTCGATTAGCAACATATTCATATCATAGGTGTTCAAATTTGGTTGATTAGCGACTATTGCATGATTTTGAGCCCCACCACGTCGATGGTGAATGTTATGCGCGGGGGCACATGCATATGCAACGAGTCTAGGCCTTGTATTTGTCCCATTCCTACCATGTGCGGTCCTCGAAGTTGGGAACGGTTTGAGCAGCAAGGGCAAGGCCCAAGATGGCATGATTCGCCTTGGCGAATCTCACCATATTCTTGTCAAACTTGCGCCATCTCCAGTGCTTCCTCTCCATGAAATCTGTATGTGTCTCGTAGTGGAACCAGACGACATGATTTTTTCTTTGCCACCGACGACTACCCCAAAAAAATTGACGGGGTAGAAGGCCGATGTGTGGGCGGCATAAAGCTCATCATATGCATCCTTAACAATAAGACAAGATAAATCTATTCTTTTTTCCTAAAAAGGTATATCACTCAACTATAACCGCTAAACACCCTCTAGACAGGGTAAATTCCAGTAACAAAACAAAAGAGAAATGTAAATTCAGGTCCAAGCATTTCAAGAAGCAATCATAGCCAGGTGCAAGTTACTAAGGTTCGCTAATTGGGCCAAATTGGGTCGGCCCATGTGTTGATGTTTATAATTAATTGGGGTACCAAAACAACTCAAAATATTTGCTAAAAACAACTCAAAATTTTTGTTATGGGATTTTTTATGGGGTCTCTCTGGACTGTAACAAGGCCACACAAAAATATCATAATATTTGAGGTCATTTTAATATTTTCCAAAAAAATAATCTCAAATTATTTAGCTTT